>NW_027596400.1:0-332000 GCF_964194155.1 Cetorhinus maximus
CGTGAATTTTAAACGATCCTCGACCTGATTGTTTCTGTTTGAATATGTTTTTCAGATGTGATTCATGGAGATTCTGTCACTCAGCCGCTGTCCTCGGATATTAAGACAGAAGGAGAAACGGTAACTTTAAGCTGTACCTATGACACTACAGAGAGCTACTACTATTTATACTGGTACCGGCAACACCCAGACTCGCAGCCTGAGTTTATATTGGGTAAATACTCGGACGGTAGTGAAGATAAAGCTGATTTTGCCAAAAGCCGTTTCTCTGCAGAGCTCCAGGCCTCGAATAAATTCACCAGTTTGAGCATCTCGGGTCTGCAGCTGACTGACGCTGCCGTGTATTACTGCGCTTTCACTCACAGTGATGGAAAACAGTCTCACCCCTGTACAAAAACTGCCTTTGGACTGTGAATATGAGCTCCCGTCTTGCGGGTTGCATAGAATCGGCGGCAGAGGCAGCGACAATGTCAGCGGCTCTGTCAGCCGCTCAAACACAAACAGAGAGGAAACCACATTCACCTCGCATCAAACTGTCACCAACTGTTTCCAGCAGCGGCCGAGAGAAACAAACTCCTGAACCCGACCCGACCGTCGGGTCATCACAGAAGCAGATTGCAAGAAGCACGTTCTAATCCCCACCCTCAATAATTTGCTGTCATGTCTCAAGGTACTTTCAATTCACTTCCTTCTGTCTCTCTGGTTCTGTGAGATCCGTCGATGGTGAGATGTCTGACATTGAATGGAAACACCCCAAGCTGGACTGCAGTCAATGTCCTGATACGGGAATGGCTGCGCTTCTGGAGGCGAGGGTGGTGGGAATAAAACCCTGGCCTCTTCATTGTCACCAGCAAACTCGGGATTGTAAATGATAGAATTTACCCTGCAATTTGAGAGGAAAAAGCTGGATTCAGATGTAACGGTATTACAGTTGAATAATGGCAACTACAGAGGCATGAGGGAGGAGCTGGCCAGAAGTGACTGGGAGATGAGCCTAGCAGGAAAGACAGTGGAACAGTAATGACAGGAGCTTCTGGGAGTAATTTGGGAGACACAGCAAAAATTCATCCCTAGGAAGAAGAAGTATACTAAAGGGAGGACGAGGCAACCATGGCTGACATCAGGGACAGCATAAAAGCTAAAGAGAAAGCATACAATGTGGCGAAGAGCAGTGGGAAACCAAGGGTTTGGGAAGCCTACAAAGACCAACAGAGGACAACTAAAAAAGAAATAAGGAGGGAGAAGATTAAATATGAGGGTAAAGTAGCCAGTAATTTAAAAGAAGATTGCAAGAGTTTTTTTTAGAGATATAAAGGTTAAAGGAGAGGCAAGACTGGACATTGGGCCGCTGGAAAATGATGCTGGAGAAGTAGTATTGGGGAACAAAGAAATGGTGGAGGAACTGAATAGGTACTTTGCGTCAGTCTTCACGGTGGAAAACACGAGTAACATCCCCAAAGTTCAAGAGAGTCGGGAGGAAGATGTGAGTATGGTGGCCATTGCCAAGGAGAAGGTCCTAGGAAACCTGAAAGGTCTGAAGGTGGATAAATCACCTGGACCAGATGGATTATACCCCAGAGTTCTGAAGGAGATAGCTGAAGAAATAGTGGAGGCGTTAGTGGTGATCTTTCAGGAATCACTGGCGTCAGGGAGGGTCCCAGAGGACTGGAAAAGCGCTAATGTAACCCCTCTGTTTAAGAAGGGAGTGAGGAAAAAGACGGGAAATTACAGGCCGATTAGCCTGACCTCAGTCGCTGGTGAGATTTTAGAGTCCATTATTAAGAATGAGATTTCAGAATACTTGGAAGTGCATTGTAAAATAGGGCAAAGTCAGCATGGTTTCATGAAGGGGAGGTCATACCTGACAATTCAGTTAGAATTCTTTGAGGAGGTAACGAGTAGGTTAGACAAAGGAGAGCCAATGGATGTTATCTACTTGGACTTCCAGAAGGCCTTTGACAAGGTGCCACACAGGAGGCTGCTCAGTAAGATAACAACCCATGGTGTTAGAGGCAAGGTACTAGCATGGATAGATGATTGGCTGTCTGGCAGGAGGCAGAGAGTGGGGATAAGGGGGTCCTTCTCAGGATGGCGGCTGGTGACTAGTAGAGTTCTGCAGGGGTCAGTGTTGGGACCACAACTTTTCACTTTAAACATTAATGATCTAGATGAAGGAACTGAGGGCACCCTGGCTAGGTTTGCAGATGATACAAAGATAGGTGGAGGGGAAGGTAGTATTGAGGAGGCAGGGAGGCTGCAGAAGGATTTGGACAGCTTAGGAGAATGGGAAAAGAAGTGGCAGATGGAATACAACGTGGGGAAGTGTGAGGTCATGCACTTTGGTTGGAAGAATACAGGCATAGACTATTTTCTAAATGGGGAGAGAATTCAGAAATCTGGAGTGCAAAGGGACTTATGAGTCCAAGTCCAGGATTCTCTTAAGGTTAACTTGCAGGTTGAGTCGGTAGTTAGGAAGGCAAATGCAATGTTGGCATTTATTTCGAGAGGACTAGAATATAAAAGCAGAATGTGCTGCTGAGTCTTTATAAGGCTCTGGTCAGACCACATTTAGAATATTGTGAGCATATTTGGGCCCCGTATCTCAGAAAGCATGTTCTGGCTCTGGATAGGGTCCAGATGAGGTTCACGAGAACGATCGCAGGAATGAAAGGCTTAACATATGAGGAACGTTTGATAACTCTGGGTCTGTACTCGATGGAGTTTAGAAGGATGAGGAGGGATCTGATTGAAACTTACAGAATACTGAAAGGCCTGGATAGAGTGGACGTGGGGAAGATGTTTCCATTTGTAGGAGAGACTAGGACCCGAGGGCACGGCCTCAGAGTAAAGGGAAGACCTTTTATAACAGAGATGAGGAAAACCTCTTTAGCCAGAGAGTGGTGAATCTATGGAATTCATTGCCACAGAAGGCTGTGGAGGCCAGGTCATTGAATGTATTTACGACCGAGATAGATGGGTTCTTGATTGGTAAGGGGATCAAAGGTTACGGGGAGAAGGCGGGAGAATGGGGTTGAGAAACTTATCAGCCATGATTGAATGGCGGAGCAGACTCGATGGGCCGAATGGCCTAATTTCTCCTCCTATATATTATGGTCTAATGGTCTAAAACATTCCAGCATTAAGGAAACATTCTGAAGCTTAATTTTTACTTGGGGTTTGTTTTAAAGATCACAGCCACTATCTTATGAAAACTGTTCATTGTGCATAAACATGTTCTGACCGGGCAACACACTCTGATCAAATAAAGCCTGTGAACAGGCCGCGGTCAAAGGCTGCAGCGCACTAACAGGGGAGATGGGAAAGGGCTGTTCAATATTACAGTTAGGCAGTGAAACTGCTGCAAAATACATTATGCAAATTACAGTAAATAAAACTATGAGGGTCGGTTATAATAAAAATGCGAGTTGAACCCACCTAATATAATTCTGCAAGTGTTCCTGGCCTCTTCTTATTGAGTGTTGTGTTTTGTTATGATCTTTCAAGAATGTCCCTGTGATCCTCATTGTGGAAACTGAATTATTGTTTCTCGTTATCGGTGCGAGAGGGCCCTCTGGTGGGGGCTTAATGGAACTCTCAGTGAGGGTTTCTGTACGGGATCCGCTATCTCTCTGCAGCAAAGTGGGCTTCATAGCACAGAAATACACGGCGCTGTCGGCAACAATTATCCTTGCGATATTTAGAGGAAACGTTTTGTTTCCATTGTGCAAATTAGCAGAGAACCTGTCTAGCAAGATTGGAGAACTCCCTTCATTCCCCAAGATTTATATCTTCCGTAAATATCTCGGAACTTCCCCGCAACACTGAACATACCGGAACAGAGTGGGGGCAGGGTAGTTTGCCGAGTACCTACAGTCCAGAATAATGTTCTGTCTTTCCCGAATCGTTAATTCGGACGGATCCTGTCACACTGGATCATCACTATTTGTTGTTGTAACACAAATCCAGAATAGTTCAAAACTCAGAGAGTAAAGAGAGCGCATGGGTAACACACTGACTATTTAAACATGAATTCACCAGGCAGTAAGGTCAGTATCATCAGGAAGAAACACGGGGGAATTCATACTGTCTGGGTTAGAGTTCGACAGAAAATAACAGATTGTTCTAAATATTTTCACCCGTCTAGTCGGATCTTAAAGCGTAACGCAGGTCCGAAAGGGGCAGCACCTAGTGGGAAACTGAGGGCCTTTCCTCAGGGACACGATTGGCTGTTCTGTCAGAAGTGATGAGAGTTTCGCACCAATCATTGAGAGTTGTAAAGAATGATAATGTCCGATGGGATCTCTTTCACTTTCAGGCGTTCTTAGTGCCTCTGTCTCGGTCTCTTTGTCTCTGTCTCGGTGTCTGTCACTATCAGCCGTTCGCTCTGCCGCTCTTTTCGGTTTTCCATGAAAGTGCAGAGTTTAGAGAATCGAACTTGCCTCAGAATCTCATTCCAACGAGTTCTCCATGCAAAGCCCCCGTTAATAATAGCAAAAATTCGTTCCTCAGCTCACAGGAAAGTTTGAAATAACAGCAGTTACACTTGAAATGCTAATGTGACAGGCGGGAATGATGACAAAATCTTTTCCCACTGCATGTGGCAAGGTAACCAGGAGCTCGAATCTGCAACGTTTCATGTTGATTTGCATCCACTTCTTTCGTTATATATGTTTTGGACGTTAAAATAAACGCAAGAAAGTATCAAGGTATAAAATGAAGGTTGCATGAATGCCATGTATATATTTATCTAATTGAAGTACGTAATACTCATGTTAATAAGAATCGGCATGTGACATAATTGTATCGCTTGTGAGAATTCAGTGATTTCCGAGGCAGTGCTGGCAGACCTCTTTTTTTCCAAATATCGCTTCCTTTCCACCAACCAATACAAACTGGCATTTATATTCACAAAATTAGTTTCTAAAAATCATCTTTCAGTTTTATGCTCGTTAATATTCTATCCTCCACTTAACATTGAGCATTTTCAAATATTGCATAAGCACGAATGAGCTTAATACCTCAAGTTTACATTTTCGCATTAAATACGCTTCTCACTTTAATTTAAAAATTGCAATTGGTTGGAATTTTGTGAAATTGTTGAAGATCTACTTATAGAATAGAACATTCTGCTCCCATGCCCCTATCTACGTTCACCGGAGAGCTTAATACCAGATCAGTGGTGATCAGGTTTATAGTTATTGAAGCAAATCTGCAAATACTTTCCTGAGTCTAGGATTAGCAATGAGGGGTTTCAGTTTCTATCGCTGTGTTAGTAATGAAGTAATTTCCTCACACATGTCCGGCCGCTGTGCTGTGCTGATGAATCCCATAATTAAACAAAATGTGATAAAAAAAATGTTAAATCAATTCACCCTGTCTATGTGAACATCCCTTGCACCTTACATTCCTCCGGATTAAGTTCCACCAATCGTATGGCATATATTCTGTCATCTCGGGTATTTAAGTCCATTCATGTCCATTCTGCTGTTCGGTAACCCTGGGTGCCTTATCCGTTAATCAGCCTGGGGCATTGCTCACCTCAGTCACCTCCACCACAAGGAGCGGTCTCTATCTCTTTTCTCTGGCCAAGATTTTAACGACTGGGTCTCAGAGGGTAAAATGGTTTCTCTGAACCAATTACAAGAACAAGATATGCCTCCCCCGCCAGAGTGAAAAGACACCAACCGCTTTTTGACATTTCGAAATGAAAACCAGTTCGAATATCAGGCGTGTCTGTGAGAGACAGGTCAGCCGCCTGATTGTTAGATGCTGAAGAACAGGCATATAAGATGCAGCCGCCTTTGCCAGTAGCTGGCAAATTGAGATATCGATTGCCGACTTGATCATCGATTCAGGTAGAAATGCGATAATTGGCATCACTGGGAGCCAATATCCTCCAATGGAGATATTTGCCTATTTTTACTTTAATTTGGCGCTCTCTGTGACAGCAATAACAACCCTGCTGTACAAAAGCCTGACCCCGGGGAAGGCTCACTCTGCTTTAAAAAGGTCAACCATGACATTATTGTTAACAATACATGTGGCCATTAGGTTAGACAATGAGGATTTACACATATCATTGTCCACTTCAGCATATTGATGATATTGTATTGCAGAAACATATCATTCTGTCCATTGGTTTCTGCTGATTCTTAAGCTCACATGAACCTCTCCCAACACGACCTGATCTAATACTATCAGCGTTTTTTTATTTATTTTACCCTTTGGCCTTTATTTAGCTTCCAGTTAAATACATCTAATGTTATTGCTTCAGCCAACCCGAGTGTATCGAGGTCCCATTCCAACAAGTCGCTAGTTTAATAAATTTCTGTTTAATCCTTTTGTGGATTTTATTGGTGACAATTTCGTATTTAGGCCTCTGGTTTTGGACTCCCACAGACAAAATCCTTGCCCGAACACGATCAGTGTGCTTGCACACGAGCAGGGGAGAGAACTCATCCTGAGTGAGGCACAGCCAGAGTGTGGATATGGGCAATTTGGTACACAATGGGAATTCGGCGCAGAGGGGAAGAGGTGCTCTTTGCATTTTTTCTTTGCAATCCAACTAGATAAATCTTCAGAGAGCGGTCTTGCCCTGTTGCAGCAGTAGAGGCTACAAGGGAGACAAATGACTGGTAAGTAGTCGGTAAGGTCGGGTAAGTATTTACTACTTATACCGCTTGTAGTTTATGATTTTTTTTGTGGCTTATAGTTTGTATATTCTGTGGTAACGAGGATCAGGAAAGAAGAGCCCCAGAGTAATTGATTTAGAAGGTTTAATTAAAAGGGATAAATAATGGCAGGAGCGCTCAAAGCCATGGTGTGCTCCTCGTGCTGCGTGTGGGAAGCCGGGAACATTTCCACTGCCCGGGACCAGCATGTGTGCAGGAGTTTTGTCCAGCTGCAGCTCCTGGAAGCTCGGGCTTCAGAACTGGAACGGTGGCTGGGAACACTGTGGAGCATCCGCGAGTCTGAGAGCATCGTGGATAGCACGTTAAGAGAGGTGGTCACACTGCAGTTGAAGGGGCTTGAGGAAGGAAGGGAATGGGTGACCACCAGGCAGTCCAAGAGAAACAGGCAGGTAGTTCAGGAGCCACCTGGGGTCCTGCTCGCAAATCGGTATTCCATTTTGGAGGCTGATGGTTCCTCCAGGGAGTGCGGACAGGGCCAAGCTTCTGGCAACACCTTCTGTCTGTACAGGAGGTGAGGTAGGGAGGACGATCAATAGTAATAGGGGAATCTATAGTCCGGGCAACAGATAGGCGCTACTGTGGCCTTCAACGTGACTCCAGGATGGTGTGTTGCCTCCCTGGTGCCAGAGTCTGGAATGTCACTGAACGGCTGCAGGGCATCCTGAAGAGGGAGGGTGACAAGGCAGAGATCATGGTATATGTTGGTACCAATGACATAGGTAGAAAGAGGGATGAGGTCTTCCACCAAGAATTCAGGGAGTTAGCCAGTAGACTAAAAAGCAAGACGTCTCAGCTAGTAATCTCTGGATTACTCCCGGTCCGGTGTCACGTGCTAGCGAGTTTATGTATAGGAGAATAGCGCAGACGAATACGCAGCTTAAGATTTGGCGCAGGAGGGAGGATTTTAGGTTCCCGGATCACTGGGACCGTTTCTGGGAAAGGTGGGACTTGTCCAAGTGGGACAGTCTACATCTGAACCAGAACAGGACTAAGATCCTTGCGGGCGAGTTTGCTGGTGTTGTTGGGAGGAGTTTACACTAATTCGGCAGGGGGAGGAGGCACAAAATGTTAGCAGAATCGGGACACATCATAATACAGTAAAACAATCAACTCAGAGGGAATACAGCTGCAATAAGCTTCAAGGGAGTATGTCAAGGCTGGATGGCCTCTACTTTAATGCCAGGAGTATTACAGGTAAAATGGATGAGTTAAGGGTGAGGACTGACATGCAGAATTGTGAAATACTTGCCATGACAGTGATGTGGTTGAGGGAGGTGCAGGATTGGCTGCTCAACATTCCGGTATATAGAATCTTCAGGCGAGACAGGGGACGGGGTAAAAGAGGAGGAGGCATTGCATTATTAGTTAAAGAGTCAGTTATTGCAGTAAGGAGAGATGATATCTTGGAGCGGGCATCGAATGAAATTTTGTGGGTAGAGCTTTGGAATAAAAAGGGGGCAGCCACATTCTACGGTGTTTATTATAGACCCCCAGATAGTCAGCGGGAAATTGAGGAGCAAATATGTGCACAATTTGTGTGTAGAAGCAATAACAATAGGGTAATTATATTAGTTGATTTCAACTTTCCTAACATTAATAGGGATAGACATAGTGTTAAGGGCTTGGATGGAATGGATTTCTTGAAATGTGTACAGTAGAAACTTTTGGGCTAATATGTCGAGTGCCCAACAAGGGACGGCGCAGTGACGGACCTAATTTTGCGGAATGAAGCCGGACAGGTGGCTGAGGTGGTGGCGGGGGATCATTTTAGTGATAGCGGCCAAAACATGGTACAACTTAAGCTGGTTGCTGACAAAGAAATAGACAAGTTGCAAAAAAATAATTTGGATTGGGAGAGAGCGGATTTTAGTAAAATAAGGCAGGATCTGGCCGAGGTAGACTGGGAGCAGCTACTTATGGGGAAATCTACGGAGGAGCAGTGGGGGGGGGGGGCGTTCAAAAAGGAAATGGGGAGGGTACCGGCTCAACTTGTTCCCTCTAGGGTGATAGGAAGTAGTAACAAACTCAGAGAACCATGGATGACCAGAGATGTTCAGGACACCATGAGAAGGAAAACAGAGGCTTTTAGCAGGTACAAGGGGAGCAAATCAGCGGAGGTATTCGTGGAGCACAGAAAGTGCAGGGTGGAGCTTATCAAAGCAATTAGGAGAGCAAAGAGAGGATATGAGAAAGCTCTGGCTAGTAAAAGTAGGGAAAATCCCAAGATATTCTATAAATATATGAATGGGAAGAGGATAACCAGGGAAAGAGTAGGGCCCATTAGAGACCAAGGGGGCAATATATGGGTGGGGCCAGAGGACATCGGTAGAGTGTTGAACGAATACTTCACAGATAAGTGGCAGATGGAATTTAACCCTAGAAAGTGTGCGGTGATACACTTTGGACGGAGTAATTTGACAAGGAAGTATTCAATGAACGGCATGACACTAGGAAGTTCTGAGGAACAAAGGGACCTTGGCGTGTGTGTCCATAGATCTCTGAAAGTGGAGGGACATGTTAGTGGGGCGGTGAAAAAGGCATATGGGACATTTGCCTTTATCAATCGAGGCATAGATTACAAAAGTAGGGAGGTCATGTTGGAGTTGTATAGAACCTTGGTGAGGTCACAGCTGGAATACTGTGTGCAGTCCTGGTCGCCACATTACAGGAAGGACGTGATTGCAATGGAGGGGCTGCAGAGGAGATTCACAAGGGTGTTGCCTGGGATCAAACATTTATATTATGAAGAGAGGTTGGATAGACTTGGGTTGTTTTCGTTGGAGCAGAGAAGACTGAGGGGAGACCTGATCGAGGTGTACAAGATTATGAGGGGCATGGACAGGGTGAGTAGGGCGCACCTGTTCCCCTTAGTTGAAGGGTCAGTCACGAGGGGACATAAGTTCCAGGTGAGGGACAAGAGGTTTAGGGGGGATGTGAGGGAAAACATTTTACCCAGAGCGTTGGGACGGTCTGGAATGCGCTGCCTGGGAGGGTGGTGCAGGCGGGTTGCCTCACATCCTTTAAAAAGTACAAGGATGAGAACTTGGCACGCCATAACATTCAAGGCTATGGGCCAAGTGCTGGTAAATGGGATTAGGTAGGTCGGCCAGGTGGTTCTCACATGTCGGTGCTGGCTCGATGGGCCGAAGGGCCTCTTCTGCACTGTGTGATTCTGTGAACATTATCGAAATCTCACATGACTTTAAAGCGCTCTCTTGTGTCACCGTTCTGCCACATCTTTTTATAGAGAACAGGCCAGCCTGTTCAACGTTTCGTGATAGTTACAACCCTTCAGTGATGATGTCATCCTTGTATTTTTTTATCAGGACCATGTGAAGGCGCTATATCGACGTTGATCCATACAAAAGCAACATCTGTAAGGCATTTTAAGGCTATTTAAAAACTTTTCCTGTTGTTATTGAGCGGGTTTCACTCTGTGCAATATGTAAGTGCTGTAACAATCTGCACTACCGCTGGCCTCTGCTTATGGCCGCGAATGTGTTGTTTTTTAAAAATTAATTCACAAGATGTGGATGCTGTTGGCAGGGCCAACATTTATTGTCCATCCCTAATTCCCCTTCCGACGCCTGAGTTGCATGCTGGGCATTTCAGAGGGCAGTCAATAGTGAACCATAAATTTGTGGGTGTGCAGTCACACAAACACCAGACTGGGTGCGGCTCGGAAATTTCTTTCACTGAAAGGTGGTTGGCGTTCACGACTGACTCATGCTTTCATGGGCACCGTTAACGATCATGATGATCTTTTTTCACGTTCAGATACACTTGCTGAACTTAATTTGAATTTCCAGGTTGGCGATGTATATCCTCATACTTCTGGATCATTCGCCCAGGCATCTTAATGCCTAGTCCAATAACATAAGCACTATGTCACAGTGACGGGACTGTTATTGTTCAACCACGTGGTTCAGTGGTAATATCACGTCACTGAGTCAGGTGATCATGGGTTAAAGACCCAGTCCCGAGAATTGAGTTCAAAATCTCTCGCCCAATACCGAAGGAGTATAGAACTGTGGCAGTGTCGTCTTCCACATATATCGTTAAATTACAATGTCTGCCCACTCAGGTGGATTTAAAATATCCATTGCACTATTTCGAAGAAGAGCAGCGCTGTTCTTGCTGGCGTCTCGCCCAATGATTGTCTCTCGTGCAACATTACTATAAAGAAAACACCATCCGGTCATTACCACATTGCTTTTGTGGGATGTTGTTGTGGGTATTTGGTTCTGTGCTTCCTACAGAGTGCCTACAATTCAGTGGCTGTACGGATCTCTGATACGTGATGCGCTGGTAAAAATTGCTATATCTGCAGTTTCTAATTGTTGTTTCACATATCAGCCACAGTAAATGTACGACGTTGGTGCATTACCACTCTTGTTCCCTTCCCTATCACCCTCCTCACTGTGGTTGGGCGGTAGTTCAAAATTCTTTCCTGGTCCTGTTCAACGTCTGTTTTTATCGGAAACTAGAAACTCTTCCAAGTGCAGCCAAGCATTGAGCCCGTTCCCGGTACAGAATCTCAGATTACCATAAATATAGAATCAGCACCCCTGCACTGTCAGGCGGATAACCATAAGGGCATTAGAATAACAACATTTACAGTCTTGGAAACGATGTTTAGAACCTGTCTCCATATTTCTTTCTCCACACCGTGGCGATTAATCCACTTCCTATAAATAGGTTGGCCCTGACTTTACAATAGAGGAAAAACATCCCGACGCTAATGCATCAAGTCACTCGGAAGTCCGAATCCCACCATGGAATCTCTGCATCCTGATTTAACCACCTCCTTCCTCTCCGTGTGCAAAGTAGTTTCGCAAAAGCCACTTGGGGGCCATTTTTCTCCCTGTTGGATTCAGAACAGCATATTCTGTCTGCGGTCCTATTGGATGAAAGAGAAATTGTGGCTGATAGAACCATGTAGGCAACTCACCACTCAGGCATTAGTTTCCAAGCAGCGGAAACATTAGGGCCGAATGCAGTCCGGTTCCAGATCGCCTTCTCGACATTTTCAAAGTCTGTGGAGCATTAGATTCGGAGGGAAGAAAATGTCAAAGGATTTCGGAGCTTCCGTTATAATTTTTGTTCTGAAACTAGGTGAGTGGTGCAGGCCCCATTAAAACACAAGTTTCATAAAATAGACATGCGTCTGATGAGTGAGGGTTTATAGTGCGAACACCAGGAGAGCTATGGTGTGAGGAAGTGACTAACAAGATTTGTGGGACAGACGGACGGACGGACGGACGGAAGCATGGGCAGACAGATAGGTGGGCGGACGGACGGATGGGCTGATGCATGAATGGATGGCTGGATGTGCAGACGGATGGAGAGAGGTGAAAGTGAATGAGGGATGGGCAGCTGGGTAGATTTAATCGATTATTCATTTGAATGTGGATGGAGTTTACAAGCGCGATCCTTAAACTTCGATACTCGCGCCAGTGATTTATACAATAACTATCAGAAAATCATAATCCAGTGAACATAACAATGTAACAACCTATCCGCTGGTATAGTTGGCTCAGACTTTGCAGATGACATGAAATGTTTTTAATAAACAATGAGGCAGAGGGTAACAAACTTCAGAAGGATGTAGACATTTCAATTTGCCTGGCACATACCAGATGGAATTTAACCTGGAGAAGTGTGAAGTGATGCATTTTGGTGGGAAGAATGAGGGTATCCGATATAAACTAAATGATGCACTTTGATCGGCGCTGTAGGAACAGAGACATGGATACGATGTAATGTGCAGAAACCTTTGAAGTTGGCAGTGAAGGCTGAGACTTCTGTAGAGAACATTTTAGATTCTTGGCTTCATCAATAGGAATAAGATGCTATGCTAAACATTTCTACAAAGCTGGGGCGCCCTCAGTTGGAGTGTTGTGTACTAATGTGCGAAGCACACCTGATGGATAATTTGAGGGTCTTGGAGAAGGTGCGGGAGAGATTTATGAGGAAGGTAAAAATGAAGAGGGGCTTTAGCTTTGTGGAGCGACGGAGAATCTGTGGCTGTTCTGTGTAGAACTTAAAAGATTGGGAGGAGATTTGATGGAGATATTAACAATTATGAGCTGTTTTGGTTGAATAAATAAGGGAAGTTGTATCCAGCGGCAGAAAGCGCCGTGATCAAAGGACTTGGATTTAAATTAATTTGCAAAAGAATCAGAGGCAACCTGAGCAGCCATTTATTTACAATGTGTGTTGTTGTGTTGTGGAATGCGCTGCCTGAAAGGATGGTAGAAGCAGATTCAATATCAACTGTCAAAAAATAATTGGGTAGCTACTTGAAATGGAAACTTTCGCTAGGCAAAGCTCGCGAGAAGAATAGTGGAGTGGGAACAATTTGTTGCCTCTGCCAAAGAGGCCACACAGACACGATGTGCTGAATGGCCTCATTCGAAGGTAGTGCGATGAGGCAAGGGAACGTGTATTCATTGATGTCTCCAGTGTCTAAAGGCCCATTTGTTTTCTGTTCATTTACTATTCGAAGGTCTGTGCTATTCAAATACAGTTAAGCAACCTGCATCATCGGTATCATGTTTGGAGAAAGAACGTATGGTGTTGCCCTGTTCATACTCCACAGACAGCCACCGATATGATCTGCTCTGGTAACGACAAAGAAAAGAAGAGGCGCCGGTACTTTTAATCGAAATGAATTCGGAGGAACAAGGACAGGAAGCAGAGCGTCTGGGAGGCCGAATCTCCTCAACACTCCGAGCATCTGATCGTTTTTTCAGTTTAACCCTGACAGATGTGCAGCTGAGTGACAGTGGGATGTTTTATTGTGTGCTGAATATTCACAGTGATACAAACTGATACAAGCCCCGTACGGAAACTATCGCTGGATTGCAATATAACCTGAATGGTGGGAGTTAAGTTTGTGAACATTGAATCTTCACCTCTGGCAGCACCAGAATCAGATACCGACTCCTTCCGGCTGTAAATTTGCATCCGGAGTTAAAAAGGTTAATTGACAGAAAGTCAAGTTTGCGAACATTTCGGATTCGGAACAAAAACGGGAGAAATTTAACTTTCGATTGGAAACAATGAGGGAAGAGGCTGCGGTAGGGAAAGCGAAAGCCAAGGAAAAGTAGAAATAAAGAGAGAGAGCGGGATAGAGAGAGAGAGAGAAAGGGAGGAAAATATGCCGAGGCGTTGGGAAAGATACAGAGGAAGGAGATAAGGGTTGACGCAGGGAACAGAAAGAGTGTGTGTCTGTTTGTGTGTGTGCGTGTGTCCGTCTGTGTGTGAGTGTATTTGTCTGTGTGTGTGTGTGTGTGAGAGAGTGAGAGAGTAAGAGAGACAACGGAGGGAGACACAGACAAAGACAGAAATTTAGAAAGAGGACAAGAATGCGTTAGACAAAGAGGGAGAGGTGCAGGCGGGGGCAGGGGCAGAAAGTTATAAAGACAGAGGGAAACAGAGACAGTCAAAGAGAGAGAGAGCCCGCTGCTCATTCTATAAAATCCTCCGGTTCAATTTCTGATTTCCAGCAAATTGTGTTTTAATTTTGTCCCATTGTGTGATTTCAATGTGACTAAATTCTGTTCTATTGATCAAGGGACATCGAGCTCTTGGCGATCGCTATGCAGAAACCGCTCGTTTAACTGTTCAGTGTGGAATTGGGAAACTGAACAGTGAAAACGGTTAACAGCTGCACGTCTCTCAGGCACTGAGGTTAGAAGGTTAGAAAAGTGTAGTTGTTAAGAGCGACAGTCTCTAGCATTCCCCCTCACCTCCCTTTATTTATTAGGTGTTTTTATTGAACTGAAAGGAAATTAGGAGATGTAATACAGAAATAGGAGGAGTTCATACACCCGTCCATTTTACGACCTTGTTTTTTTAAACACTACAGTATTTAATGTTTTTAATTCCAATTGTCCTCAACTGTCTCCAATTAAACCCTAATTGTATTCAAGCATCAATAACTGCCTTTCCAAAATAGTCTTTTAAACTCCTCAAGTCATCTGCCATTGTCACACACTGTGTCAAAATTTCTTTATGTTTAAATAAATTGCTCGGTCACTCCAACACTCTCTATTTCTGTATCTCTCTCCATTGGACAAACTCTTACCTCCATTTCCCTCAATCAATAAAAATAGGAGCAGCACTGGTAAATAAACTCTGAGAAATGGAGTTCAAACTCACGTGAGCATTCGTTTGTTCAATTTTATCTCTATTACCTCAATCACTCGACCATCCCGCTTCACTGGAATTACCTGCCTATCGTTCAGTCAACCAGATGGTTGGTTGGTTTCCGTCAAAACTTTATCCACCCTATCCTCACCTTAAAGCATTATTATGTTATGGTCAACAATGCCTAGATGTTCCTCTGGCTTTATTCTCTTCCTGATTTGTTTCATTCCCCGTTCTGTTGTTTTTCTGTTTGCTGTTCTTTTTCATTTGCATTTTGCTTCAGAGAGACATCCAGTGCACATTGTGGGAACTCCATTCCCTTAGCCCCTTTACATACTTCTCCCAGGGAAGTAATACTAGACAATGCAAGCCCCATTATTATTACTCTGTCTGTTACTAAATTCATTAATTTGTCTATCGATTACTTCCTTCAAATCCCTTCAAGACACAGATCAATTCAGAGAGACAGATATGGAAATAAAGACCTACAGAGTGACGCAGAGACACACAAAGACAGTGAGAAAAATTCAGTGAGAGGGAGAGTCCTGTTAGTGGGATTTAATGTAACGGTTAACACTGCAGTCAGTGTAACGAATTCAATCCCATCTTCTGACTCTGATTCGCACTCTGTCTCTCAAAAGCAAACAAGAAAGGAAAACATGCATTTATATAGCGCCTTTCGCGAAATCAGAACTTTGCAAAGCACCTTACAACCAAAGAAGGCTTTGGGCTGTATTCACTGTCTTTATAGGGGAAACTTGGCAGGCCATTTACGTACGTCAAGCTCCCACAAACAGCAAGGTGATAATAACCAAGGAATATATTAACGACCGAGTCTACAGTGATGTTGATTAGGTGGGGTAAGGGAGGGGGGGGAGGGCGTGGTGGTTGTGGGGGTGGGGGGGGTGGGGGGGGCAATTAAAATTGACATACATCATGCAACCTGTCAGTCTATCATAAAAGCTGCCATTTCCACTCATGCGTCGCAGAGGTTTAAATTCCTGTGCATTTTCAGGTGGCTGCCTCATGTAACTCCCCTGTTCACACGGATGGTGGGTTGTATCCAATACTATATGGTTCAGGATTTATGTAGTTCTTGCTGAGGATATGAACCTCTATTGCTGGTATGTTTTTTATTTTGATAACATGTTGTCTTTCATCTGTTTAACACCGATATTCACTTTCATTAAAGCCACTGAGGAAATGGGGCCTGTGGTTCAGGATCCAACGTACATCATGGTGAGTTACGGAGGCAGTGTGACTTTGAACTGCAATTATTCGACATCATACCTTCATCCTTCCCTTCTCTGGTATATTCAATACCCAGAGAGAAAACTTCAATATATATTGGAAAAAAAAGCGAGTTTGGAAAAAACAGTGTGACACAAAACTTTAACAATCTTTATCATGTTGCTGTGATTTATTGTAAAGTAGGTTTATTGGGTGGGTGTGTACGATTCTGTCTGTTTGATTTAGTTAAATTGGAGACAGATAGACTGCAAGCTTGAAATTGTCAAAAGGAGTCAGGAGTAGAGGGGTGCTTGAAATGTTAATGAATAAACATGGATGAGATCTTAGCACGTAAGTTGTGAAGGAAACTTGCTTTTTAGACAAGTGAAGGAGTGGTTCGGATTTCAAAGGAATGGTCGGATGTTTACAACTGGCAAGATAACCAAGGCATGCAGTGTGTTTATTTTTCCCAAAAGGAAAGAGGTCATTTTAGAAACATGAAATATTTTACATTATGGGGAAAATAAATTTGCAAATGCATATGGAACAATAGAATTTACAGATCAAAGAGAGAGAGAAACATAAAGGGAAATGAAAGGCTCTGTTGGGGGGCAGGATGTATGTATGGTCTAACAGGAGTGTGTGAAACAGCCTTGGGGAAGCCTCCAGTCATGTTAGCAAAAGTACGCTGTGTACAGTAACTAAAGTTGGGTAAACGCCTTTAGAATTCTACTGGCGAGCGGGTGCTGTGGTAACCTTGCTGGCTTGTTTTCTATAAATTTAAAATCTATTTGGACTGCTGCTCTAAAGGGGGTGTGTAGTTGAAAGGCAAGTTAATTAGGAAGTTTGAGATTTGCTATCGTTTTGAGCAACTCTGATCTTATGCATGTGCTTGAAATGTTTTATTTTGTAAATACATGCTTAAATATAGTTTTTTAAACCTCTAAAGGTGCTAGTGGACTCATTACTTCAGCATTCAGTGCACAAAACGTCTTGTAATAAAAACAAATTGCAAAATCATTGTGGTAGCGTGGCCAAGTTTCCCTTGTGCATTTGGCCCGCCTGGCACACATCACCTGCCTCGTCATAACAAACACCTTTGGGACGCTTCTGTTGTATGCTACCTTACATAAAGCTGCAAGAACGGTCCGTTTAGCCATTGACTAAGCGAAGTTGTCTGACAACGCTGTGTATAGCTATGTTCTAGGAAACACAACGTCACCTGACCACGAGAGGCCCGGAAAATAAGCTCTCCCATCTTTCCGATGTGACATCCTGACTCCACACAACAGGCAATTGTTTGGAACCCCCAACCACCATCGCCCCCGCCCCTCCGCAAGTGATGAACATTCTGTTAAAGACACTCACCAGTTATCGATATCTGTTTCAGAATCTCGCCAATTAGTCTTCCTCCACCTCTCCAGGTTCCTTCTGCTCATTTCGTTCTGCATGCCTGTCTGTCATTCTCTCTCTCTCTCTCTCTCTGCAATAACAATTTAACGAGCCTCGCGACCCAGAAACTCCCCAATAATCATGGAATTTGATTTCCTTCAGCTGCTCATGTAATTGGCTTTTGAAAGGCATGTTTAAATCTGCCTTTTCCACCCCCTTGTCTGATTGTGGCCTCAACGCCACGTTCCTGCCTGCCTCCTATAACCTTTGACCCCCTTGCAGATCAAAAACATTTCCAACTCAGCCTTGAATATGTGAAATAACACAGCCTCTACTCCTCGGTGCGTAGGAAATTATCAAAAAAACGCCTCTGAGAGAGGAGATTTCTGCTCAAATCTGTTAAATTGGGGACTTCTAATTTTGACGTTGTGCCCCCGGTTCTCGCTTCCCCGATCTCAACATTTATTCTCTGAGCCCCGCTGAGAACCGCATATGCTTCCAAAATATCACCTCGCACTCTTCTAAACTCCAGTGTGTATAGGCTCAACCAGGTCAACGTTTCGTCAGAAGTCAACCCTTTGATCCCAGGAACCACCCTATTGAATCTTACCTGAACAGCCTCCATGCAGGTATAATCTTCCTTGAATAATGACACCAAAATGTACAATGTACTTCGAATATGGTCTTATCAACTGCTTTGTGCAGTTGCAACATTCTACAACAGCCTCTCCCTTGCTCACATTTTGTGACTCGTGTACGAGAACAACCAGATACCTCTGTACTCTGTCAGTCTGTAGTTCCTCGCCAGACATTCCGATTTTCTATTCATACCACCAATGTGGACAACCTCACTTTTACACATATTTGGCTAACGCTCAAGGTAGACAGTGGTGTTTCCCAACGTTCAGTACTAAGGCCACTGTCTTGTTATATGGAAATTCCATTGTATTGCATTACTGAGTAAAATTTCAAAATTGGCCGGTGCTACCAAATTTTGAAATGCGTCACAACTGAGAATGATACAATAGGTTATGTTAGCAAGGGTTGGCATACAAGTCAGAGGCGGAATTAAATGTGAAGCATCTTAGCAGAAGGGTTAGGGAGAGGCAATATATACTAAGTCGAAGAGTTCACAGGAACAGCGGCTCTTCTGGGTTCATATGGATAGATGTTTGAATGTGGCAGGACATATCCAGAGAGCAGTTAGAAAGGCACCGTCGATCTTGGGCTTCCTTAATAAAGGCATTGAATGCAAAAGTCAGAAAATATGCTGAATATTTAAATAGATTTGCTTGGGCCACAACTAGAGCATTGCGCCCAGCTCTGTTCATCGCACTTTAGGGAAAATGTGAGGCTCCTGGAGATAGTGCAGAGAAGAATTATCAGAATGGTTCCAGATTATGATTTCAAGCTCCACCATTCCTCTAATTTTAAAAGGAAATGTTATGAGGGTTGAGAAAAATAAACATACAGAGCTAATGGGATAGAGCGGGTATATGGTAATGATAGATTGAGGGATAGGCCAGGGCATGAGGTTGCAGATTGCGCTGGAATACAATCCTGCTGCTCTTGAGGGCCCAAAGGGGCTTAAAGAGACCCGGTTGTTTTTGTATGGGGGGTTGAAGACGTCTTAATGAAACAAACCATCCTCCTCCCCAGGGCCAGGTTTCAGCAATGTCAGGGTTATATTTGAAGAGTGATCAATGCTTTCAAATCATGTTTGTTCAATTCGGTGAGCAGAAATTCCCAGTATCTAAAACCCCTTAATATGTGTAAAAGAGGTGGCATGAAATAAATTGTACGTCTTATTGCGTTTGCTGGCAAGATTCCAAGATACCCTACGGTCGTCAGCATCGGTGAGACAGTGTCAAAGCTTAATCAGGCGTTTCGGGAAACATGGCGAGAGCTTGGAATAGTCAGGAAGGCAGATGTGCCGATGGTGAAGTTCCTTCTTGAAGGCTTAACATTGGTGTGTAAAAGATTCCTCACAGCTGTTCGCCCATTCGTTTGAAATACTTTAATGACCCATGTAAATATAAATCACCAAGTAATGTACTGCACTTTTAAGAGTTCATTTGTGAACTTTACAGACCTGCAAATCTACCAGATCACTTTACATTATCCTTCGGTATCCAGAGGAAGGAACTGGGACAGAGCTGCCTTCTACCAGGGAGGCAGGGTGAAGATTGAGGGGAATGGGCCTCTAGTCTCAGAGTTTCGGAGCATGAGAAGCGATCTCATTGAAATGTTTCAATTTCTTTGGGAAATTGACAAGCAGACATCGAGAAAATGTTTCTCCATCCAGATATGTGAAACAAAGGGTCATAGTTTCATGATAAGGAATGCGGGACTTGGATGATAAGAAAGTTATGCATTCAAAGAGTTGCCAATTTTTGGAATTCTCTATGCTAGCGGACTGTGGGAATTCAGTTACTGAGCATATTCAAGGTTGCGGTTGATGGATTTTGGGGCACTAATGGAATCAGCGGTTAAAAGGACGGAGCAGAATCCTGTCTTTGATATAGAAGTTTGGTCACGATCGTATTAAATGAAGTGCAGGCTGGAGGAATTGCATGGCCCTCCCTACTCCAATTTCTTATGTTCTTAAGGAGAAATCTGCAAAGGAAGGCGGGACAGGATTGGAGGGACTGGTCACACAAGACTGGCGATTACGAACCGGCTGTCGATTTTACATCTGCTACGATTTTCTTCATTTCACACATTAGTGAAACAGGTTACAAACTGGTGACAGGTTGTTTAGAGCGCGTTTTACACCGCTGTCCCAGACCATTTTCACCCCACATGTCAGGGAGAAAAATGAAGAGATAAAAATATACATTTTGACTAGTAATCGAAACTAAAACCTGTGACTTTCCGACATTACTAACTTCACAATTAGATTCCTAAGATATTTTGCTGCATTCTTCAGCTCCTCTCTGAATTTTCTCTGGGTCACTGAATAAATACACGTGTTGGTGCAGCTCAGGAGTTGAAGCATGTTTCCACTTTCTTGGCGAATGAATTTGGGGTCATTGAAATTGGAACCTTCGAAATATAGTTCGTTTGTAATCTTTACATATAGGAAATTTACAACGTATGTCAGGATGAAGCTTCCCGAGATGGTAGAGATTTAAAACGATTGACTTTCTCCGGTTGTCCATCTCTGGATCACTCTGCTTCTTTCCGCTGCTGTGAACCGGGAGTCTCCTGTGGGCTCGACTGGCCGCGAGGATGTGCCTGACGGTCAGAGCATTGAACAACAGAATTAGGAGGAATGGCAGACCCGGATTTAAAATACGTGCAAACCAATCATCGGCTGTCCATGCGAGTGAAGTGTAGAAGCTTGATTTTATATTACAAAACCACGGCACATTGTTCATTATATAGAGTGGTTCATACATAAAGTACCAAGGAACACTTTTTAAACAGCTTAACGGGCAGACCGTTCCTATAATCACAGCCGCCACTCTCTCAGTGAAATCATTTGTTTTCAGCTTTTGGAAGCAAATGGCTATGTATCGAACAAAGGCGAAAGTGACGGTTAACCAGACAGAGCTCTCCGTGGCTGCGTAGATTAGCACGGTACTGAGAGTACAGGCTGGAGTCATGGGCATAAAACGGGAAAATAAATGCCAATAATCCGACTGAATATCACAGCGCTGACAACAACTAGGAGATCCATCACTGCCATGGACACCAGGTACCGAGTGATGCATTTGGAGAGACCACACCTTCCGCGGGATAAGATCACAATCGCCAACACGTTAACTGAGAGAAACAACAAAATTAACATTGTAAAGTTCAAGCAGGGACGTGAACGTTACAGGCTTTTGATACTTCAACCTCTTTTTTCGAAGACAACCAAATCAATGATTAATGTCTTTTCAATGGCATCTCTGTTTCAACATAAACAACACGGATAGGCTGCATTTATGTAGCGCCTTTAACGTAAAAAAGTGGCCCAAACGCGTCACAGTTGAGTTATACAGCAAAATTTGACATCCAACCACATAAGGAGATACTATGTCAAATGGCGAAAAAGAATGAGAATGAGATAGGTTGAGGGGGCGGCTTAAAGGAAGACAGTGAAGCAGAGAGGCAGAGTGTTTTAGGGAGGGAATTTCAGAGAGCATAGGACATAACAGCTGAAGGCTTCGAGGTTACTTGTAATTTTTGGCACTCAACTTTTTGATATCGCACCATATTAAACGGCATTTCCTCTAAATACAATAGACATATTAATTATCTTTCTGTTGTTGAAAGGTATACTGTGACATTGTTTAAGTTGGCTCATTAGGATTCCACGGAAGGATGTTTAGGAAGCAGGATGTGTCGGGTGAATGCAATTGGAGAAGTACCAAATGGTTTGTGTCTGAAATACTGCTAGCTTGGAGACGACATGTCTACGTTTCCACAGTTCCCATTCTGTTGAGGTGAGATCTTTATTGCCCTACGCTGAAAGGTTAAATAATTTAGGCTTATATTGTCAGGGATTTAGAAAAATGAAAGTAATCTCATGGAAACAAAAACTATTCTCAAGGAGCTTGACAGGATAGATATGCGGAGGATTTTCCCGCTGGCTGGAAAAACTAAGCCACCAGGGAACACCCTCGGGATAAAAGAGCGATCATTTAGGACGGAGATCAGCAGAAATTTCTTCATCCAAAGGTTTGTGCATTTTTGGAATTCTATACTCAGAGGTATGTGGATATTTCATTGTTGAGAATATTTCAGACTTGAATAGATGGATTTTTGGCGTCTCAGGGAATCAAATGATATGTGGACCGGGCGGAAAGTGGATTGAAGCCCAGGATCAGCCATGATTGCATTTAACGGAGGAGCTGGCTCAACGTGCCACATGGTCTTCTGCTGCTTCTATCTCTGGTGTTCTTGTACACCAACCTGTCTGATCTTCCCGAAAAAAGTCAGTAACACTGCAGCGAGA
The DNA here is from genome assembly GCF_964194155.1 of Cetorhinus maximus. Taxonomy (NCBI): domain Eukaryota; kingdom Metazoa; phylum Chordata; class Chondrichthyes; order Lamniformes; family Cetorhinidae; genus Cetorhinus; species Cetorhinus maximus. The sequence goes on from NW_027596400.1 coordinate 22,414, forward strand.
ATGGAGCCATATGTAAATCTGCAGCTGTAAGAGCACATTGCCATATATATATGGCATTACAGTGATCCGAGCAGGTCATCTCACATCGCCCATCTAGACATTTAAATCAAGTAACTTTCAGTAATTGTTTGGTGCTCAGTGCTGATCTGTCCCCTGGATTGGATCATGTATCTCAGATCCCGGTGGCTACCTCTAAGTGTGGATGCATGACATACTTTAACGTTCTAATGACATTAATTAAATCAACAAATTGGTTTATTGCTGGTGTTCAAGCTGATATAATTTGCATTAATCTAATAAAAATGGGGCGATATTCATGGATACCACTTGCCTTTAGAGGGCATCAAAATAGGAGCGATAATTTTCAGGCCCTGTGACACCAATGAAGAGGCGGGGCTACAGTTTGAGGCCCAGAGCAATCGTTATTTAAGATAATTAAAAGCCGTTAGCCTGCGCACCTAGATGGAACCAGCATCATGTCCGTAGTTCTTCCCCCACTCTTCACCCCCCATCGGCCAAAAGGCAATTCAATGCCTCTAGGAAGTCAAACCAAGTATTGCCGCTGAAATTGTTCTTTTGGTCAATGCACATTGAATGAAGTAAAAATCCGGCATGGTTTGAATTTTGCTGGGAATCTCTCTCACTCTGAGCTACAGGAAAGAACAACTTTATCCCTGACATTTGCCTTCACTCGGTGAATTCTGGCGTTTGACCGACTGAAGTATGGAGCACGCCAATTGGTGGCCTGTAACCACAATGAATAGAAGGTTACTATGGTGGCCATGCAACTAAACCATTAATTCAGAAACCTTGGGCGAATGTTTCAGAGCCATACAAATATACAAATCAGGAGCAAGAAGCAGGCCATTCGGCCACTCTCGCCTGCTTCGCCATTCAATAAGGTCATGGCTGATCTGATCATTACCTCAACTCCACTTACCCCCTGCCCCCGATATCCTTTAAATCCCATGGGGCAGAAACCGATTTTGGCTGGAGATCCCCAGGGCATCAAACGGATATCCCAATGCAGCTCCCCGATTTTATACCTCGCCAACATCGGGAACGTTCGGTTCTATGTAAATTTCCCATTCATCACGTTTCACCTCGCACTGAACGGAATGCAAATTTTGCAGCTTATTGGCACATATATAAACATTGCCTATCACTAAAACCTTATCATGCTCAGTTAGAGCTGCACATAATGACAGACACATTGAATCTGTCCATTGTTCATTTAAACGCAGGTAGCTGCGCATGTGTTCAGCTCATGTTCCAGTGGTGCACGGCTCAGCACAATGCCTGACTCTCAAATTAACAGCGGATTAAATTTATCTTCCAGTTTCCCGGAACTACGGTGAGCACTCCAGCCCCTCCTACGCCCAGGTTTTTATTTATTCATTCAAAGGGTTTAGGCGACATTGGAGCACCAGCATTTATTGTCCATCACTAATTGCCTTTCAGAGGGTGGTGGCGAGCCGCCACTTACCGATTGAGTGGTTTTCTGGGTCATTTAAGAAGGCGGTTAATGTTCAACCACATTCCTGTGGATCTGGAATCATACATGGGCCGGAGGAGATTTCCTTCCCTGAAGGACATTCTTGAACTTGGTAGAGTTTATTGCGATGATCTGGTAGCTTCCTGATCACTATTCCTGATACCACAACTTTATTCCCAATTTATTTATTATCTCCATTTAAATTAAGTAGTAGAATTGGAACTCATGTCTCCGGGTCATTGGTTCAGGCCTCTGGGTCATTAATGCAATGATGTAACCATGAGCTTGCGTTCGCGGAATATAACCTGGTTCCCATGAGAGATCCATGTTAAACTGTAAATTCCTTTGCTCGGCCTCAACGATTTTTCTGCAAAGCGTCTGATCTCGGTTATCTAGCGGGAATTTTGTCATGTATGAAACAAAACAACAGCATTTCCTTCCTCCCTCAACCAGCTCTGGCCTGAAAAAATGTTTCAGGACACAGAGTAGCAAAACCACCCATTAGAACAGAGTTGCCGCACCTCAGTAGGAGTCGCTGCAGCAAGTAAATATTCACCTGGCTTTCTCATGAAAGTGACAAAGAGCTGAAACATAATTACTTTTGTTAAATTACTCGGTAATATAATGATTGACTTTGTAATTAAAAACATTTAACACCAGTGATTCTTCTGATCAGATCTCCGCATTGCTTTTTAGACTGAATTTAATTCATAACTTCAGGGCTTTCGTTATAACAGAAAACCCACACTGAGGCAAATTAAAGGGCAATTTTAAAGCAGAATGGGAAATAATAATTGATGGGTGTAATGAAAAGGAGCCCAAACTCAAAGGGAAGATTACTATAGTGGCTATGCCACTGAACTATTAATTCAGTAGCCTTGGGTGAATGTTTCAAGGACATAAAAACATATGAATCAGGAGTAGAGGCAGGTCATTCGACCCCTCTAGCCTGCTTTGCCATTCAATAAGATTGTGGCTGATCTGATTATGGCCTCAATTCCACATTCCCACCTGCCCCCGATATCCCATGGGGCAGGAACCGTTTTTGGGCTGGATCGAATGAGCCGCCTGTTACACACTCGGTCCGATTTCTACTCCCCTGATGTCAATGGACAGAGAACTGGATCGAGTGTAAAGCTGGCAGCCAGCTTGCTAAACAGCTCAAGGCCAATTTCACCCTTCAATCATTTCAAGCAGGTGAAGCTTAACTTCAAGCGGAAATGTGAAATGGCTGATAATGAACCTGCAGCTCATTCCACATCCCTCCAGAATTGTAATTCACCTGAAAACAACGGAACCATAATTCAAGACAGATATAGCGCCGGCAATTGCTATTTTTAGACTATCACAAAGTCAAAATCTGCCCAAAGTTGGCATCGTTGGAAATGTATCCTCAAGCTCTTCACTGGTAGAAGAATAGCCGTGAACTATAGGTTTTGAAAAGGTTACCAGAATATTACCTTTCCGAAATTAATCTATGAACCTAAACAGCCTCGGCATGGGATGGTGTAAAGGAATAGACGCAGAGTTTTGGGTGTTTGAGAGATTTCATTATTAATGCTTGAGTTTGAAACAAAGAAATATTAAAGCGATGGAAAGTTAGTATACCCCTGAGAAAATGATTTTAAACAAATACCAGGAGATGACTATGTCACATTGTTAATTGTCAATGACAGAACCAGCTTCATAAAACAGTGATTTGTCCAATCAATGATTTAGCCCAAAGACTTACCCAGAACTCCAATAGCAGCAAGACTTGGATAGTAAATGGCATAAACTACATCAGATATTCGGCCGTGCATTTTCTATGAGACGAGATGGTCTCTGTCGGTGACAGTTGATCACAGAGATTCTCTGTGATAAGCTCAAACAGACCCTTATTTACACTGTTGGAATTCTACAGAGAGACAATTAGCTTCCATAATTAGTTACAGTTACCTGAACAAACAAGTTCAGAAATTATTGTCCATGTTCTTTTTGGGAGGTGGTAGAATGTTGGGAGACACTTGGGAGACGATTATCGAGTCTTGGTGTCACATGCAGCCCAGTGTAGTTTTGAATGTAACTTGTTAATACTTGGGCAGGTCTAAAGTAGGCTTAGTCATGTGGAACGTTCATTTATGTGAGACACTGAAAGAAACATTGTTAGCCATTAGGCCGAAAGCCAGCATAGCTCAGTGACATGAGACCAGGTAAGAATCAGAATGACAGTGAGAGTCAAATACTGCTGAATGTATTGACATAATAGTAGTTAGACTCACGCACAACATATAGGATCCCCACACAACGCACATTATATTCACACAATGCAAGTTATGTCAGCATTAGCCAACGAATATCCACACAACTCAGAGCGTAATCTCACAACAGCAACGTGCATTTACACATGTTTAACATGTAATATAGCATTTTAAAACATTTTAAGTGTTACAAAGCGCCTCACGCGGGGACAATAAAACATAATTGGGATTAAATCACATAAGGAAATATTAGGATATTTTTGTACCAGTCCTAGGCTCCTTGATAATGATGCTATGTTCTTTTTCTGTGAATGTTTTAATTCATCCCCATTATTAGCCACTTCTTCCTTGGATATTACACAGCGCTCTGTCTCTGTTAGCATTCATCAGGCCCTATTTATAATTGTTTTCCCAAGTCCATCTGCTTTGCTTTATGAGGATACAGGGATAAAAAAGATCCAGATTGTGTTTATTACAACAACATTGCATTGAATTTATGGCACGTACTCCTCGAAAACTATTTTTTCTACTTTACGTGTTGACTGTACGAAATCGTTTTTAGTTATTGAAAATAAACAATTGCTGTTTAGCCACCTTACTGAATCAATGCGTTAAAAAATGTAACTTTCTTCCGATCCATATTTCAACCACTATTCATTCCTCCTAAATACTAAAACTTAGCGAAACAGCTCGAGATGTGCAGGGCCCCTCTTTCAAGGTCCGGGTCAAGCGATTTTCCAGCTGGGTGTTTTTATGCTGGGCGGAGTCTGAAGACACTCCGTGACCTCCTGACCTCGAATCAATGGGAGAAAGAGCCAATCACCGTGCTGTTTTCGTGCTGACAAGACTTTGCATTGAACCTTTGAAAACCGGTGGCCAGGTTTCTGTGACGCACAGTCGGCCTTGTGTGTGTGTGTGTGTGTGTGTGTGTGACACAGCAGGCTGTGCATACCTGACTTGTATGTGGATAAGAAAACTCGATTTATACGAAAGGTGACTTCAAAATAAACATTCGGTCTGAATGGAGAAAAACGATGGGTTTGCACAGCCGCGAACGTGCGGACAATTCTCGCAGAGCGCCGCTCGCACTCCCTGTGTGGCAGAGAGGGAGCTTTCGCAGCCGCATTGAATTGCTGGAGCCGCAGCTTTACACGGCCAATTCACCAAGGAAATGAACCGAAACCCAATCTCCTGTTCTTCCTCCCTACCCTTCCACCAATAGAAACAATTTATTTTGATCTACTCGGCCCAGACCGACATGATTTTGAACACCTCTATCAGATCTATCCTAAACCTTCCATTTTCCATGGAGAACAAGCCCAGTTTCCCCGATCAATTCAATTAATTGAAGTTCTGCATCCCTGGGACGATTCTGGTAAACTTCTCTGCGCCCTTTCTAAACCATTCACCCCCGTCCTAAAGTGCGATGCCCGGAAGTGGACACAATGCTCCAGCTGAGGGGAAACCAGTGCTTTCCAGAGGATCAGTAGCATTTCCTTTCTTTTGGACTCTATGCCGCTGTTATGAAGCCGATGATCCCGGATGTTTTAGCATCACTTTCTCAGGCTGTCAGGCACATTCTACCATTTATGCCCAAATACTCCACATCGCCTTTTTGAATAATGGATAATTGAATGAATTATTTTAGCAGGAGTATTGTAGGCGGCTGGAAGTATAAAAAAATTAAAGGCTCCGAGGAGCCAGAAGGAATGTGCGAACTTGATGGGTTTAACGGCTTTATTCTGTGCGACAAAATTATAAGATCAATTACCAATACATTCGTGGAGATTAGGTGATTCCCTCCACCACCCCCCCACCCCACCCCCTTTCTTTGTGTGTGTGTGTGTGTCCTCCTTTCAACTTAATCCCGAAAATGGACAAGAAATTGAACTCTCTCCGTGCTCTGTATCACTATGTGTCTGCAATCCCTCCATGTTGAGGTTTTGTACAGCTCTCCGCGTGCTCTGTATCACTGTGTCTGTAATCCCACCATGTTCAGGTTTTTGTGCAGCTCCCTCCGTGCTCTGTATCACTGTGTGTCAGTAATCCCTCCATGTTCAGGTTTTTGTACAGCTCTCCGCGTGCTCTGTATCACTGTGTCTGTAATCCCACCATGTTCAGGTTTTTGTACAGCTCTCTCCGTGCTATGTATCACTGTGTGTCTGTATTCCCGCCATGTTCAGGTTTATGTGCAGCTCTCTCCGTGCTCCTTATCACTGTGTTTCTGTAATCCCTCCATGTTCAGGTTTTTGTACAGCTCTCCGCGTGCTCTGTATCACTGTGTCTGTAATCCCACCATGTTCAGGTTTTTGTACAGCTCTCTCCGTGCTATGTATCACTGTGTGTCTGTATTCCCTCCATGTTCAGGTTTTTGTACAGCTCTCTCCCTGCTCTCTATCACTGTCTATCTGTAATCAAACCATGTTCAGGTTTTTGTATAGCTTTCTCCGTGCTCTGAATCACTGTGTCCGTAATCCTACCACGTTCAGGTTTTTGTACAACTCTCTCCGTGCTCTGTATCACTGTGCTCTGCGCTGACTCAGTGCACAGTAATACACAGCGGAGTCGTTCAGTTGTAGTTTGGAAATCTTTAACCGCCCGGTTTTCTCGGCAGGATCGATAGAAGCAGAAGTTCTCCCCCCGGCAGCGTTTCCTTTATTCTCCTCTCCTGAAGTGTGTCTCTGAAGCAGATATTCCGGAACCTGGCCGGGAGACTGACGGTACCAGTGTACTGTGTACTGACAGAACCCTGAATATTCACAGCTTAAAGTAACGGTGTCACCGACAGCAGAGGTTTGTAGAGGCGGATCCCAGGAAATTATGGAACTGGAATCTGGAGGATTAAAAAACATGAACATTATCGTTTTGTTTAACCACTGTTTGTTCAGGTGAATTCAATCGCGTGAATGGCTCTGCTTTTTGCAGTAATTTTATTTGCTGGAAGCTTGTTTGAACCGTGTTCACTGTTATTGAACTATGATCAAGTGGGGAATGAGGTGATAATTTATTTTACATTGCGAACTCTTCCGATCAGGACTGCACTATATGAATTGGTGTTGGGGATAGATTCCATCCTAACTTTCAAACGGGAATTCCTCTCTGCCTTTTGCTCTATTTCTCTATGTTCTATCAACAGGGTCCTATTTTCTCCAGTTCAGCTTAAGTTCAAACGTGTACTATTAATTTAATTTTATTTCTTTAATTTCACATTCCCTTTAGTTCACATTTTGTTTCTACTGTTTGCGCTTTTTGCAATCGTGGGAACTTGTCCCAAAGTCTCTCAGTTGTCGGTTGGGTTCAGTCTGTTCAGTTTCTGCAGTGGTTTTGCTGTTACTCACTGGGAACTGCCTCTTCCGGCTCTCTGACAATTTCAATTCCTTCCGCCCATTGGTTGATTCTCTCCCCGGTTCACTGGGTGGAGTTTTCTCTTCGTTTTCCATTATAGAGGAAGAAGAATGCGGAAGAGGAATGGGCCATTCGACCTGTGTATATACTCAATTCCAACCTGACACAACCGGAATCTAATTGACCATTTCCATCCAGCTCCCTCTGTCGGTCTGTTCCGTTCTCCCTCCTGTATTTTCAAGTGTTCCAATAAATATATCAATACTATTTCCAACCACTCCCTGTGGCAGCAAATTCCACATCCTGACCTACCTTTGTTTAAAGTCATTTGTCTTAAATGTTTTATTTGTTCTGTTAATGACTGTCATATGTTGACGGCTATTGCTTTGGACTCAGCCACAAATGAACAATTTTCCACACTGAAACCGTTAATTCTTGAAAAGATTTCTATGGATTCTCCTCGTGGTTCTGTTTTCCAGAAAAAAGAGACCCAACCTGTTCAATCTTCCCAGAGAGTTGTGGATTGTTGCTGACTTCCTCGTTCAGAAGTGTAAGAAATCAAAGTAGAGAATCCAATCAATAGAAACAGGAGCCGCCGCGTCACCTTTCAAACCTGCTCAGCCATTGAGTAACATCCTGGCTGATTACAACCTCAACGTCACATTCCCGCATTCTCCCCATATCGCTGATACTTTTAGTGCCCGGAAACCTATCGAATATTGTCTTGAATGCACACAGATACCGAATACCCACCGCTCTTTGAGTTACAAAATGAATGCCACAGATTCATATCAATGGTTCTACTGAAGATATTTTTCCTCCTCAGTTCTAATGGATGACTCTTTATTCTGAAGCTGTGACCCCGAGTTCTATACTCCTCAGTCTGGGAAAACTCTGACCCAGAATCTGCCCTGTCAAAGCCCTTTAGAATATTACATGTTTTCATGAGATCACCTCTCATTCTTCTAAACTCTAGGAAATATAGACCAAGACGACTCAAGCTCTTCCCAATGGACAATACGTTCATCTCAGGAATCAGTCTGATGAACCTTTTTTGCACTCCTTCCAATGCAGATTGATCTCTCTTCTGTAAGGAAACCAAAGCTTTACACAGCATTCCGGACTGGAGTCCATTTCAGTCCTTACCCCCATAAAACTCAATCGACACCCTGGGGTCGGATTGGACTTTGAAAGGCGCCCAGAAATCATCCAATCCTTCTCTCTCTTTCGATTAATTATTTGTTGCAGGTTCTAAATGAACATTCCCCCAGTTTATAATTGTTCCCTTATGTTCCTGTTTTCCTTTATAAGATTAATGCATCATCCTCAATCTCCCACTGCACTGCGTTGCTTAATTCACAGTAATCAGGGATACAGATAAATTACAGCAATCCCGTCTCTCAAGCACCTACATGCAATATAGATAAGTGTCTGCAGTTCCAAACTTTCACATTTATGTCTGAGGATGGAAAAAGAGGAAAGTGATTGGTTATATGAAGTAAATTGAAAGAAATGGCGGGGACAATGTCACTAATTTCAGTCACTGATTGTCCAAAAATAAAATTCCATCTGGACCCAGATCAGTATCTCATATATCGAAATCCGTCGTGTCATGTTCCTGCTTTTCTCCGGGTCAGGTATTGAACGAGCCGCTGCAGGTATCTGAACTGGCCGCAGTTGTGTTGAGTTTATTCACCCGGTTCCTCAGTCACATTGCGCGGCTCGGACTGCAATCTGCTGCCCAGGAGAGAGCTCTGTGACCCCGCTCCCGGGCTCTAAGGGACAGACAGAGCTCCCTCGGTCGCAGTTAACACCGGGAGTGGATTCCGAATTGGCGACAATCTGCGCTCATTAAAAGCGATTCAGAGTGTGGCAGTCCGTGATGTTGTTAGTGTCCCCCATGTGTCCGTTAAACCAATAATGGTCCCGATTCCGTCAACTCCCACATCCCACCCAAACTCCACCGATATCAATAATAAGCTGACGGTGAACATTACCCGGGACAGTCAGTAACCCGACGGGGTTCGGAGTCACTTCCCGGCTGTGACAGTCACCACCGTTCTGGGTCCATCCACATCTTTGTAACTCACCACAGTGACACCGCTCTCAGTCTCCCCGGTACAACAACCAACGACATCTTAACCTGCCGGGAAATCATCATCAGACAGTAGAGAGGTATTTGCTCAGGTCTCTCCCATTGCGAACTGCCCCATCCACACACACAGTGTTACAAGTCAATATAAAATCCTCCGGGCACTTGGTGAGATTTGGGGACATTAGTTAAACTGCGGGGACTGCGGTTCCCAGTTCCACCTGTTAGGCCAGGATCACATCTGGTGTTAAGGGTTTGTAACTGGGATCAGTCATTCCCAATCCCATTCATTGACAGGAATCACGGGAAAGACATCACCATCCGCACACATTCGGCATTTATAAAACTCCAGATGTTAAGGGCAATAATCCAATCTCGTTTTAAGATAGACTGTGGGGCAGACGGTGTGAGGCGGAACTGTGGGGGTTTAACTGCAGATTAACTCCATTTTTTCATTTGTATCTGTGATAATCTGCAGTGAGAGTTTTTGTATGGCGGGAAGCCGAGGCCGATCATTGTGTGTATCTGTACTCAGCTTTACAGTAATAGTTGGCGGTGTCTTCAACTCTCACATCCCGAATTTCGAGCGAAAATGCCTTTCTTGCTTTATTCACCGACACAACAAATCTACCCCCGCTGGAGATCCGGTCCCGCTCTTCCCGGTCTGGGTTTGTCTGAAGAAATGTCCCCTTTGCAAGTAATGCCGCGAATTGAAAACACAGGTGATGGTGAGAGGCTGACACTCCTTCCTGGTCACCGCTGCCGGGGTCTGTGTCACTGATTGACTGAAGGAGCCTGGAAATTAAACAGAGAGAGTTTACTGGACCGAACCAGAGAACAGGGTTAAACCCCAGACAGTGTCTGTACTTAGGATGGACTCGGGCAGCTTTATATTGAATCCACCCAATGTCGGTTTGTTTGATCGGTACTCACGGGATAACCAGACACATAGGGTGAAAACAAGGAGGATTCCCATCGTTCTGCTGCCTGGAGCTGAGGGTTTATATGACGGGGAGCTGGAGACTGCAGTCCTGGACTGTACTGGGAGACCGGACCTCAGAGCTGGACTGAAATACTTCAGGGGGATCGAGTTAATTTGCACAGGGCAGTTCCGCTGAGATTATTGATGGGCCGCACGGTCCCCGGGTCGCTGGCTAAGTGTTGTGTGAATAAGAGACAGGTGAATAAGGTGTTGTGTGAATAAGAGACAAGAAAAGGAGACTGCAATTTTCTGACTCTTCATTTGGATTGTGGTCCGGATGTGAAAGCCCATCCCACAATACTCTGGTGTTCAGGGGTGGGGGAGGAGAGCTTTTCTTTCTGCCAGTTGTGCTGCCGCCTTCCTTTCCCCACAGCAATGAACTGGGAGGTCGGTGCATTGTTTGTATTCGGTGGTGTTTTTTTACAGTGGAATGTGGGCCCAGAACACCAGAAGAATCCCCCCGTCCCGCTCTTGTTCCAATATTCCGGACATTGATTAACATCGCTCTAAACGGGTTGGCGGGACCTCATTTAATCTTCTGACCTGAAGGTCGGCGCCTCAGGCCCGGCATCTTCTCTGGCCCAGCAACTGGGGGCCAGGTTGCAATATGAGAGAGCCCAGTGACATTACCATTATCCTGGCAGATATGCACACCATTCACATAAACTAATTAGGAGCTGGTTAGCTCAGTTAGCTGGATTGGGATTTTGTGGTTCGGAATAATGCCAACAGCACGGGTTCCATTCGTGTTCTGGCTGAGATATGCCTGGGACCTGTCTGCTCCTGCGAGTGGAAGGCAGTGACAAACCACCACAAACCAAGCTACCAAGAAAACAACTCAAGACGAAGAAGCCACAGAAAATCCGCCCATGATCTGCCCTCGCGCAACGCACAACTGAATGAATACAAAGAACCAATTCTCCCTGACATTTGGTAAAATGCTTCCCGCACCACCTCTGTGGTAGGGTACATGTATAATGGTGTTTAAGTTTAAGCTTGTTGATTTCCAGGTTGGGGATATTGAGAACTTCCGTTTGCAGGGACACAGAATGAAACGATATTCGGAAGGGCAATAGACATTGGGGGAACCCTGTGCTTGTCGGTTGCTTTAAAGTTCACAGTCATTAACTTCTGTTCTGCAATCTCTTACCCAGCAACAGCAACACTCGACCGAAGAAACCCCGTGACAAGGCGGAGGTCAAAGGCTTCACAAAACTGACAGCGGAGTTCGGGAAAATGCCGCTCAACATTGCGGGCAGTCACCGAAAGGCCATTAAAGGAAGAAACGGAAAGTAAGAACGGAATCACGTCACACAAACATGGCCGATGATTAGACCTGCAGTCGATAAAGTTACTTTTTCTACACGTCCAGCTAATTGGTGAGAATTTTTTAAATGTAACTAAAGAATGCTGCTTTGAAAATAATAATGAGTGTAAAACACGTTTTAAATAAACATTTAAATGTGTCGTACAGTTATAAACCTATTTGGTATAAATAAGGAATTAGTCTAAACAGTATTAACAAACGCATGGCCTGGTGTAATATAAATAGAGGCAGGGGCAATTTCAGTAATCACTGAGGCAAGGCATGGAATAAAACGACTAGAGATGGCGTCGAGCGTAACGTAAACAGGGGTTTCATTTAGAGTGGTCAGATCAACGACAGGAACTATTGAAATCTAAACAGAGTCAAGGGAAGTGCGACATTAATTCAGATATGTCCCAGGATAATATAACCAAAGACATGGCCTTGTCTAATGTGCACTAAGATATAGACGATTTTAGTATAGTCTGAGTGCTGCACTAGCGCAATGTCAGCATATACATGGCCTCGTCTAATGTAACTTAAATCATGTCCTAATGCAGTGTAACATAGAAATAGCCTAGTGTAACATAAACCGTTACAGGGTCTAGTATATCAATAATTGAGACAGGGCTAGCGCAATGCAAGGAGAAATATGTCTACTGCCCTAAGAAATAAGCTAGGGCCTCATGTCCCGTAAACAGACGCACCGGCTATTGTAATATGAAGGATCACCTTGTCCATTGTAACATGAAAAGAGACGTAGTCTATTACAAATAACTGAAAAAGTGACTAATGCAGCATCAACTGAGACGCGGTACAGTGTAGTTCGACTGAGAGAGTGTCTAGTGTGATATACACATAAGCATAAAAACAGTGTAGTGAGTAATAACAAAAATAAGGGTTAATGTAGTGTAAATAGAGGCATATCTTATGCAGTAGCAGGTGAGAAATCATCTGCTAGAACAGTCCAGTGAACATAAGAATATGGGACTTAGGAACAGGAGTAGGTCATTCAGCCCTACTCTACCATTCAATAAGACCATTGCAGCCCTGGTTTTGTCTCAACTCCGCTATGCCGTCTGCCACCACAGACCCCATCCCACCCCACCCCACCCACCCATAACTCTTGCCTCCCTTGTCTATCAAAAATCGGTGTAACTCTGCCTTGAATAAATTCAATGGCCAATCCTCCACTGATATTTAGGGGGAAAAATTTCACGTCCTAACTACACTCGAGACAAAAACAACACTCATCTGCGCCTTAAACGGTTGACCTCTTATTCTGAAGCGTGTCCCCTGGTCCTAGTGTCTCCCACAAGTGGAAACAATCTTCTGGTACCAACCCTTTCAAATTCCTCCAGAATCTTAGAAGTTTCAGTAAGATCACCTTTCATTCTTCTGAGCTCCAATGGGTATAGGCCAAACCTGCCCAAACTTTCTTAATAAGATAAGCCTCTTATCGCATCAATGAGTCGAGGGAACCTTCTTTGAAGTGTTTCTAATACAATTATATGTTAATTATTTCTTATGTTCTTATGTAATCAGTTCTTATTTCTTTGAAATCCTATTTTGTGATCTCTGTGCGTGAAAGTGGGAGAATGGGTGTTAAGCGCTAACAGCGATTTCAAACAGTTCAGTTGTATGTCTCTCAAAATATTTAGGGAACATTAAAGCGTTTAAAAAACGGAAAAAAAAACTACGTGGACTAATCTGACACCTAAAAGCACGAAATAATGTGGCACGTGGCAGTGATTGGAAGAGACGGTCTTTGCTTCGAGATCAGGTAACCAGTTCAGTATCTGTCATCGTCAGCTCTTCCTAATGAAGGCCCAAATGCACGGCTTGTGGGGAGGGGGGTCCACAGAATTTTCAGCCAACAGTTCGCTCAAAGGAACAAATGGGAGTGAGAAACCGTGAGTCAATCTGTTTGTTCACTGATGTGTAACTGAGGTGCAGATTGTTACTTAATTGTCTCTCTGGAGACTCACATTTTGAATAAATGAGGGGCACTATGGTGCACAGCTTCGGTAATTCCTTGAGTTTCTGAGAGAGGATGCACGGCCCAGCGAAAGGCCTCTTCTTCGCTATTTTCTATCCAATTCTCGGTCTCATTGGTGCCCCTGGTAAGTAATGGATCCCGAATAAAGGTTTGTGTTGAATTAAATCTCCAGAAGTTTGGCCTCTTCACTTTCAGGGTCTCAATGTTGGGGTCTGAAACCGAGCTCCAACGTTTATAAGTGCTCTGGATGGTATTTTACTGTGTTATGGTCGATTATGCTGCTCTATTTGTGCAAGCATTATGGGGCATTACAAAATATTATTCAATTTATTATGCTGCACATTTAGAGAAATGCCTTTTATTAGAATGCTGAGATATGAATTGCAGTGTTTGGCATTGCCTGGACATTAACCTGTTATATAATTGAACGTTGCATTTTATTCTAATCCTTCAAATGCAATCCAGCATTTTGAGTGTTGCGGGGGATCATCGAGTATCTGAATGTACTGACCTGCATTCCCTGATCCTATCAATGTATCAGAAAGTGAATAATTACAGGGTTATCTTATATATTAGATAAATTGTAATAAAAAATACTTTCAATAATAACATAAATATACAATGCGATCTCTAGAATGATGTAAAAGTTACGGTATAATGAGTTCCCACTGGACCGTCCTCATTGTTAATGTGGGCTTAGGAATTAATAATGGATAAGTTTGAAAAAGGTGAGTGGAGATTGAAGATTTTTAATGTGTTATGGATTTTGTATTGTGCTGAAAGGCCTTGTGAATTTTGGTTAATTACATTTTTAATCATTAGCAGGATGTGGGTGTCCATGACAAGGTCAATATTTATCGTTCATTCAGATAAAAGCAAAACACTGCGGATGGTGGAAATCTGAAATTAAATCAGAAAACGCTGGAAAAACCCAGCAGGTCTAGCAGCATCTGTGGAGCGACAAACAGAGTCAACGTTTCCAGTCCGTCTGACCCCTCTTTTTATCATTCACAGCCAACTTGCTGGGGATCGTAATCCTGTCCCGAGGGCGGTGCGGACTGTCCTGGTGCATCACCTACTACCTGGTGGCGATAGCAGTGAGCGATTTCCTGGTCATCATCACCGCCGTCATCCTCAATCGGATCGGCCGGATCTACTTTCAGGACAGTGTCCTGTCCACCACTCCCGCATGCGCACTCAGTGCCGTGCTGGTCTTTGCCACTCGGGATGGCTCAGTCTGGCTGACGGTCGCTTTCACCATCGACCGTTTCGTGGCCATCTGCTGTCAGAGCCTGAAGACCAGATACTGCACTGAGGAAACTGCGTTGCTGGTTATAGGGCTGGTCAGTGCCCTGAGCTGCGTGAGGAACATCCCTCATTACTTCGCCTACCAGCCTTTGTACATCCAGGATGGGGTGCCCTGGTTCTGTGCGGTTAAGCCTACCTGTTACACTTTGCCAGCCTGGCAAGTTTACGACTGGCTGAACCACATCTTAACTCCTTTCCTCCCGTTCTTCCTGATTCTGCTTCTCAATGCCCTGACCGTAAGGCACATCTTAACGGCCAGCAGAGCCCGCAGGAGGCTCCGGGGCGGCGAGAGTCACGGAGACCAGGAGATGGCTAACCGCAAGCGGTCCATTGTCCTGCTTTTCGCTATCTCCCTCAGCTTCCTCCTCCTGTGGGTCACCTTTGTTGGACATTTCCTCTACATTCGGATTACAGGCGAGGGCTACCTGACCAGCCTGAATTTCAATGACCCGCGGTACATCCTCCAAGAGACAGCCAACATGCTCCAGTTAGTCAGTTCCTGCAACAACGTCTTCATCTATGCAGTGGCCCAGAAAAGGTTCCGGGAGGAGCTGAAGAAGGTGCTGATGTGCCCCTTCACCACCGTCACTGATTGTTTTAAACATGGTAAAACGTTCTCTCGTTAATTCACTTTAATCATAGTGATTCACTATGTAGCAGCTCTCTCTCTCTCTCTCTCCCCTTCGCTCTCTCTCTCTCTCTCTCTCTCTTTCTCCAGAACCAGAAAGTCCTTGGCTGCATCTCCCTTGCTTGAGAGATGTCAGCCTCATACTCCAGTGCTGACAGTGTCCCTATGGCCCTGAATGAACACTGAACTATCGCAGTTGCTGCCTGCCTGTTTGAGACACTAAACCACTGTGAGTATCTGCCCTCTCATGTGGAATGTGAACATCCGAAGATCGCAATTTCAAAAATGAGCATGAAGAGCTCTCCCCAGGTTCCTACAATAATTGTCCCTCATTTAACACCATTGAAAACAGCGATCTGATTATTTCTCCAATTATATTTGTGAAATCTTGTTCTGTGCGCATTTGCTGATGTGTTTCCCACATTACACTGGGGGAAACACTTGACTGGCAGGAAAACACCTTTGGAAATCCTGAGGTCGTTTTATTTCCATTTTTCTTTATCTTTCTTTCTTTCTTTCTTTCTTTCTTTCTTTCTTTCTTTCTTTCTTTCTTTCTTTCTTTCTTTCTTTCTTTCTTTCTTTCTTTCTTTCTTTCTTTCTTTCTTTCTTTCTTTCTTTCTTGTTTTATTCCTCCCACTTCACAGACATAAGTTCCACTAACGTTACTCTTAACACTTAAAACAAAGTATTTGATGGGATGGGAAGTGGGTTTTTTGAGCATTGAATTGTTATCTGGCTTCTGCTGCATGAAAGGGTGCTGGACGCACATTCAATAACAAGTTTCAAAATTTAATTGAGTAAATTCTAGGGCGACATTTGATTAAGAACAAGTAACTATAACTAACTGGCTTGCTCTTTCAGAGACCGGGCATACACGCCGTGACCAACTGATCTGCTCTCTTGCTTTATGGTTATGTATATTAGATATTGCTTTATGAATGTAGCGATATTCGCAACCTCAGGTCACACGAACCGTCTCTCTCGGTGAATAAAGTGCTTTTTGAATCAAATTTGTGCAGCCGCAGGTCCCTAATGCCATGCTTATCACTGAAAACCATCCATCGTTGTTTGGGTTGAGGGGCTTATCTTATGAAGAAATCTTGAATAGTTTGGATCGATAGCCAGTGGAATTTAGAAGAATGAGAGGTGAACTTAGTGAAACATATAGGAGCCTGAGGGGGGTTGGGGGTGGAGGGGGGTGGGGGGGGGGGGGGGGGTGTGGCGGGGGGAGGCTGGTGCTGCGTCTTGACAAGGTAGATACCGGGAGGATGTTTCCGCTTGTGGGAGTGACCAGAACTAGGGGACAGGGTTTAGGAGATTTGTTCTTCTCTCAGAGGGTCGTTTGTATGTGGAATTCTCCTTCCTAGAAAGAATTGGAGGTTGGTCATTACATGTATTCAAGGGTGAGTTATGTTGTGCTAATACCATGCGTTAGACAGATAGTTGATAGGCAAGGGAGTTAGGGGCCAGACGGGAATATGGAATAGAGACCACAAACAGATCAGCCATGAACGTATGGAATGGTGGATCAGGTTCTGTGGGCTGAACGGCCCACTCCTGCTTAAAGTCCCATAGTCGTATATTTATTTGTTTGGTGAGAGAGTGTTGATGGGTGCGGGTGGTCTGAAACACAGAGTGACAATGACATGGCCCAGTGTAACATAAACAGCGACATTGGACAGCCTAGTGTGATAAGAGCTAAACAATTGTCAGTTGTAACATGAACAGAGCCAAAATGTGCCCTCACTTAATCACAGAATAAGATCTAATCTCATAAAAGGTGATCTGGTTTAATTTAGTAGGCACAAGATCTAATAAGTCAATAACAGAGATAGGAACTAAACTAATATAAAAGTGGACATTCTCTACTTCACTGAAAACTGAGACAGGGACTTGCATAACGTAAACAGAGACAAGCTCAATTACAATAATAAATGAAAACGGATCTTGTGTGACGTAAATAATGGTATTTCCTTGCAATCTATGAAATAAGGCGGGGTCTAATGCGATATTACCAGCAACATGAATTTGTAAACATTCAAATGATGTGTTTCGTGTTTTGTACACACTTCTACTCAACATACGAATTATGCAACCATGCATAATGCAACTCATGCGTACATGGTTTACTTTTACACACGCACATACACACACACATACATAATTGGTAGGGCACAACACCAGCGCGAATTAGTAGACTTTCACACACCACATTTGGCCTCTAAATAGTGCAACGTACGGCGCTCACAATAAGGGACTAATCCCGCTTCCTTCTCGGAGATTGTTAAAAGATTCACCCCAACTTCTCCACCACATATTACATCCTCAGGATCTCAGAAAGCGACAAGTTCATACTTGTTTTCAAATATAGTCGATATTGTAGGGCAGAAATATTATTTACACAGGGAGAGGCGGGAATGTACAATTATTTGTCAGGATGTTTTGTCAATCTGAGCCTATCGGGAATAAAGATATGGCAGAATCCAGGTAGTTTCTGGAAAATTTCAATTTATGGCCAATAACAAAAATTCTATTATGTCACAAAATGATCATCATATCTCAACATCTGTTTATGAATCATTGAGGAACCAATCTGGATGAAGAAATTGCCGGTCCTTTTCTTCGGACTACCGGGTGCCATGAAATGCAATGATTCCCAGAGCTTATTGTCTAACGCTCCTTTGTTATAACACCTGCAAATTATGTACAAACTCTTGCCCTGAATGTACCATTGTATGAAGTGAAGTGTCACGGAACAAAGATGTTTCCTGTTATCTCCTTGGCACCAGTAAACGGATGCTTCGGCACGTTTTGACCAAAGGTGAAATGCTGGAACGCCATCCTGCGGAGAAGAATGACTCTGAATTTCGACCCGAATATTGCTGCATGAATTTGCTGAATTGTTATTACGTGAGACAGTAATGAATGCTATTACTTTGCTTATACTATTATTATAACTTCTCTATTTATTCTTCTACATTCGCTGCCGTTGCTCTTTTACATCAATTGTGAGATTATTTGTCTCAGTTCTCTTATGTGCCCAATTAATTAACATAATATATGCTCATTTGCATTCTCCTTAATGATTCCACCATTATAAGGTTAGGTTGCAATTTGGTTAAAAAATCAGCCTGACCAATTCATTAAGCATCAAAGGCGGACACAAAATTGAATAGGTCCATGAATTACGGGAGATGGGTATTTTGCTATTTCTGTATTTGTGTGTGTACCGCTGTGTGTGTGTGTGTGTGTGTATGTATGTGTATGCGTGTGTACGTGCTGTTCACCAGCGAAGCATATCACTCAGGGACATCATTAGTTACTCACCGATAAATTCTCCCTCCACACTACCCTATCAAACACTGACAGGACAGGTGCTCCACGGTTATGATACAAAACAAATCTCCTTCTACACTGCTCAAACACTCTTATCCAGAGTCAGTACCGCATGGGTTAAATACAGAATAAAATCTACCTCTGCACTGTCCTAAAAACAATTACAGGGCAGATAGAACAGGGATGAGCTGCAGGGTGAATCTCCCTCTACACTCTACCATCAAATACTCCTAGTCCACTCCATCACGAATGAATGTAGAGATATTCTGGTTCGATGAGCGCCGATTATGCGCGAAATTGTGAAATTAATTAACTTGTAACTTCTAACTCATCTGAAATAAAATTTTATTCTATCGAATTACTGAGATGGTGTACTTTACAAATCGAAATTACATTTCTAAAGGCTTGTGTGTCTCTCACATCTGAAGCCCGTGACTTGTTGTCTCCTCAGTCCCCATGCCCAGTAAATTCTCATATATACTCCTTATTCATATATGCTCATAAATGCTCTTCATTTCACGGTATCTCACTTCACTGTAACATAACGTAGAGTCTGGCAGTTGAATCGTGTTAACAGTGAAAGTGGGAGGCTACCCCACGGTTCACATATACTTTAAACATTCTCCCAATTCATCTCTGTATGTGAAGACAAGATACTCGGGAGCTTAATTGGAGAATTGCCAGTACCAGAATACGAGTTCTGACCCGAAAGTTCTCCGATACATCGATATCTGAAATGTCTCCGAGTGACAAGAGCAGCTGCCAAAACAAGAGTAACATAAAATTAATGATATATGCTAGCAGAAATAAATAAAGTGCTTGCGGATTCCAGCAAGATAAGCGTTATATCTATCTGTCTATCCATTTATCTGTCTGTCTGTCTGTCCCTCTATCTATCTATCTATCTATCTATCTATCTATCTATCTATCTATCTATCTATCTATCTATCTATCTATCTATCTATCTATCTATCTATCTATCTATCTATCTATCTATCTATCTATCTGTCTGTCTGTCTGTCTGTCTGTCTGTCTGTCTGTCTGTCTGTCTGTCTGTCTGTCTATCTATCTATCTAACTATCGATTTATCTATTTTTAATCTATCTAACCACATAACTATTCATCTTTCAAGCTATTCGCCTGCCTTACTGTCTGTGTGCCTGCCTGTCTCCCTGTATATCAATCGACTTATCCAATTGTCTGTCTATATATTTATTTCCTTGTTTTTCTAACTCTCTCCCGCATCTCTATCGATCTAAGTATCTGAAGGCAAGAGTTATTTTTCTGTCCGTCTTTTCATTTTTTAACTTGAACAACCACACATAGAAATGTTTACTTAATATGTTTCAATAATCTGCAGCTGTAACACCAGCTATAGGATGTTGTAACTTTAATTTTAAACATGGGAACGTAACATTTCTGAATATCACCAGCATTTCTAAGGGTCCTGGGTTCTGGAAAGGTTAACGGTGCAGCGGACACACGGCAGTGAACAAGGCATTGGAAAGCAGAATCGTCTTTGTCTCACTGTGTCCCCATCGCACAGTAACAAACTCTGACGCCCTGGGCCGCAGTGTTAACTATAGATATGGTATTGAACGTCTTCACTCGGTCAAAGGACAGTGTGTAGCGTCCTTTGGACATATTCCCCTGGTAAATAGAGGCGATAAATTTCGCAGCCCCTGTCGGTGTTTGTACCAGGCAACGGTACCGTCTGTACCAACCGAGAGCCGATAATCCAGTTCAATCCGTTCTCCTTCCCGAGATAACACCTGCTCAGGGTGGGAGCTCCGATCCTCACACTGAACACTGTGGACAAAGAAAAGTCACTCACAAACTTAACGGTATTAAGACATTATAAAAAAATGATGAGATAAATAAACTGACACAATATCAACAGCAACCGGGCTTCAACTGGAAACAGGCCTTTGAGGGAGTTTCTGTTCGTGACGATGAGGATGGTCAAAAGGCGGATCAATCAGGGTCTGATTTCCAGAGTGAGGCTGGCTGCCGAGCCCAGGACCCTCAATGGTGGGGAGGTGGAGGTGGAGGAGAGGGGAGAGCTTTACGTTCTCCTCGTACCGCGGGAGACTGATGGGCGACATTCGCACCGATTGGACTGTTATGGGATGTTATTATCTTACGGAACTCACGGTGACGCTGAGCGATTGTCAGTTTCTC
This sequence comes from Cetorhinus maximus, assembly GCF_964194155.1. Lineage (NCBI taxonomy): Eukaryota > Metazoa > Chordata > Chondrichthyes > Lamniformes > Cetorhinidae > Cetorhinus > Cetorhinus maximus. The sequence goes on from NW_027596400.1 coordinate 43,326, forward strand.
AAACCAGAGACCACTTGAACTGTCACAGCTCACGAATTTCTCTGCTTCCGGTGTATCAACGGGTTGAATCGTTTCATAAGATTTGTTCTCTGTTATCTTTCTAACTGAAAAGAGCCATTCGCCATCTTGGAATCAAAGAGTCTTCCAGCAAAAAAAGGGGCAATTCGGCCCACCATCCATGTGCTGACTCTCTGAAAGAGTTATCCATTTATTCTTAATTATCTGCCTGTGGTCTGCATGTTTTGTCCTCTTAAATTCCCTTTTACTGGACAAATAATTATCCATTTTCTCTTTAAGTAATACTCATAAATTCTGCCTCGATAAAACCTTCCTGGATTGGACGTAAGTCTGTCAGAGCAGTTCTTAACATTCCCTCTCATGGTGAAAAGATCGCCAGTAGCTCAAGTATTTATATTATCATCCCTCGCCTTGCTTTATCTTTCTCAGTCAGTCCTACACTCTGATTTTCAGGTTAACACCAAGCGAAAGAAGAGTTCTAAAACTGGCCCAAGTGTTTGAACTGCGTTCTCAGCAATGATAAGTGCAGCTTTATCCTTGTCTTTTTGTGTTCTACATTCCGCATCCCTGTTTACAATCTCGGATTATTTAGCTCTTTAAGGCAATCAGCAGCTTGTTCCCCACGTTCAGCACCTGAATCCTGAATTACTTCTCGTCCTCTACTCGTTTAAATTAATATTTATTTCTTAGTTCCTTTCGCATTTCAACTACTTTACATTTTATGGGTTTTTTTGTATGAGACAGACAGAAATGTTTTGTTGCACTTTGGACCATTATCTCATTTATTCTTCTGACGTTCACTAATCGTCCTTTCTCTCCTCTATTTGCAGGAATATACCGAATTGGGCAGACGCGACACATACTGGTTTTTCGGGTAAGTTGAATCTGTCACACTCGATATCAGTTCCTGAAATGTCCTATTTTTTAAATTTATTTTCCTGTGGAGGGATTAGCTCCTACGTGAGGCACTTAGCTGAACATGGTTGTAAATATTGTAGATATTGCGTTTTTATCTATTTCATTTGAAGAGAGAGTAAATGATAAAAATTATGTTTAACTAACAATAAATACATACATCCTCGGTATATTCGGGTGTTGATGGTAATTCTGGTCCTTATTGTCCATCTGCAGGTGAACGCTCCAACGTCTTGACCTCCATACGTGACACTTCAAAAATGTCGCCCGCCTTGTTTGGTGCATCCCACTGAACTCATGTCCCATGTGGGAAGAGAATTCAGTAGGGAAGTGAACAATACCAGTGGAATGTTAAACATTCAGCCAACAAGGGCAGAAGTTCGAGGAAGCCCTGAATGAAAAGTAGAAAGGCGTAGTCAGACCATACTCCATGAACACCGTTTTTAGTTATCGCTGCCAAGTACGAATGAGGTCATTGAAGTTTGGCGGTTGTGCAGGGGTGATGCAGGAGGCTGATTCTTCAGTTTGAAGAGTTTTAGTTGAGAGGAAAAACAAAACCAGTTTTTTAGCACTGTTACCAACTGATTGTTGGTCGCACAGAGAGTGAAAGCCGGATGAATAGGCCTTCGCTCTAAATTACAGAGTCCAAAACCAGAGACTTTCTTTAGTAATAACTAGGGGGAATTGTAGGGGTTCCGGGTTGCCTGGAAGAACAAATTAAGATGGGTCAAACGGCTGCCTCGTCCGCCAGTACCTTATGACTTTGAAATTGGTCCGCCGCAGTGATAACACCAAAATCACGAATGAGCCTCTCGTGATGATGTGAGGCAAATTACCCTTCCACGGTTTCTGCACTTTACTAATTAAAGCAACAGCAACCTCTTGTGTGGTGATCGACTGTGTCTATCTCTCTTTGCGCGCTTATGTGTAAATGTGTGTTTATCTGTCTGCATCTGTGCGGGTTTCCAATGTTCTCGGTCAGGCTTGTGCTGTCCAGCGGAGGGCGCTCTCTCATCACTTGATAATGATCAAGATCCCCAGCTACGGGAAGTGGCTGTTCAGCGAGATGCAAATGGGAAGAAATTCCCACTTATCCTCTGAGATCTCGGCGACGTTTCAGTTTTATTTTCCCCCAGGTGATTAAAGTTTCAGATTCTGGAGCTCGGGCTGGCACCACGGAAGTGAAGTTCTGCCTATTTTTGGTTATTGCCCTGACCATTGGTCTATGATATTGGGACTTCTATACAATATTTCCCCATAATTGTATAATTTCCCAACTCCACCCTGAGGTGATTGCTCCGTCAAACCCGTCGTGTATCCTCTGTTTATTATCAGAGGTGAGTAATGGGGATTCAGTGTCCCATCCAAAGCCAGAAGTCGCATGAGAAGAGTACCCGGGAATTTACATAGAAAATACAGGAGAAAATACGTCTTGATCCTATCGGGATTCTCTAGCTAAAATCACTATTTTCAGACTAAGGAATAGTGTAATTTCTCAATCGTTTTAAATTACGGTCAAGTTCGGATATTTCAAACCGTAGTGTTAGCAGAGACCTGTAGATTTCTGAATGAATAACAGAATCAGTTTCTGCACGAGTCAGTTTTTGGGTGTGCTGCAAAGACTTCAGGTGATATTTTAAAAGATATCTCACCAGGCCACAGTAATGTTCACTTAATCGTGCCCCTCATCTCCTCCCGCTTTGACTGGTAATGGAGCTCATTAGCTGTGGCAATGCTGACAGGGAATCAGAACCATTACCATTATTTTCCACTTCAAATGTCAGCGAATAGAGAGGGTGGGGGATGAGATGAGGGGATAGAGAGAGAGAAGGGGAGAAAGAAAAACTACGTATTAAACGGACAGAATAAGACCGAGATAAAGGGAGAAGCATTGAAAGAAATATGCTGAAAGAAAGATTAAAGAGAAACCGAGCTGGTTAAGCAAAATTAGTGAAAGCACGACTGATGGAAAGATGGGGAGTGAGGGAGAAGAGAGAGAGAGAGAGAGAGAGAGCGATGGGGAGGGCGGGGAGGGGAGGGAGAGAGAGCTGCAAACATAAAGTCAAAGGGAGATAGAGGAAGTGTTAAAGAGATGGATTGACACCGAAGCATCGACAGACACAGAGAGAGTGAGAGACATACAGACAGACAGAGTCTCACTCACACAGCTAGGCAAGGGGAAGTTTGGGCTGGAAACATCAATAATTGGCTCACAACTAGCTCTTGTTGGCGTATATTTGTAGGCGGTTCTGAGAGACCAGCCAACCTTGACAAAGAGAAAAGCCCCAGAAACTGAACTGGACTGGCCATATAAATACAATGGCTACAAGAGCAGGTCAGAGGCTCGGAATTGTGCGGCGAGTAACCCAACTCCTGGCTCCCCAAAGTCTGTACACCATTTATAAGTCACAAGTCGAAAGTGAGATGGAATACTCCCCACTTGCCTGGATAAGGGCTGCTCCCACAACACTCAAGAAGCTTGACACCGTCCAGCACAAAGTAGCCCGCTTGATTGGCACCACATGCACAAACATTCACTCCCTCCACTACCGACGCACAGCGTCAGCAGTGTGTATCATCTACAAGATGCGTTGCAGAAATTCCCCAAGGCTTATTTGACAGCCCCTTCCAAATCCACGACCACTGCCAACTAGAAGGACAAAGGCAGCAGATTGAAGGGAACCTGGAAATTTCCTTCCAAGTCACTCACCACCCTGACTTGGAAATATATCGCCGTTCCTTCATTGTCGCTGGGTTAGAACCCTGGAATTCCCTCCCTAACAGCACTATGGGTGTACCTACACCACATGGACTGCAGCGGTTCAAGAAGACAGCTCATCATCACCTTCTCAAGGACAAGCAGGGATGTGCAATAAAGGCGGACGCAGCCAGCGACACCCACATCCCATGAAAGGATAGAAAACCTTTCTCACAATAAACACATACTCCTTTCTCTGAATTTACTATTTAATGTCAGATCGGAAGAGTCATCCGATTTAAAAAATCTGTTATTCTCTAGCATTGTATACATGAGGCATCATGTGCTCCCCATATTTGTTATTGATAAGAATAGCCGTGCTACCTGTTGAATCTATGTTTAAATGATCAGTTTCTGTTCTATTGGATGTATTTACTCGCAAAATTCTGAAACCTTTTGTGTTTTTGTTACAGGAACGAGTGGCAAAGATTTAGTGGCTCATGAACCGCCAAAATTAACGGTTCAAGAAGGACAGACCCTGATATTAGCTGCAGATGCTCCACGTTCTGTCGTAATTCCTATTTCTACTGATATGTCCAGTATCTCGCGGCAGCTCCGCGATATTTAATGAAGAGGACAAGGGAGAGAGAGATAAGTCTCCAGATATCCTCGACCTGTTCTCTGCTGTTTTGGGCACACAAAGAAACTGACCCTGAGCAGTTCCCGGTTCTCTGGTCTCTGTCTCTACCGTCTATCACTGTGCGCTGAGCCTCGATGTTAGAGAGGCGCTGTCAGGCCCTACAACAACCGACAGAGAACTCTCACTTTTTTTTTCATTGAATCAATTTTGGCCCTGAATTGTTAACTGTTAACGGAACAGAAACCAAGATAAAGACTAGTTTTGTGAAATTTCTTTGTTGCAGACCCCATTATTGTCCATCTGTTTAATATTCCTCTTAATATCAGCTGTGCGAATGGTCAGTGAGCAGCTCTTTTAATGCGAGTTTCCAGCATTGGTGGACAACATTAAGGACAACATTAGCTATTCCCCCTCACTGCCACCACTTCACACTGACTCTGCGAGAGACCCAGAATTCAGTTCAATCCTTGGCTCTGTCCCCTTGGACGGGACGAAGACTCCGCTGATTCGCTGCACCACGCTCTGACGAAAACAAAATGTGTGCAGCTGATTGGACATCACTTGTTCAGACTTTCAGAGATTAACCAATCGCTGAAGAGACCGGGTACAAATGAAAATCTTCCCAACCTTTCACTGAAACATTTACAGATTCAACCTGTTCTGTTTCAATCCGCCATCAGCTCACTGTAAATATGTTGGGTTTTATTTTTTATTCATTTCTCACAGCTGCAGCTCTCTTACCTGGTAAGCCTGCAAGTTATACGATCTTCCTCTTGCAGGTATCATTAATATTCTTTTAATTCAGTTTTATTCCTATTTAAAATGTGTTCCCTCACTTAACCCAATAAACTGGGATAAAGTAATAAAATCTTAAAGTTCCTTAAATTTTAATTTCTGCAGGTGTTAGTGGTGCAGACTCGGTCTCACAGGGGCCAGATGCAGCGATGCAGTTTGAAGGAGACCATTCATTACAGCTATTCCACCACTGCTACTACATATTCCTTACAGTTGTACCGTCAGCACCGGGGTAAAGCCCCCACATCCCTTGCCAATCCCCGTTTTTTTTCAATAATTTATGTAGATTTTTCTTTTCCCACCTATTTCCATTATTTTTAAATGTATTTCCATCCATTGTTTTATCTCTAACTTTTAGCCTATTTCGATCCCTTCTCCCCACCCCACCCCCACTAGGGCTATCTGTACCTTGCTCGTCCTGCTTTCTACCCTTAATGTCTCCTATTAGCACATTTCTTAGCTAATATCACCACCGTCAACATCTCTTTGACCTTTTGTCTATGACATCTTTTGGCAATCTCCACCTATCGCTGGCCCTCTATCCAGCTCTACTTGGCCCACCCCCACCGCCCCCCCCTCTCCCCCGCCCCTTAAACCAGTTTATATTTCACCTCTCTTCTATTTTTCCTTAGTTCTGTTGAAGAGTAATACGGACTCGAAACGTTAACTGTGTTCCTCTCCGCAGATGCTGTCACACCTGCTGAGTTTTTCCAGGTATTTGTATTTTTATTTTTGTTTTGGATTTCCAGCATCCGCAGTTTTTTGCTTTTACCCCATCTCATACAGTTGTTGTCAGCGGAGACTAAGTTACTGGATCTGCAAATAGTCCGACTGTATGTGCAAATCCCCACCTACCAAGCTGTCTATAATATGCATGCACCCGATCGCTAGCCGCATTAAATCTTCGTGCAAACCTGCTAACCAGCCTTGATGAACATAATCCAGTACTTACTGTCCAACAGCTCGGCCAGTATTATCAGAAACATGTCTGACTGAATCTCTCTCAGTATATGTGAATGCAATGGGCCAGAGAGTGAGAAGGAGTGAGGGAACCCAGGCTCTGTTCAGCTCATTGTTCAACCTCACACTGCAGGGGGCCAGGCCCATTGTGACCTCACTCAGGCTACCATCCTTATTAGCTCATGTGTTGGTCACACATGACTTTCTAATCAACATGAATGAACTTAGTGCCCTCTTCAGGGAGCTCTGTTCGATTGACTTTAGAATGGGGCCTTTGAGTAGATGGAGGGTTCATTGGTACACATATTAAAACAGGCATGTCAGACATTGTTTCCCAGAAATTTAAATTGGAGCTGATCAGACCCAGGCTTTTTTTATGTTTATGCCAGAGAGTAATGCAATTCTCTCTATGATACTGTTTAGAAATCAGGGGACCAATATTCATACAAAATGTCAAGATATTAGATATTAGACATTAGAAGTAATACACCAGGCAGGTACCAAGGGTGGCGCCCTTAAGTGTAAACAGACGAGGGAAACTGGCGTAATTACTTTCTCAACTATTTAAAGGAGATACTTAATTGAAGTACTCAAAATGATAAAAGATCTGATGTAATAAATCACGCATTATTGTGCCTAGTAGTAGAAAATTCGATAACCCATGAGCCCCATTGTCAGAGAAAAAGAGATGAGAAAAAGGTAAAATTCACTTATTACACCGTGTCAAAATCTTAAATGCACGACCCAGGATGGAAGAAGAACATTCAATCGTAACCTTCACAAGGAAATGTTTTGTACGTTGAAAATGAGAAAACTTGTCCCTCATGCGCAAATTACAAGAGTTGAAAGGCGATTTGATAACTCTTCCAAACAGACACAGGGATGGTATGGCAAATAGTCTAATTCAGTAGTTTAAAATTCTATGATTCAGGTTTCTTCATGCCTCTTCGGCTCTATTTGTTCTCTGTCACTTGAACAGTGAGCAGGTGCAGGATTGTCACAAAATTGTGAAATTTCAACCGTCGCTATTTCCGCTCCCTCAGTTCAGCTGAGAGTCATCGCGCACTTCACTTAATATCGAGTCTGCGGTATCCCCGCCCACAGCTTCCGTTTGCTGTTCCCACTCTGACCCGATTGTGTAATTGGAGAGATTGCTGCCGCTGATTCATTCTTCTCATTGTTTGGGTCAGCAGTGCAGTGGGACGGGGATCTATCTTTCTGCTTTGACAGAGTAGTTTTTGCACGTAGGTTGCAGACTGAGGACGTGTCATGGGGAACAATTTCACTCCGCTCCTCGTTGTTATATCGTTTCTCAGTAAGCATCTCCTTCCCCGTAAAATCCATTGTCCTCCTGATTGCTGTGCCCCAGGTGTCATTGTTGTTCAAATAATGGTGACGGCGATCATGATGATTATGTTGACTGACTATTGTTTTTACTTTTCTTTAATGTTAGAATGGGACCACCAGGACACAATGGAACAGCCGGCTCATGAAATAATGGATGAAGAGAAAGTTAATTTCGCACAAACTTGCACTTTGAAAGCAAGCAATCACAGCTTTTACGTGTACTGGCACAGTGAGGCAACCTCCAGAGTGCGTGTTTCATCATATTGGAGAAAATGTGTACAGGAGCAGCGATATCACTGATCGGGTTTCTTCTACGCTTAATAAAACTGCCAAGATCGCTGATCTAACGATCGGCAACATGCTGATTTCCAACTCCGCCTTGTATTTCTGTGCCATGAGCCCAACACTGCTGCAGAGAGATAGCGGGTCCTAGACAAAAACTCACAGAGTGTTTCAGTTAGCGCTGAGCAGAGGGCGCACTCACACCGTCAAAACAGAAGGAATGATTCAAATCCCACTGTGAGATCAGGTGGACCTTGTTATAAGATCATTAAACACTTAACATTCATCAAGAACAGCTGTTTCGATTAGTTTGCCTTTAAAATTTGAATTTATAATTAAAGCGAGCTTTACAAATGGCAATATAATGCCTCAATTCCACTTTTCTTTATCAACGCATTTCCCTGCTGACTTGTTTCTTATCATCCCGTCTCCATTCGGTAAACAGAATTGTGCACAGTTTCTTCTTTCAGTCTTTAATTTAAGGAGATGGTCCTTTGCTACTTCTCTGTCCATTAATTCAGAATCACTCCAACTCCGATGCCTGTAGATTCAGCCCTGGATTCAAGAGAGGTTATTCATGAAACATTTGCGTATTATTGAATAATATAACAATCCTGATACTCCTGTCCCGAACTTACTCGTATCCAGTATGGAATGAATATAAATTACGACAACCCTCCTAGAGAGTCAGAGTTACATCCTTTTCGAAGGAGACATTACTCCTGAGTTCACTTCTTTGCAGATGAATCCGACTGTGTTATACCACTGCCTGCTATAACCCCGCCCACAGCATTGGTTTGCTGTCGTCAGTATCACCCCCCTTCCTTGCCCTTTATTATTGGAGAATTTGCTGCCTTTGTTCTCTGCTTGGAATTGATTGGATGAGCAATTCAGTGGGGACTCGGGGTGGGATTCTGTACTCCTGCTCCGACAGAGGGTTTCCCTTGACTTCACAGTTACAGACACAGCGAACATCATGCAGAACCGTCTCACACTAGTCCTCATCATTGTACCCCTTCTCAGTAAATGTTCACGCCCACGAAAAATTCATTATTCCCAGAAACATCCTCACCCAGATGCCACTGTTTGTGAAATGATGATGATGTTAACAATAACGATGTATCTTATTATTATTTTATGTTAGAATTGAGCCGCCAAAACAAAGTGGAACAGCCGGTTCTTGAAAAGGTTGCTGAAGAGGAAAGTAATGTCACCCTAAACTGCACCTTAAAAACAAACGATGGTAGTCCTACTGTGCTCTGGTACAGTCAGCACCCCGGGGAGCCTCCACAGTACATGTTTTATATTATTGGAGGGATAATAAACCGCAACCCAGGTTTGGCTGCCCGCTTCAATTCTGCGTTAGATAAAACAGGCAAGATCACCGAGCTAACGATCGATAAGGTCGTGATCTCTGACACCGCCGTGTATTTCTGTACCATGAGACCACACTGCTGCAGAGAAAAGCGGACTCCGTACAAAAACCAACACTGGGGTTTGCAGTTGGTGCTCGCCAGAGGGCGCTGTCACACCAACAAGACAAAGCTCCCAAACAGCCTTCACAGTGGGAATATCTGGGATGTCCCCCACCCGCCTCCCCCCGCCCCCCCCTCACCACCAAAATAGTAACAAAACAACAGTTAGCAAGAACAGGCAAGTCTCAATTGTGCAATTACATTTTTATATTTTGCTGATTTCAACTGGTAACTCAGCGATAAGTTTGAAGTGGCAGGAGTTTAAAGTGGAAAGTGGGATTAGGCTGGGTGTCTCGTTTTTAGGCCGGCGCAGACAACGATGGGCCATGGAGCCTCTTTCAGCTCCGCTATCTTTCTACGATTCTATGAGAACCTGTCTGAAAAATCCTGAGTCGTATCTCCCGCGCTGTGTAGCTTCAATAAATATCCCGGAGCTTCCCGGGATACTTGATGCACCAGAAGAGAGTTCGAGCGGCAATTGTCGATTACTTGCGGTTCAGTATTATGGTCTGCCCTTCCAGAGCTGTTAATTCAGAGGGGCCTTGAGACAATTCATCTTCGCCATTAGTTCCTGTAGCACATTACAGAACTTATTAAATATCTGACGGTGAATATAATCCATGGAAGGGGCATTGATCATTAAAAACAAACTCACCGGGCAGCAAGACCAATAATAGGAATATAGGGATCACATGGTGCCTGGTTTAGACTGACAGAGTGATTTCTATTCTGACATGAAAGAGTAAACCGATATCAGGGGGAGGCTTCACTTACCCTGCATTTGGAAACTCGGGGGGGGTATTCACAGGTACAGGATTGGCTGGTCTCTCAGTACTGACGACATTTGTGCACCAATTAATGGTAATTGTAGATCAACGACTTGATCTGGCTGTCTTCCTGTATCCCTATGTTTTTCCGCGTCTCTGGCTCTGTCTTCGTACCTATATCTGGCTTTCAATCGCTTTATCTCTCCCTTTCTCAGTCGTTCCGTCTCTCTGAGCCTTTCTCTCCTGTCTCTCTGCGCCCCTTCCCCTCTTTCACTTGTTATCTCTCTGTCTCCTTCTGTCGTGTTCCTGGAAGTGCAGAACGTAGAAAGTCCAATATCTCCCAATCTACCATTCAAAGAGTTCTCCAAACAACACGCTCAAGTGTTAGGGAAAGCTATAATAGACAATATATAACAACCACGGATCAGAAACATGTTTAAAATGGAAACAGCTACACTTAAATCCCACACTATATAGGTTAGGTGTGAATCAGGAGTCAAACTGATATGATTTCTTTGCGTGGATATTTAAAAGTCGGAATCTTACCGGGATCTCTGTCACTTCATTATGTTTAAAGCGAGCATGAATTAACAGGTATGCCTGGCATATTGAAAATAAACAAAGACAATCACTAGAATTCGGCCTGGAGTTGGTACTGGTTCCATGCATAGGTTCACCTGTATTAAAGAATATTATAATAGGGGTAATAAGAACAAGAAGAACGCGGCATAATCAAGCAAGAACATCATTCAGTAATATGCGAATTCAGTGAACTGTCAGGAAAAGGCAATTTGCCACACATCAGCACAAGAGGAAGCGCACACATCGTGTTTGTGCACTGCAGCAGGTACGGGTCTGCGAATTCAGTGGTTATGTTACCAGACTGGCAATCTGAGATAACTGGTTTAATAATCCGACTATTTGATTTGCATTCAGACCACGGCACTTGAGGAATTTATGTTCTGCTAATAAAATAAAGGCCTGGAGTTAAAGCTAGTACTGGTGGTGACATGACACTGTTGGATGGTCGTAAGTCCCAGCTGGTCCGATAATGTCTTTAAGGGAAAGCAATCCAGCGTCTTTGCCCGTTCCCCCTACCAATAGAAATAAGGGCGACTCTTAACCACCCAATATAATACCCGTTTCATGAAAACTGCTATGAAAACCATAAGCCAAATATAGACTGCGGATGGTAATCGTGATTCAACTCTATCTCTCCCTCAGTTTTTCTCCCTGAGCCTCAATCTGTTTCTCCCCCAAACCTTCCTCACAGACGGATTTAAAAACAAGTATTTAGGCGAATGGGGAGCCAGGTGTTGCTCTGGTCCATAATGTGCAGCCAATGCATATTGCACAAGTCGTTCATATCTGGGCCCAACCACAAAAACGGCTTCAAACACCCCGCAAAATAGTAAGGCCTTCGTTTCCAAAACCCGAAGCGGACTTTATTCATTTTATGAGCTCGATTTAAGTACGGGAGAAATAGGAACATTAAACCCACTGATGTGCTTCGTGCCCATCACAAATAATAATTGTCCTAACCACTGGTTTCGACCCAATTCATCGAGAGGGAAAGGTCACTGTTTGACCCGCTGCCACACTCTGTAACCAATCACAGATTGGAGACCATCACCCTCTCCCTGGCCTGGATTTGACCCAGGTCCCACATGGATGAAAGTCAGTGTCTGACTCGCTGCCAATTCATAAGGTCACAGAGAGAGAATGCGGCCTTACTGTCCCAGTTCTCTGTAATAAACACCGACTCGTGACTGCTGGAGTCACATCAGGCCAATCAGATCCAGTGATTTCAGCTCTTTCGATCCCATATCCTCAGGAAGCGACATCAGATCCGCCTCAGCCAATTGACTCAGCTTTTCTTGTTCGGTCTTCTGCAGGTTTCTGAGACACAAACATCCCCCGGAACAGCAGCAATGCGGCTCTCCGTTCTCGCTGTGGCCTGGATCACATTCATTGTCGGTAAGAAGTTTAAAATTTGAAAAGGGGGCTTAATTTCTGGGGGAATAAATTTAAAAAGCGGAAAATTCATGTTAACCATGTTTCGGACCTTGATCGGACCACACTTGGATTTATTGTGAAATGTTCTGGTCTTTAATCAGGCGAACACAGGCCACAAAAGAAAATGAAAAGAAACCCAATTACAGTTATGGTACTAGAATTCAGCAACAACTGTACAGACTGGGGTTCTCTCCTCTGGTAAAGAGAAACTGAGGGGGAACCGAATAGAGGTCTTCAAAATGATGAAGGAGCTCGATGGAAAATATAATTCCACTTATGGAGGGTTCCTAAAGTGTGGGTTATAAATATAAGAGTCACTGAAAAGACTCAATAGGGGATTCAGGACAATTATCTTTACTTTTTAGAATTAGGAATTCAATGCCACAAGGAGCAGTTGAGACAAAGTGTCTAGTTGTAATGAAGGGAAACGGGATCAGCGGAAGAGGGAGAAAAGGTTGGAAGGATTTGCTGAGAGAGTGAGATGAAGAGGGGCGGAGGATGCCCTTCGGGGTTGGAAACACGGAGATGGACCATTTGGGCCGAATGAGCTGTTGTGTGCTCGAAATTACATTTAATTTATGTCACACTGGCTGTGAATTTTCACTCTCAGTTCTGTTCAGTTGATGTTTTAATCGCTGATTTCTGCATTCTTTAACCGTGTGTTCCAGATCTGAGCGATGGAGATTCTGTTACTCAACAGGAACCCTTACTCACACAGACAGAGGGAGAAGATGCCACTTTAAACTGCACCTATACCGACGATGCCTATTACTTATTCTGGTACCGGCAGTACCCAAGCAGACAGCCCGAGTTTGCAGTCCGGAGGCTCCCGGGCGGCGGTTCAGAATTTAAGGCGGATTTCGCTCAGAGCCGGTTTTCAGATACGGTCCAGCAGTCAGACAAGTCGTACCGATTGACTATCTCGGAGTTGAGGCTGTCTGACACCGCGGTCGATTACTGTGCACAGAGTCTCACAGTGATGAGAACGAGTGAAAGCCTCGTACAATAACTGCTGCAGCTTTCTGGGGCACAGCTGCTGTCTGTTGAGGGCTGTTTATAACAGCGGGTCAGGCACTGACACGTGAATCCATTCTGTATGAGCACAATCCACATAAGCACCATCTGAAATCACTCACATTGAATATTCAGTCTGATTACTGTATTAACTGTGTGGGACAGAATCCTGTTGTTTATTTGGGAATGTCTGAGAGCTCGCCATATCCATTGAGAATACAAGCACATGAAAGTGGCCGGGGTCCATTTATATCAGAACTGCTGTTCATGAAAGAACTCACGGCAAAGGAACACATGTTTCTTTTGGGTTGAAATAGCCAATAGTGTAGACATAAGGCCACCAGGTGAGGAGAATCCGAATAAATATAATGACCTGATTAAACATCTCTCAATGTTAGATGGTACTATATATTGAAATTAAGAATCTATAATATAAACAGGCACAAAGAGGTTATTTTCAAGACATGATTAAAAGCTGATAAACAATGATTAATAGATTGAATAATCTACAAGGACTGGTGTGTTCCAGGCACCAGATGACCAGAAAACCGACTGAACACTAAAGCTCCTTTTTTTAAAGTATCAGAAAGTTTGAGCACTGGAAGCGCTTTGGGAAATCTGAACACACCAGATAAGGCTTTATGAAAATGCAAAGTCTTTGCTCTTTTTTCTTGCGCGTCCCTTCAGTGATATATAACTGATACTACATTTGTGTTGTGTGAACCCCTTGTAACGGCTGGAACATAAGGTCAACTATGTGGCTCAGCATTTCCGCCTTTGCATCTTTAATTTAAAAAATGGGATGAATTTTCTGAACACATTTTACTTTATGTTCAGAATGCATTCGATGTAAATGGAACATTTCAAAATGCCGCACCTGTTACTTTTGGCTTGTTGCTTATTTGATTTACTTTCAATGAGCACATTCCAGTTAAATGCTTTGAAAGTCTTTATTTATCCCCACTCTACCCGCCATTCCGTTCACCGGGTCACGTTTCTGCAGTGTTTCTGTACGAGGAAGGCTTCCTCTGGTTCTTGTCACTGTGTCCCTCAGCACGCAGTAATACACCACGCAGATCACAGATGGTGAAATTCCCTTCACTCCTGGAAGTGTCAATAGATGCAGATAATCGAGCCCCCGCGCCCTCTGCATTGAAAACAACCCGAGCGGAAGGTATATAAGTCAATATTGTAGGGGCTTTCTCACCCTCCTGACGGTACATTTGCAAGGAGCAGAAACCAATCACGGAGAATAGCGTAAATTAATGATCAGCGACTCTCCTTCAGACTGTGCCCCTGCAACCGGCTCCTGTAAGACCGAGTCTGCAGAAAATTCAAAGTACAGAACTTCAACTTTTTTATTATCACTATTACAATCAGGGTTATCATGTTAACGGAGCCCTTTACAAATAAAGGGAAAACATAGTTAAAAGGAAAATCACACCATCAGTATAACCTGCAAGATGAAAATTGTGTAAGTTGGGAATTTACCAGTTAAGAGAATCGCAGCCGTGAAGAATGAACAGGCAACATGTTTGCAGAGCCGATGGCGGATTTGAATAGACTGATTCCAACCAGAATTGTTTTAGTGAAGAGTGAAGAAGATGTTCAGTAATAACCGGCCCCGCGCACGATTGGTTCATTCCTGACTGAGCTCACAGCTCTTTGTCCTTCAATTCACCCAATTATCTCACAGTTCCTTCAATCCGTGACGTCAGAGAGCTCGAAATAAGGAGAGAGAGCATAAGAACATATGAAACAAGAGCTGGAGTCGGGCATTCGGTCTCTCGACCCTGCAGCATCATCTATCTCTAATCTACCTACCTAACTCTCATCCACCTTCCTGCACCATGCCCCAAATCCCTTGTTTCCTTTAATATCCATAGATCTATCAACCTCAGTCTAAAATAAGCTCAGCGACTACGGTCTAGAGTGCTCAATAATGAGAACTTCATTGAAGCCGATACAGTTTCTTTAAGGGGGTCAATCTGTGATGTGGAACGATGATGGGTAATAGTTAAAGTTGTTCCGTGACAACTGTTCGAGTCTCCCATTAAAAGAGCTTCTCGATGACCATGAAAAATACTCACAGGCGATATAAAGAGGGATTTCACACAGAATGCCACACATTCTGCACGACAGAAAGAGATAATCCGGACAATCTGGTCATGATGAAGTGATTTATCTTAAATTAACATTCACAGTCCAGGTCACCGATCTGATTCAGTGAGAGGAGGTGAGAGTGCCTTGTTGGGTTTTGTACGGACTGGCTGCGCCTCTGTAACAGTGTGGGACCAACGCACAGTGATACACGGCAGAGTCAGAGACAAGCGCTCCAGCGATATCTAAAGGAGCAGTTTTCATGTCTTGGTCTAAATCAGCAGAAAACCGGTCAGGAAAATCTGGAGACAATTTCCCTGCCCTTTGCCGAACCTCCTCAGTAAAGATCTCGGAGCTTCCCCGGGATACTGTACATACCGGAATAGAATTGGAACGGCGCAATTTTCTCTGTAACTGCAATTCAATATATTATTGTCCAAACTCCCTGAACCGATATTCAGGCGGCTCTTGGGAAACTGAATCTTGGCCACTCGTTCCTGTGGCAACATAACGAATGTGTTAAAAATCGGGAAGTAAATATAATCCATGAAACACACACTGTGGATTTTAGCTCAGACTCACCCGGCAGCACGACCATTATTAGCAGTCAAGCAAACAGGGAACATATGGTTCATGACTCGACAGTAAATAGCAGACTGTTTAAAATATGTTGCTGCTTCTAGTCTTATCTCAAAGAGTAAACTCAGACCGGAGGCAGGTTTTAATTATTGGGAAATTGAGGGGCGTTTCTCAGTGCTGCGATTGGCTGGCCTCTCAAATCTGATGTCAGCTGTGGACCAATCATTCTTCGTTCTGGGTTAAACGCAGCCCGCTCTCTCCAATCACATTCCATACCTGCACGTGTTTGTTTGTCTTTCTCATTGCCTGGCTCTGTCTCACATTAGCAGTTATTTTGTCTCTTTCTTGTTTCAACGCGCTTTCTTTACAATTCAATGTCTCTTTTTTTGGAAAGGTAGATCTCATTTTCTCAGTGAGGTGAGAAGTGAAATAATTCAAAATTAGTCCCTTTCCCATGTCTTAATGAACACCGTGCAGTCATTTTCACGGTTAATAGATACCGTATTAAGTTTACAAAGGACTAGATAAGTAGCCACCCGGCTCCAAACTCAGACACGGTAGCATTGGGGATCACCTTGTACCGGGACATTTCTGAATTCAGTCAGTCAATATTTTTACCCCAGAAATTTCAAAATTTGTCACCTTTGAGACACAATGACTTGGAAAATGCCCTCTGACAGTTAGAATTATGTTATTCATCGGGAGATCTGCAAGGTTCTGCTAATGGGGTCGGGAAATGATTGAATTTGGCTCTGGATTAAAATATCGCATTTCCCAACACGGACAAGCTTTAAGCTCAAAGGGAAAAGAAACCGGGTCGGATCAGCCTGTATTCTCGAGATTAATCTCTGTACATTTTATCTGGGCTTCTTCCCCTTGTGTTATCCTAATACCGAACTCTTGATGTCGACCTGCGCCTAGTTTTTGTACGAGGTACGAGGGACCCTCACTCACTGTGGGCCTCAGCGCGCAGTAATACATGGCGCTGTCTGTGATCTTCAAATCTTTCATGGACAAGTGAAAAGTGCTTTTTGTCATGTTGAGATCCCCGCTGAAGTGCTCAAAGCTGGGAGCCGTCTCTTTAAACCCATAACTATCGGCTCTGAGAAGGTACTGAGGAGATTGGTGTGAATACTGGCGATACCAGAACAAGCCATAGTCTGCAGCTGAACTCGATACAGAGTAAATGCAAGATATTGCTGCATCTTCACCCTCTTTTGCTTCGACTCCTTGTTCTGACTGTGACACTGAGTCTCCGTTACTCATCTCTGAAAATAAATAACAGACACAAAGAGGCTTAGATGGGGTAACCAAAAGAGAATAATCACTTGGAGCTGGAAATGGGAAATAATATGAGGGCTGCGGAATTTAGTAGGGAGGTTCAATAAGACCGACCTGTGATCAGGCCAATAATTAGAGTCAGACAGAGTTTCACCCCCATGGTTCCAGTCCGCACTCCAGAAACAGAGATCACTGTCTGTACCGGAGCTGCAACTGGCGAAATTAAAAAATAGTTCGAGGATTTTATACGATTGGCTAGGATTTCTTCTCCCGCCCACCCTTACTTTTTCAAACAGTCGCTTCCTGTAGAAGCGGACCGTGATCTTCAGCAAGTGGTCAGACAGCGCCCTCCTGCGGACAATAAAAGCACATTGGAACGGACACACAGCCACGTTCAGGGACATATCCACACACAACCATATACACGTAAAGGCATATACACACACGGACACTTAAAAACATGCAGGCATATGCACACACGCTGACATAAAATTAAATGTGTGCTAACATAATGCCAGTTATGTCTTTGAGGTTTTTGATATACATTCGGCTGAGTTGCTTGCGACAGAAGTCTTAAAATTAGTGATCAAAGATTGTTCATTGCAAACCTCGTACAGAATGCATAATCAAACATGCCGATACAGAGAAGTAGACAAGCAGACATGTTACTGACACATCTACTGAAATGCAGACACACATTTGTATCAACATAAACATAGACACAGAGACATAAAAACACAGTCAGAGGCAGGCATACAAATATAATCAAACATAGACGCACATACGGGCAAACACAGATAGGGGCACATAAACAGATAAACACAGACATAGAAACACATGCAGATAAGCACAAACATAAACACACAGGCAGAGAAACAGTCATAGACAGACGAAACAGAAAATTCCGAGAGCAAAGATTCTGCAGTGAAACACTCTGAGAATGAGACACTGCAATAGTATCGCTTTATATTTTCATTACCATGCAATGGGCCATTTCAGCAATAAGAGCATCCAGAAACGTATTCCTCATTAAATGGGAGCATTAGCTTCTCAATACGATTAGAATGAGAATCCCTTTGAAGGATAATCTTTAATTGAACGGTTTATTTCTGTGTGGAAGTAATTTCGAGATGTGCGCACGACATTGTGTCTGTTGGGCCGGCAAGGATGAGGCAGTATCCTCCCCTATTCCCGGGGTCGGGGGCTCAAATGGCAGGCGCAAAGCAGAACAGCAGAGGGAGCCCGTGTGCTGGGGCCGCAGGCTGTGATGATTCACACGGACCACGAAAATGATCACCGGTAGCTCAATGCAAATGGGCTCTTGGTTTGAAGTAGGAAATTTCAGGAGCTCAATGTGCTAGCGGAAACCCATCAAGTTCAGCCCCTTCAGTCTGAAAGTGTCAACTGAGACACTAGATGAAGTGCAGTGTTCCAGTTTAGAGAGACTGCTTCCAATATGACGTTTCGTGTTTTCAATTTTTGAGTTTTTTCTGATTTGCTTATTTATGTTTACATCTGTCTGCTTGCCCATTCCATTACTGATGCAACTCTCCTCTATTTATCGATCTTTAATTCTATCAATTTCTCTGCCTAGTTATCAATCCCAGTCTATTTATATCTCATGCTATTACACTCATCCCTCTCAATCTATCAAATAAACTTTTGCTTTCTCCTTTGGTTCTGGAGCAATGTGTCATTACAAATAAGAAGCAGGTTACCGAATCTATCTATCTATTGGTTCGTCCATCTGCTATCCTTCTTTCATTCTGGCTCCATGCTTAAGCAGCAATATTTTCTGCAATAGTGAATTCTGGAGGTTCAATCAGGCAGCGGGGAACAGAAGTCCAATATCTGGAATAAATCTTGATGAGCATAAATTGTATATATTCGACATCCATGTGAGTAATCCCGTGCATCTTCATCGTCAGAACCAGAACAAGGTTCCCATTTTCATACAGTCCTATGGAAAGACCGAAGCTAATGATTGCTTTTCTATCACAGATCCTTCCGCCTTGAGTGCGCTCCAGCGCCGTTTCTTTTCTTTTTTATTCTTTCACGAGGTCAGCATCTGTTGCCAATCTGTTAGGGCTGATGGTGGAGAGCCGTCTTGACAAATGAATGGCGGGGGTGGAAGGTTTTTTTTAATGACAATTGATGATAGATCCATGGTTACCTTTTCCAGATTTTCTTATTAGAATTTTAAGTTCCACCGGCTGCTATAGAGGGAATTGAACACGTGTCTCCAGAGCATTGGCCTGCGCTTTTGAATAATGGCCAGTGACATTACCACTACACCACCGTCTCCCGATGTGTGGAGGTCTACGCTGAGAAAGGCGTCAGGAGACCTCAGACAGTTATTATGTTTTGTGAGATCAGCTAAAAGGAAATTATTCAAAACTGACCACGAGGAGGTGCATCAGACCGTGAATTCCTACCGCTGATCACCTTGCATGAGCCAATGTCAAGTCTAAAGGTAAGACGGGCATGGAAGACGGTTTCAGCAGCAGATGAGCTGAGGCGGGGCGATGACGGGTGACAGCATGGAGGTGGAAATATGTGCTATTAGTGATCGTGTGGATATATGGTTGGAAGCACATCTTGGGATTAAGAAGGTACGACGATTCTGAACAGTGTGGTTCAGCTTCACAGGCTCCTTTGCGAGACAGTTGGACTCTCGAGTTAGGGAACTGAATTTCTAATGGCGACTGGAGACAATAGTTTTAGCCTTCCTAATTTTAAATTGAAGTTAATTTCTGCTTCTCCAATATGGGGTAAATGGAGAGGGATGGTGGTGAGGTAGAGCTGCGTGTTGTCAGTGTACATGTGAAAACTAACACGGTGCTTTTGGATGATGTCGCCTTGTGCCAGCATGTAGATATGAAATGGAATAGGCTGAGGATAGGTCCTTGGGGGACACCAAGTTCAAGGACTTTGGAGAGGAAAGGGAGATTGGAGATTGGACGGAAGCTAGCAAAGGCGGTGGAAACAATGGTTGTTTCTTATTCCAGAATGGCTGATGTTAGATTTAAAGACTAGAGGGAGAGCACCACACGAGAGATAGAATTGTTACCAATATCACCTCACATAGAGAATTTGGATGGTCGTCACGTTATTGAGCATAAGGTCAATGGAGCAGAAGGTGGGCCTCATGGACAAGATGAGCTCTGACAGGGCATGGCTGGAAAGACATTGGAGGAAGATGTGAGTTCAGGGCTCAGACAAGGAGGAACTTCAGATACAATTTGTTCTGGTGGGCTAGTGGAAGGGAGGGAAGCAGCAGACGAAGCTGATCTTATGATCTAAATCTTAGTGACAAAGAATCTCCATGAACTGCTCACAATTGTTTCTGGAGGTGAGGAGACTGGTTTGGTTAGAGCCATTCAAAAGGAAGAACCTTGTGTTAGAGCCATTAAATGAATTGTCACACTATCTGCTTAACACAAAGCTGGTTTATTTGGCTTTTATCCAGAACATTAAAGCATATAACTGGGATAGAATTTATTAACACTAGCAGAAACATATCTTAATGACAATTTTTAATTTGAGACAAGCCATGGAGAAATATCGGGCAGGTCAATGCAACATGAAGATTAAAATCGTTGATCTAGAGAAGGCTCTTGACTAGGTGCCCAACGACAGAGTCTGGAGATGTGTGAGGATTCACAGAATCCCTGTGAAGTATGTAGAACGATTATAAAACATGTCCAAGGATTGCCAGGCAAGAGTAAGAAGCAGTTGTGGGGGAAGAGTGACAGTTTCAACGGAAAGTCGGAATGCGGCAAGGATACTACAAAAGCTAAGGGCCCTGACAATATCTCGGCAATGGCACTGTAGATTTGTGCTCCAAAACTGGCTGCACCTCGAGCCAGGCTGTTCACTTACACCTCCTACACTGACATCTACCCGCAATGTGGAACATTACCCTAGGATGTCCCGTCCGTGAAAGTCAAGAGCAATCCAAACGGGCCAATTGCCGCCCCCATCCGTCTTCCCGAGATCAGCAGCAAAGCGATGGAAAATGTCATTGCCAGTGCTCTCAAGTACAGTTAATCTTGCAATAACCTGCTCACTGATTCTCAGTTTGGGCACCACGAGGGCCACTCAGGTCCGCTCCTCATTACAACCTTGGTGTAAACGTAGAAAAAAGAGCTGAACTCAAGAGGTGAGCTGAGGATATCAAGCCAGCTTTTGACCGATTGTGGCATCAAGGAGCACAGCAAAACTGGAGTCAATGGGAATAAGGGGGGAAACTTTCTACTGATTGGAATCACACCTAGCACAATTGACATCTTTGTCAATATTTCCATTGCCCCCACCTATTGCTGGTCTTCTAGCCAGCTTCACCTGCTCCACCCCCCTTAAACAGTATAAATTTCATCACATTTTTACTTTTCTTTAGTTCTGAGGAAGAGTCATACTGACTCGAATCGTTAACTCTGTTTCTCTCCCCACAGATGGTCTAAGACCTGCCGAGTTTATCCAGCATTTTCTGTTTTTGTCTCATCATTTCTGATCCACTTTAAATCTTTATATATGTTTTGTTGCTTTTGAGCTCAACCCCACTCAGTACCCGCAGCACCCCCGCCCACCCCCCACCCTGCCAACACACACACACACACACACACACACACGCCCGGTCCTTGAATTATTATTACCACGCCACTCACAACGCCGATCGTGGAAGGACAATAGAGCAGAATTCCCACTCTGTGTAGGTTTCTGTACGAGCTCTCGGTTTGCTTGTAACACTGTGGCTCACGGTGCAGACATAGGTGGCGGTGTCTGTATCTCGCGTGTCCCTCACAGTCAGGATACTCAGTTTGTTGTCTCCCCGGATTGAAGCAGTGATCCTCCCGTTTTGATCAGCTCCTCTTGTGGCCATCACTAGATGTTGGGGTCACTAATTGGGGAGCTGCCTGTACCAACGCACCATGTTCATCACATTGGTGACGGTGCAGTTCATGGATACGATTCCCGCTTGACTAACAACTATCCGCACCGGGAGCTGCGTCACCTCATCTTCACGGGTCACTTCAGTGTAGATGAGAATGGATAAGAACAAACAGACACTGTAAATCCAGAGCATTATTAGGTCACATGAAATGCCGGCTGAAGCAATTGACCACGGAGATCGCGTTCGGACTAGAAGATGGATATTAAGATTCAACAAGGAGCCAAACGCCCGCTTCAGGTCAGACTCAGAGGTGCCTTGGTGCCGAACTAACGAAAGAGGCTGATTCCCGTGGTCTACCCGCTTCAGGATTCACACTAGCACCGGTTCACATCGACTCTGAGCTCATGTCTGGCCACCTACATTCACTACTTCATAGTGACATCGGCTCACAGTCTCTGAGCTAACACGGGGCCGCCCACATTCAATATTTCTCACTGGTTCACACTGCTCTCTGGCGGTGCCTACTGGTAATTGCATGCTGCAATTATTCATGAGAATTCCCGCCAAGCTGCAGTTCAAATGCTAGTTGCAAGTGAAAATCGCTATTCCTCTCTGGTATAGGTCCTTTATCCGTGGAGTCTCTACATCGTGATTTCCACTGTAGCATCCAACAATTCCATTGTATTTTCCTCCCACATTCTGGCTGAAGCTTTATTGTACACGGATCATTCTCAGTGTGACAAGAGCAATGTCCTAATATTGATCCTAAAATCTCATGTTACAGTTTAAACCAATGTGCTTCCCGACATGGATGCAATGCAAACTGTTCTGTCGAATATTTGCAACCACCGCTAGTAATACAACACTGACAACTCATAATACTAAATTACGCTGAACAATATAAAATTCTTGTCAATGTTATAATAATTCTTTGTCTCCACATCTGCTCCTTTAATCACTTTTTCATCAATAAAGTTGCTGAACGCATTTCAGAGTCTGGAACTCACCCCAACACTGAACACAATATAAGCTCCCACTGCCCTCTGGTGGCGGTGCCATGGCACTGCAAGGTGCAGGTTTCTAGCACTTGTTAGCTTTCGACCTCCAGATTCCTTTCGACAATTTCCAAGCCTAACCTCCACGCACAGTTTTTTTTTTCTTTTGATGTTTCCTCTTTGCATTTTTGACCGCACCTGCTGCTGATGGATCTGCTTTTCATAATTACTTCTTCGTCAGGACAATCATTTGTTTATTTACTTGTCCCATTCCCACAGCTCTTCTCCTGGGACACGATCCCCTTTGCCTTGCACCGTATTTCAGGCTTTGCTCTTTATGCCCATCCGCCTTTACCGGCCTCTGTGCTTGATTAAAATCCGGTTTTTTTCTGTACCTTTATTTTCTAGTTCTGATATATCAAAATGTTGACTCTGTTCCTCTCTCCAAAGCTGCTGTCAGTCTTGCTGAGCATCTCCAGAATTTTGTATTTTCATTTCAGACATTATACAGTTCCCATGCTTTTCAAGTTAATTTGATGATTTAGAATGAGGGAGGCCATGTGGCCAATTTTGTCTCAAAAATTCGGAGAGGTTCTAACTCCCTCCCCCAATGTGCCCCCAATCATTTCCCTAAACTAATGAGGGGACTTGTCGTCTTCAATTCCAGCTGGGATATTATTTCACACATTCGTCGCTTTCTGTATGTAGGTCTGAGTCATGGAGATTCTGCCTCTCGGCCGCTGTTAAGAAAGAAGGAGAAGTGGTGACTTTAAACTTTATCTATGTTACTGCATGGGGCGGCATCTCGAATTTTTATGGGACCATCAACAGCCTGAAACACAGCTAGAGTTTATTCTTATTAAATATCCGAGCAGCTCTGAAGATAAAGCGGATTTTGCGAAAACACGTTTTTCTGGACAAGTCGACAGTTTGACAAAATTTACACTTCAGCAATCTCTGGGCTACAGCTGAGCGACACTCCGGTTCATTTCTGCTCCTTGAGACTCACAATGATAATAACAGCTCAATCCTCGCACTGAAACTCCAGCCACTACGCACGACAGTGGTTCTTCCTAATAAAAACAAAAAACTACTGCGCATGATGGAAATCCAAAACAAAAACAGAATTACCTGGAAAAACTCAGCAGGTCTGGCAGCATCGGCGGAGAAGAAAATAGTTGACGTTTCGAGTCCTCATGACCCTTCAGCAGAACTGAGTAAAGTTAGGAGAGGGGTGGAATATAAGCTGGTTTAAGGTGGGGGGGTGGTGGGGGGGGGTGGGGGGGGGGAGAGAAGTTGGGGGGTGGGGAGTGTTTGTAGGGATAAACAAGCAGTGATAGGAGCAGATAATCAAAAGATGTCACAGACAAAGGAACAAAGACGTGTAAAAGGTGGTGATATTATCTAAGAGAATGTGCTAATGAAGAATTGATGGCAGGACACTCAAGGTACAGCTCTAGTGGGGATGGGGTGGAAAGACTGACAGGGCATTAAAGTTATAGATTTAAAAATAATGGAAATAGGTGGGAAAAGAAAAATCTATATTAATTATTGGAAAAAAAAGGGAGGGGAAGAAACGGAAAGGGGGTGGGGATGGACGAGGGAGTTCAAGATCTAAAGTTGTTGAATTCAATATTCAGTCCGGAAGGCTGTAAAGTGCCTAGTCGGAAGATGAGGTGCTGTTCCTTCAGTTTGCGGTGGGCTTCACTGGAACAATGCAGCAAGCCAAGGACAGACATGTGGGCAAGAGAGCATGGTGGAGTGTTAAAATGGCAAGGGACAGGGAGGTTTGGGTCTTTCTTGCGGACAGACCGCAGGTGTTCTGCAAAGCGGTCGCCCAGTTTGTGTTTCGTCTCTCCAATGTAGAGGAGACCGCATTGGGAGCAATGAATGCAGTAGACTAAGTTAGGGGAAATGCAAGTGAAATGCTGCTTCACTTGAAAGGAGTGTTTGGGCTCTTGGACGGTGAGGAGAGAGGAAGTGAAGGGGCAGGTGTTCCATTTTCTGCGTGGGCATGGGGAGGTGCCATAGGTGGGGGTTGAGGAGTAGGGGATGATGGAGGAGTGGACCAGGGTGTCCCGGAGGGAATGATCCCTACGGAATGCCGCCGGGGGGGTGAAGGGAAGATGTGTTTGGTGGTGGCATCATGCTGGAGTTGGCGGAAATGGCGGAGGATGACCCTTTGAATGCAGACGCTGGTGGGGTGATAAGTGAGGACAAGGGGGTCCCTATCATGTTTCTGGGAGGTAGGAGAAGGCGTGAGGGCGGATGCGCGGGAGATGGGCCGTACACGGTTGAGGGCCCTGTCAACGACCGTGGGTGGAAAACCTCAGATAAGGAAGAAGGAGGACATGTCAGAGGAACTGTTTTTGAAGGTAGCATCATCAGAACAGATGCGACGGAGGTGCCAACGCCAGGAATAAATCTGATCAGTTGTGAAGATCACAACTAAATAGTTATTTAGAAAGTCTGTCATTTGCTTCTGTTAAATGACGATATCAGCTATGCCTGATTTTGATTGGCGCACATCACTCCGAGTCGCCCACTTTCTCTTCATAAAGTTTACAAGCACTCGCCACCAGATGGCAGGAGGAGGATGGTTCATTTGGTGGTTTGGGTCGAAACGGATTGCAGATTGGGAAGTTTTATTATTTATTGAGATTCAGCGTCGCTAGCCAGGTCAGCATTTGTTGTCCGCCCCTAATTGCCCTTGAGGAAGTGGTGGTGAGCTGCCTTCTTGAACCACTGCAGACCATGCAGCGTAGGTATACCCACAGTGCTGTTAGGAAGGGAGTTCCAGGATTTTAACCAAGCGACAGTGAAGGAACGGCGATATATTTCCAAATCAGGGTGGTGAGTGATTTGGAGGGGAACTTCCAGGTGGTGGTGTTCCCATCTATCTGCTGCCCTTGTCCTTCTAGATGAGAGAGGTTACGGGCATGAAGGCTTGACGTGTTTGTTCAATCACTTAAATTTGAATTCAGAAATCAATATCCAATGGATGTCTGTGGTACTGTTGATTTACTAATATATTCATGTGAACTCGGCTATTTTCAATATACATTTCCTGTGAAAATTTCTAAAGATCAGTTCATCGAAGATTGTTGAGCCAATACGTTGTCCGCACACTCCCATTCTACTAAAATCCATCAAACAGGCAATTCACTCCCTTTCACCATTTAATTCATTTCAAATGCGGCGTTTCTCTATTTACCGCATTGCTGTATTTAAATCCCTCAGGCTCCACTGGCTGCCTGTATCCGGAGCGGGGCGTTCGCATAGTCAGAGAGGCAGCTCCTTTGATTGGGGGCTTCGGCTTCCCAACCAGAATAATGTGAACTGTTTTTCTTCTCTGTACTTGCCTTGCAGATTGAACCTGTTAAAGAGCCAACATTAGGTTTAATCATCGTCCAGTACTCAGAATTGAGGTGAACAAATTCACTTTGTCCATTTCTCCCCGCGCCGAAGGATTGGAGATCCAATGAGTTGTGAGATCATCGGTTTAATTGAAGACAAAAGAGTTTTAAGCTGATTGGTTGTGAACTGATGACGCTTCCAGAACTAAACCAATCAGCAGGGTGGCGGATGTTACTCAATCTCTTCCCAATTCTTGACTAAAGCAATTTCAACTTCAGCCCCTCCTGTTCAAATCCGCCACGAGTTCTGTGCAAACATAACTCCTGTTACTTTGTATTTATTCCTCACAGCGGCAGATATTTTAACCGATAGTTTCAAAAGTTGCACAGCTCTGTGTTTCGTCACGAAACATTGCGTTTAATCAGGCAGTTCGCTCAACACATAGGTAAGAATGGATTGATCCCAGATAAATAAATCATCGGTATCCACGGACTTTGACAAACACTCGAGTTTTTAACCCATTGGCAGTTTTCAGTTTTCCCTCCAAATTACAGGAAACGAAGGCGAGGAACTGATCTCCAGAGAAGTTGTCAAATGTTCGTTAAAGGAAGGTTTATTTAATCGGTCCAAACTGTTTCCCGGCACAGGCCCTGAGCTGCGGAAAACGTATACATGTTTAGCTGCCCTGATTCTTTTCTCAGGTTATTGTTCAGGGTAACGGGCCGATTCTGGGGGAGACTTGGTGAAGTGACATCGTTTAATTGAATACCACTCTGGACTCTTACAGGACATTGTGGAGGAGACTCTGTTTCACAGACACCGACTTCAGTCACAGTGAGTGAAGGAGACGATGTTCAGCTGTCCTCTAATTGTACAGCTACTAGCACTAGCAATTATTGTTCCGGTACCGTCAGTATCCCAGCGGATCCATGGAGTATCAGCTGCAGAGGAATAGGTACAGCGAGGACACTGGAAGGTTTCCGGGGGACCGTTTTTCAGCAGAGTTGGATTACGTGAATCGTACCGTCCCGCTGAAAGTGTCTAAAACAGAACTGAGAGACTCCGCGGTGTATTACTGCGCACTGAGACCTACAGAGACAAAGAGCTGGGCTGAACCTGCAGTAGGCGACTAGGTTTGATTGTCTGCGTGCCAGAGATGGGCGCAGACAGCCAACAGTGTTCTTTAATAATGGTTATTAAAGGATTAAGAAAAATGCATTAAAATTCAGCCATTAACTTGAAATTGAAGCCTCAGAACTCTGTCCTCATCGTTAGTACATTATTGTGAATATGGTTATATTTAACGTCAATATGTTCTAAATATTTGGAATGAGCAGCTCACCTCAGCACCATTGAACGCATCTACTGTTAATACTCTACCATTCTGGTTCAGCCTGTCAATGACTTCCCTTCTAATGTAAAAGGAAATGGTCGTTGTTGGAAAGATTCTATCCTTGTGTCGAATCCCTGCGGATCCCCTGTCATTTATATCGGCTGTGGGGAGCTCCAATTGTCAGTGAGCAGCTCTTTTATTGAAAGACATCTGCACTGATGCCAGTACAAGTTTAAATATTTCCCTTAATAGCCGCAGCTAACAGGTTGAAACGGCAAATGTTACCAGCCACAGCTTCCATTTGTTGCTCTCCGTCTTGAGCCGGTTTACTTTTCCTGTACTATTGGACAGATTGCTGCCGCTTTCCAAGGTTGACATCGTTTAGACTTACTGCAGAGTGGGACGAGGATCTGTATTCCTGCCCCGAAATAGGACTTAACAGACTGCAGTATTTACCAGACTGCAGTGTTACAGCCTCAGGGATCATCAAACTGAACAGCGTTGCTCCACTGCTCATTGTATCTCCGCTCAGGAACTCTCATCAGCACCTTGTCAAGGGCAGTTCGGGATGGACAACAGATGCTGGCCTTGCCAGTGACGCCCCCGTCCAATGAAATAATAGAATTATTTTTCCCAAGTAAAAATCCATTCCCCGCGCGTCTGTTTTGACGAAGGTTCCTTTCCAAAAAATAACGTCTGAAGGGTGAAATCATTTCACACCTAGTAGTATCTTGAAGACCAACAATTCTCGCTCTTTCGTGAACTGGTACAACCAAAAACAAGGCCAGTCTCCACAATCCATAGTTCATCTTATCTGGGGTAATGTAAACATGAACCTACACGTCACTCACTGATCTATTCTCTTCTATGTTAACAAAATTACCAAGAATACTGAGCTGAAGATCAGCCACACACTGATCTCTCACACTGTCCCAGATTTCTGTGCCATGGAGTCCAAACTGATGCAGCGACATCACACATCCTGGAGAGAGACCCACGCTGAGAGTCCCAATTAGAGCTCACCAGAGGGCGCTCACACACCAATAAACGGAAACAGTAACAGCCTCCACTGAGATTCACAGGGATTTTCTTAAAATTGCAACGAAGCAGAGTACTCAATAACAAGAGGTGAGGCCCACTCGTGAAATTAGAATAGATTGTAATTTTAAATTGCGTTTACAATCGATCTAAACTAGTCAGAACAAAGTTTAAATGACAGCAGTTATATAAAAAATCTCAGAGTTTCATTGGAAAGACAAGAATCATGACTTACATCTACTTCCTCTGTGCCTGACACAGAAATCAACAATGAAAATCTATTATGACTCTCTGTAATTTCCTGTACAATTAAATGAGAATCAGGGGCCATTCCAAATCTCCATCGCTCTCTCTGTAAACAATATCCTGATAGCAGCCCTAAAATTACCTTTCACCAGTTTGAATCTGTGTCCACTTGTCATTTCCCTGCTGCTTAATTTAACACTATAATGTACGAATCATTTCCACTTCATTTAATTTGCAATAGATTTCTGAAATATCACCACCCCGACCCCTTTTTCCAGATCAAAAGCAATGAAAACATTTTTTAGCTATCTTCTTAACTCCCATCCTTGAAACTGAAGAGTTGGACTCAATTTCCACCTCGGAAATGCCTCCTAAGAATCTTCATTGGAGACGGTGGAGGAGTCACTGGGCTGATAAGATAGAAGCCTAGGTTTATGCACTAGGGGCGCGGGTTCAAATAACAGCCAGTATAATGTAATTGCAATTGACAATAATGTTGAATTTGAAAGTTAGTCTCAGTAATGTTGGCGATTAATTTAAATTTTTGTCATAAATGAAATCACCCAGTTCACCCATTCTTACCCGGTTTGGCCTACTTGTGACTCCAGTGGCACATCAATCACACTTAACTGTCCTCTGAAATGGCCTAGCAAGCCATTCAGTTCAATGGCAAATAGAGGTGTGCAAAAAATGCTGGCCTTGGCAGCCACGCCCATATCCCGTGAAGGAATATGTATAAAAAATATTCTAACTGGCGAATTATTACCATCTGTACAACGCGAGGTTTCTGCCGACTGCTCGAATTCGTGAACAGCATGTTGAACCCATTTCCATTGCTTCCGGCATGTCGGCTCAAGAAAAATCCTAGCCCCTTCACTCGCAATGGCCTCCCTGTCTTCAAACAATCTGCTTAATATGACCTTGTTCACGTTGAGTTTTCCTTTCAGATTTCCTCCTACCTCCCAATCGATGTCCTATCGTCATCTATCGTGGATAAAGTTCACAGGATTGATACATAAGCTTCCTGAAAAGTTGCAGCCTCAGAGCAGTGATCTGTAAACATTAAACTTATAAACTGAACAAAAGTGAAGAAAATTCAAATACCAAATCGAATGGTTATAAACTACACCTGAAAATATATGTTCTCTTGGTCAAGAGGCTACAACTAACTGAGAAGGCGCAGAACTGAGTAAATTTCTCCATCCAGATTTCATACACATATAAAAATCCCTCATTACTTTTTGGGAGCAATTTGTTTCTGTTCCATAATCTTTACACGACGAAATATATCTTATTGATGTAAACCGAATATTAATCTCCTGTTTATCTCCTTCCGATCCTGTAGCGTGCGCAATGCAACTGGTAAGAGGCGGAGTCTTTGGATCTGCTTTTATGCTTGCACATGCTGAGGTCTCCAAAATAACCATCATCAGTTAAGAAAAGAGCCGTAACCTGTCGTCACCGGCCAACAATAAGAGAAACAGCCATGGGTGTAACTCACGTATTCTTACTGTTACCATTCTGTGAGTATTCTATATCTCATTCCAATCACTGGATTTTCATAACTGTCTGAATATAAAGATTCTCAAATTACACCCAAGGATGCTTAGTGTTTGGCCCAGGATTCTCAACCTTTCTGAATATTATCAGTGCAAGCGAATTCAGTCATGATTCAGCCCGTGTTCAGCGCATGCTCCAACATTCGTTCATACAATCCACTGATTGTGTGAGCTCCTGGTATACACCCATTGTGGATTCAAGGGAGAGCAGCGCCAAAGCGTTTTTAAAATCCACAGCATCCAGATTTCAGCGTACGTGACGCCGACCAGGATGAGTGAAAGGGATGTTTATTACCCTGCATCGACCACAATGTTTGAGAACAGGTCCGACTTCATACCTTATCTCCTCCTTGTGAAAAGCCTTGGAAAGTTGGGTGACAGTCAAACAGCCACAGCAAAAGCAACACGTGGAAGAAAGCAACGAAGATGTTCTCACAATCATTTTTCAACCAACGAACGACTTTCGAATTGCAGTCAGGTTTGCAATGAATTAAAAAAAGTGTCACCAGAGAATCAAATACTTCATTCGTATTTGATGGATTTTCAACATTAGAAACCTTCTTAGCAACCCTGTTCAGTAAACTTCAGGAGGAATGTGTCCACTCTCCGATATATTGCAATGGATCATAAATGATACATTTTTCCTTCCGTTATACCGGTAGCTTAGAGTGTATTTCCCGCCTTGGTCAAATGACGAAATCTTGGAGGCAAAATTTCCTCTTTGACTTTGTAACAGCGACAAAGGTAGCAGAGCAGCCTAAATTGCCACTTAGATTATTTCTGTTATCAGAAAGAAGGTTTGAAATTCAAAAAAAATTCAGACACCATTGGTCATTGTAACCAGAATGAATCGTCCTGCTCTGTTTATCATCTCCTTATCTAATTATAGTGACCAGAGGAAATCGCCCTTGATTTCAAAGGAAGTTGAAGAAGAGCGTTAAAAGTGTCGAGTTACATTATTTTATTAACTGTTTAAAAACATACATTAACCATCAGTTCAACCCAGTTCTTCCTTGCTTTTATTCATTGCCTTTTATCTCACATTTAGTTTGCTCTTTTCCCTTTTCCTTTCATTCTGTTTCTTTCTCTTCTTTTCCCTGCCTTTCTGATTTAATTTCTTGCTGTCTTTAACTTTCAGTAGTTTTTAAAATTGCAGTATGCACATATATATATATATAATATGTAAATTATATATATATATATGTGTGTACACGTATATTTATTATATGCATATTACATATAATATTTATATATAACTGCAATATATATATATATGATTTCAGACTGTGGGGTTATGCATTTCAGAGGGTCCATGTGGTTTCTGTTCTAGAGGCAGAGAAAGAGAACTAGTGCGTGTCTTTCAGAGGGACGGCGTTGCAACGATGCATTGCAAGATTTTATGATGATATCTCGCACATTAAGTGGTGAACTTGGTCCCGAACAATGTATTCTGTGTCTTCATATGAGCCATTGTTGATTTGCAATTTTCCAGACCGACTGGAACCCAACCTCTTGTTTTCCAATCCAATAAAATTGGTAAAGCATTATTAAGGTGTTCTTCATGTTTCCCCAGGGAGCGGTCTTGCGGATGAAGTGCTGCAGTCGCCCGTTTCCAGAACAGTCGAGCCGGGAGATCCGGCGCAGTTTTACTGTAGCTACAGCAGCTCGGAGATATCCGCCTTCCACTGGTACAGGGTAAGTCCGAATGGGCGGCTGGACTGGGTCATGAGCAGCACAGGGAAGGGAAAAGTTGTGGTCGGACGGTTGGAGATTGTACTTGAAATCGCCGAGAAGAGAGGCTATTTCGCTTTCAGAAGGACGAAGATGTCGGACTCCGCGGTCTATTTCTGTGTAATCCAGGCACTGACTGTGACAGCAATAGCGACCCCGCTGTACAAAAACCTGGCTCAGGGGCAGAGTCATTCTGATCTACAAAGATCATCCATGACAATATTTTTAACAATACGTGTGCCCTTTAGGTTAGATAATGCGGATTTGCACATATCATTGCCCCCGACAGCTTATTGGTAACATTGTTTTGCAGAAACATGTCATTCGGCCCATTGGTTTCTGCTGATGTTTAGGCTCCACACGAACCTTCTCCCACACTACCTGATCTAATCCAATCAGCGTATTTTTTTTTTCCATTTTGCCGTTTGGTCTTTATTTATCTTCTATTTAAATACATGCATGCTTAATGCTTCAGCCAACCTGAGTGTATCGAGTTCCCATTTCAACCAGTTTAATAAATTTAAGTTTAATCCTTTGGTGGATTTTATTGGTGACAATTTCACATTTATGACCTCTGGTTTTGGACTCCCACAGGCAGAAACCTTGCTCCAACATTATCGAAATCTTTCATGACTTTAAAGGGCTCTCTTGTGTGCCCGTTCAACCACATCTTTTTATAGAAAAGAGACCCGCCTGTTCAACCTTTCCTGATAGTGACAACTCTTCAGTTATGCTGTCATCATTGTATTTTCTTCACATGTTATTTTGTGAAGGCGCAATATCGATGCTGATCGAAACAAAAGCAACATCTGTGAGGCATTTTAAGTCCAGTTAGAAAGTTGTCCTGTTGTTACTGAGTGGGTCTCTCTCTGGACAATATGTAAGTGATGTTACAATCTGCATACAGCTGACCTCTGCTTATGGCTTAATGTGTTTTGTTCAATTAATTCACAAGATGTAGATGTCGTTGGTAAGGCCAATATTTATTGTTAGCCCCTAATATTCTTTCTGACAACTGAATGGGGGAATGGCTTGATAGGGCATTTCAGAGGGCAGTTAATAGTGAACTATATTCCTGTAGCCACATAAACGCCAGACTGGATATGGGTCATAAATTTGTTTCAATGAAGGGTGGTTGGTTTTAACGACTCACCAGTGATTTCATGGGCATCATTAACAATCATGATGGTCTTTCTTTCACGTTCAGATACATTTGGTTAACTTAATTTGTATTTCCCGGGTGGTGATGTTTCACCTGATGCTTCTGGAACATTTGCCCAGACACCTAAATGCCTAGTCCAGTAATATAAGCACTATGTGACAGTTGCGGTATTGTTATTGTTCAACCACGTGGTTCAGTGGTAATTTTAACATCACTGAGTCAAGTGATCATTGGTCCAAGATCCATTCCCGAGTATTGAGTTCAAAATCTCTCGTCCAATACCGAGGGAGTGTTGAACTTTCGGAAGTGTCGTACTCCACATACAACGTCAAATTCGAATGTCTGCCCTCTCAAGTGGACTTACAATATTCGTTGCACTCTTTCTAAGAAGAGCAGGGATGTTCTTGCTGGTATCATGTCTAATGTTTATCTCTCGTGCAACATTACTAAAAATAAAACATCATCTGCTATTATCACTTTGCTCCTTGAGGGATGTTGTTGTGGGTAATTGATCCTGTGTTTCCTACAGCAGTGTCTGCACTTCAGTGGCTGTACGGATCTTTGGCACGTAATGTGGTTGTATAAATTGCTGTATAAATGTAAATCTGCAGTTTCTAATTGTTATTATTTCACATGTTATCGTCCTCGGCAAAGGCTGTACGACGCTGGTGCATTACCACACTTGCTCCATTCCCTGTCTCCCTCCTCAGTATAGTTGGGCGGTAGGCCTCTCTCCTGGTTCCGTTCAAAGCCCGTTTTTATCGGAATCTCAAAACTCTTCCAGGTGCAGCAAAGAATTGAACCCATCCCCGGGAGAAAATGTCAGATCGCCATGACTAAAGCATCAGCGCCCATGAACTGTCAGGTGGATAATCATAAGGGCATTAGAATAACTACATTTACAGTCTTGGCAACGATGTTTAAAACCAGCCTCCATATTTCTTTCTCCACGCCGAGGCGATTAATCCACTTCCTATAAATAGGTTGGTCCTGACTTTACAATAGAGGAAAAAACATCCCGACACTAATGCATCAAGTCACTCGGAAGTCAGAATCCCACCGTGGAACCTCTGCGCTCCGATTTAACCACCTCCTTCCTCTCCGTGTGCAAAGTAGTTTCGCTAAAGCAACATTGGGGCTGTTTATCTTCCTGCTGGATTCAAAACAGCATATACTGTCTGCGCTCCTAATGAATGAAAGCGGAATGATGGCTGATAGAATTATGTAGACAATCCACCACTCAGATACTAGTTTCCAAACAGCCGAAACATTAGGGCTGTATGCAGATCGCCTTAAAGAAATTTTCAAATTCTGTGGGGCGGTAGAACCTGAGGGGAGAAAAGGTCAAAGGGTTTCGGATCTTCTGTTGTATTTTTGTTCTGACAAGAATTGACGCAGATAACAGAAAGTGTCTGTGTGAGTGTCAAAGAGAGAAAGAGGGATTGCGAGAGGAAACAGAGAGAGGAGAGGCACAGACAAAGATAGAAATTTAGAAAGAGAAGGAGAATACGATAGACAAAGGGAGAGAGGGGCAAACGGGTACAGAGACAGAAAGATATAGAGGCAGAGAGAAACAGAGTCAGTCAAAGAGAGAGAGAGCCCGCCGTTCATTCTATAAAATCCTCCGGTGCAATTTCTGATTTCCAGCAAATTGTGTTTTAAGTTTGCCCCATTGTGTGATTTCAATCTGACTCAATCCGGTTCTGCTGATCAACGGATATCGAACTGTCAGCGAGCGCACTGCAGAAACCGCTCGTTTAACTGTGCTGTTTGGAATTGAGAAACTGAACAGTGAGAACGGTTAACAGCTGCACGTCTCTCAGGCATTGAGGTTAGAGGGTTAGAAAAGTATAGTTGTTGAGAGCGGCAGTCTCTAGAGTTCCCTGTCACCTCTATTTATTTATTAGTTGTTTTTATTAAACTGTAAAAAGATGGGGAAATGTAATACAGAAATACCAGGAGCTCATACACCCGCCAATTCTACAACATTGTTTTGTTAAACACTACAGTGTTTAATGGTTTTAATCGCAATTGTCTTCAGTTGCCCCAATTAAATCCCAATCATCTTCAACAACTGACTTTCCAAGAGCGTCTTTTAAACCCCTCAACTGATCTGTCATTGCCACACACTGCCAAAATTTATTTTTCCTTTAAATAAATTGTTCGTTATTTCCCTGTCAGTCCAACATTCCACTTTTCTGTGTATCTGACTCTCCTCCTCTCTGCATCTCTCTCCATCGGACAAACTCTACCTCTGCATTTGGAGACATAATATTTCTGTTTACGAACAGAAGGCCATTCAGCTCCTCGAGCCTGCTCGGCATTTACTAAGAGGATTGTTGGCCTGCCCATCAACTTCAGTACCTTACCTCCATTTTCCTTAATCAACAAAAATAAAACAAACTCCCAGGAATGGAGTTCAAATGCACGTGAGCATACGTTTATTCAATTTTATGCCCATTACCTCAATCACTTGGCCATCCTGCTTCACTGGAATTACCTGCCTAGTGTTCAATCAGCCAGATGGTTAGTTGGTTTCTGTCAAAATGTTACCCATCCCTATCCTCATCTTGGAGCATATTGTGTTATGGTCATCAATGCCTAGATGCTCACCTGCCTTTACTTCTCACCCTGATTAGTTTCATTCCTCATTACTTTGCTGTTTGTTTTTGCATTTTGCTTTATAAAGGCATCCAGTGTACATTATGGGAACTTCATTCCCTTAGCGCCTTTACATACTACTTCCAGCGAAGTAATATTAGTTAGTGCAAGCCCCGTGATTATAAATCTGTTTGTTAGTAAATCCCTTGAATTGTCTGCAAATTTCTTTCTTAACTCCCTTCAGGACACACATGAATTCAAAGCTAGAGATGTGGAAATAAAGAGCTACAGAGTGACACAAAGACACACAAAGAGAGCGAGGAAAATACAGAGAGAGAGAGAATCCTGATAGCGAGTTTTATTCTAACGGTTAGCACTGCACTCAGTATAATGAATTCAGTCCCATCTTCTGGTTCCGATTCTCACTCTGTCTCTCAAGAACAATAAAGAAGGAAAAACGAGCATTTATACAGCGTCTTTCATGACATCAGAACTTTACAAAATACTTTACAGTCAAAGAAGGTTTTCGAGTGCCTATGGGAAACACGACAGGCAATTTACCACGTCAAACTCCCACAAACAACATAGTGATAATGACCAGGTTATCTACTTCAGTGATGTTGATTCGGGGGGTAACGAAAAATGACATATGTCGGACAACCTGTCAGTCTGTCATCGAAGCTGCCATTTCCACTCATAGGGTGCAGAGATGTAAATTCCTGTGCATTTTTCAGGCGGCTGCCTCATGTATCTCCACTGTTCACACGGAGGGTGAATTGTGCCCAACACCATGTGGCCTAGGATTTATGAAGTTAATGCTGTGGGCCTGACTCTCTGTTGCTGGTGTCTTTCTTAATCTGATAACATGCTGCCTTTCATCTGTTTGACACCGATATTCACAATCATTCAACCCACTGAGGAAATGGGGCCCGTGTTTCAGGATCCACCGAGCATCACGGTGAGTTACAGAGGCAGTGTGACTTTCAACTGCAATTATTCGACATCACACATTTATCCTTCCTTTCTCAAGTATTTTCAGTACCCAGAGCGAAAACTTCAATATATATTGGAAATAAATTGAGTTCCAGAAAAACATGACACAAAACTATAACAATTTTTATAATATTATGGTGGTTTATTGTAAAGTAGGTTTATGGGGGTGGGTGTGTACGATTCTGTCTGCATGATTTAGTTAAATGGGTGTCAGATAGACTGCAAGCTTGAAATTATCGAAATGAGTGAGGTGTAGAAGGGTGCGTGTAATGTTAATGAGTAAATATGGATGAGGTCTTAGCACATACGGTGTGAAGGAAAGTTGCATTTTAGATAAGTGAAGGAATGGTTTGGATTTCAAAGAGATGGTCGGATGTTTACAACTGGCAAGATAACCAAGACATGCAGCGTGCTTATTTTTCCCAAAAGGAAAGATGTCACACAGGCAACATGAAATGTTTTATATTATGGTGAAAGTAAATTTACAAATACGTATGGAACAATGGAATTTACAGATCAAGGAGAGAGAAGCATATATAAAAGGGACTGAAAGGCTTTGTTGGGGGCGGGGTGTATGTAAGATCTAACAGGAGTGTGTGAAACAGCCTTGGGAAGCCTCCAGCCACATGAGCAAAAGTCTACTATGTCCAGTAGCTAAAGTTGGGTAAAACCCTTTGGAATTCTATTGTCGACTGGGTGCTTTGCTGGCTTGTTTTTTTAAATTTAAAATCTATTTAGGAATGTTCCCTAAAGGGGATGTGTAGTCGAAAATCAGGTAAATTAGGAAGTTTGATATTTGTTATAGTATTAATTGACTCCAATCTTATGTGTGTGCTTGAAATTTTTCATTTGTTAATAAATGCTTAAATTTAGTTTTTTTTTAATCTCTAAAGGTACTAGTGGACTCATTACTTCTGAATTCAGTGCACAAAACTTCTCACAATAAAAACAAATTGCAAAACAGTTGTGGTCATGTGGCCAAGTTTCCCTTGTAGATTTGGTCCGTCTGTCACACATCACCTGCCACGTCATAACAAACGCATTTGGGAAGCGTCTGCTCTATGGTACCTTTCATAAAGCTGCAAGAACGGTCACCTTAACCTTTCACTAGGCGAAATTGTCTGACAACGCTGTGTATAGCTATGTCATAGAAAACACAACGTCACCAGACCACAACAGGCCCGTACAAAAAGTTCTCCCTGTCTTTCCAATGTGACATCCTGACTCCACACAATATGTAGTTGTTTGAAAGCCTCGCCACCACCGCCACCCCCCACAACACCCCGCCCCCCACCCCCCCCACCTCTCCCCCCCACCTCTCAACCACCACCCCCCACAAGCTAAGTGATGTACATTCTGTTAAAGTTACTCGACAGTTATCTATATCTGGTTCTGTTTCTCGCCAGTTAGTCTTTCTCCACCTCTCCGGGTATGTTCTGCTCATCTCTCTGTGTGACTTTCTTCATGCCTGTCTGTCATTCTCTCTCTGCAATAACAATTTAACAAGTCCCTCGACCCAGACATTCCTCAATAACTTTGATATTTGATTTCCTTCAGCTGTTCATGTAATTGGCTTTTGAAAGGCATGTTCGAATCTGCCTTTTCCACACTCTTGTCTGATTGTGGTCTTAACGCCGTTTTCCTGCCAGCCGCCTATAACCTTTCATCCCCTTTCGGTCAAAAACCTGTCCAACTCAGCCTTGGGTATGTTCAATGACAGTCTCTACTACTCTCTGCGTAGAAAATTATCAATAAACGCCTCTAAGAGACGTAATTTTTGCTCAAAACTGTTTTGTTGGAGACTTCTTATTTTGACTTTGTGCCCCAGTTCTCGCTTCCCCGATCTCAGCATCTATTCTCTGACTCTGCTGAGAACCGCATATGTTTCCAAAACATCACCTCTCATTCTTCAAAACTCCAATGTGTATAGGCCCAACCAGGTCAACTTTTCGTCAGAAGTCAACTCCTTGTTCCCAGGAACCATCCTATTGAACCTTATCTAAACAACCTCCATGCCGTTATGATACTCCTTAAATAATGACACCAAAACTGTACAATGTACCTTAAATGTGGTCTCATCAACTCTCTGTGTAGTTGCAATATTCTAAAACAGTCTCTCCAATGCTCACATTTTGTGACTCATGTACGCGGACACCCAGATACCTGGGTGCTGTGTCAATCTGTAGTTCCTCGCCAGACATTCCGAATTTCTATTCATACCAGCAGCGTGAAAGAGAGACAGAGAGAAAGAAAGAAAGAGGCAGTGGGAAAGGAAGAGTGAGACAGAGAAAATGAGACAGAGAGAGAAAAAGATGAGGTGAGGGACAGAGAAAGAAGCAGGGAGACCGAGAAAAAGATATATATATGTCATAAAATAGACATGCGTCTGATCAGTGAGGGCATGTGGTGCGAACAGAATGAGGGTAATGGTGTGACGAAGAGAATAATAAACTATGTGGGATGCATGGACGGATGGATGGGTTGTCGGATGGATGGATCGATGGAAGATTGATGGACGGATGGATGGGCGGATGGACGGAAGGACAGATGGATGGAAGGATGGATGGATGAACGGATGGACGGTTGGACATATGGGCGGATGGACGCATGGAAGGATGGGCGGATGGATGGATGGACCGATGGATGGAGGGGCGGGCGGATGGACGGATGGACGGATGGACGGAGGGACGGACAGATGGATGGATGGATGGATGAATGGATGGATGGATGGATGGATGGATGAACGGACAGATAGATGGACGGACGGCCTGATACATGAAAGGATGGCTGGACGTGCAGATGACTGGACAGGAGTGAAAGTGAGTGAGGGATGGATAGCTGGATGGATCTAATCGATTGCTCATTTTAATTTGGATGAAGTTTACAACTGCCTTCCTTAAACTTCGATACTTGGGCCAGTGATTTATGCATAATAATTATATGTAAACCGTAATCCAGTAAACATAGAAACATAAAAAATAGGAGCAGGGGATGCCCATTCGGCCCTTCGAGCCTGCCCCGCCATTCACGATGAACATGGCTGATCATCCAACTCAATAGCCTGCTACCGCTTTCTCCCCATATCCTTGAATCCCTTTCGCTCCAAGAGCTATATCTAAGTCCTTCTTGAAAATATTCAATGCTTTGGTCTCAACTACTTTCTGTGGTAGCGAATTCCACAGGATCACCACTCTCTGGGTGAATAAATTTCTCCTCATCTCATTCCTAAATGGTCTATCCCGTATCCTCACACTGTGACCCCTGGTTCTGGACTCCCCCACCATCGGAGACATCTTCCCTGCATCTACACTGTCAAGTCTTGTTAGAATTTTATAGGTTTCTATGAGATCCCCCCTAATTCTTCTGAATTCCAGTGAATATAATCCTAACGGACTCAATCTCTCCTCATATGTCAGTCCCGCCTTCCCAGGAATCAGCCTGGTAAACCTTCGCTGCACTCCCTTCCTCAGATAAGGAGACCAAAACTGCACACAATATTCCAAGTGTGGTCTCACCAAGGTCCTGTATAAGTGCAGCAAGACATCCCTGCTCCTCTACTCGAATCCTCTCGCAATGAAGGCCAACATACCATTTGCCTTCTTTGCCGCCTGCTGCACCTGCATGGTACCTTCAGCGACTGGTGTACGAGGATACCAAGGTCTCGTTGCACATTCCACTCAAGTTATAGCCATATAAGCATAATAATGTAATAACCTATCCGCTGGTATAGTTACTCAGATTTTGCAGATGACAGGGGTCTCAGTTTGTAATAAACAATGAGGCAGACGGTAACAAACCTCAGGAGGACGTGGAGATTCCAATTTGCCAGGCACATACCAGATTGAATTTAAGCTGGAGAAGTGTGAAGTGATGCATTTTGGTGGGATGAATGAGGATATCTGATATAAACTAAATGCTGCAAGTTGATCGGCGCTGTAGGAACAGAGAGATGGATATGATGTAATGTGCACAATAGTTTGAAGTTGGTAGTGAAGGCTGAGACTTCTCTCAATAACATTTTAAATTCTTGGTTTTTTCCAAGAGGATCAGGATGCTATGCTAAACATTTCTACCAAGCTGGTAAGGCCTCAGTTGGACTGTTGTGTACAAATATTGGAACCACATTTGATGAATGATTTGACCGTCTTGGAGAAGGTGTGGGAGAGATTTATTGGGAAGGTACAACTGATGAGGGGCTTTAGATTTTGGAGAGACTGGAGAATTTGCGGCTGTTCTGTGTAGAACTTAAAAGATTGAGAGAATGTTTGATGGAGATATTGACAAATATGAGTTGTTTTGGTTGAATAAATAAGGGAAGTTGCATCCAGCAGCGGAAAGCTCCGTAATCAGAGGACTTGGATTGTAATTAAATTGCAAAAGAATCAGAGGCACCCTGAGCAGCCATTTATTTACACATTGAGTTTTTGTGTTGTGGAATGCGCTGCCGGATAGGTTGGAGGAAGCATTTTCAATATCAACTGTCAAAAACATAATTGGGTAACTACTTGAAATGGAAACCTTTGCAAGGCAAAGGGGAGTGAACAGTGGAGTGGGTGCAATTTGACACCTCTGCCAAAGAGACTGCACAGACACGATGTACTGAATGGCCTCATTTTATAATGGTGGGATGAAGGAAGGGAACGAGTATCCATTAATGTCTCCAATATCTAAACATCCATTTGCTTTCTGTTCATTAACTATTCGAAGGTCTGTGCAGCGCGTGTGGGAGGCCGAATCTCTTCAACACTCCGAATGTCTGGTCGTTTTTTCAGGTTAACCCTGACAGATGTAGAGCTGAGTGACAGTGGAATTTACTACTGTGTGCTGAATATTCAGTGATACAAACTAATTCAGGCCCCGTACGGAAACTATGGCTGGGTTGCAATATAACCTGAATGGTGGGAGTTCAGTTTGTGAACACTGAATCTTCACCTCTGACAGCACCAGAATCAGAAACCGCCGGTTTCCGGTTGTAAATTTGAATCCGGAGTTTAAAAGGTTAATTGGCAGTTTGCGAATGTTTCAGATTCTGAACAAAAAAGGGAGAACTGTAACTTTCTGTTGGAAACAATGAGAGAAGAGCCTGCTATAGGGAAAGCGAAAGACAAGGAAAAGTAGAAAGAAAGATAGAAAGTGAGAGACAGAGGGAGAGAAAGGGAGGAAAATATGCCGAGACACTGAGAAAGATACAGAGGATGGAGACAAATATTGACGAGGAGAACAGAAAGTCTGTGTGTGTGTGTGTTTTTTTGAGAGAGCGAGTGAGAGAGAGGGGGCGAGAGAGATTGTGAGAGACAACGGAGGGTGCCACAGCCAAAGGCAGAAATTTAGAAAGAGGAGATAGCGATTGACAAAAGGAGAGAGGCACAGACAGAGACGGGGACAGATTTAGAAAGATATAGAGGCAGAGAGAAACATGCAGACAAAAAGAGAGAGCCCGCAGCTCATTCTATAAAATCCTCCGGTTCAATTTCTGATGTCCAGCAAATTGTGTTTTAATTCTGTCCCATTGTGTGATTTCAATGTGACTAAATCCGGTTCTGCTGATCAACGAACATCGAACTGTCAGCGACCGCACTGCTCGTTTAACTGTTCTGTGTGGAATTAAGAAACTGAACAGTGAAAACGGTTAACAGCTGCACGTCTCTCAGGCATTGAGGTTAGAAGGTTAGAACATGTGGTTGTTAAGAGCAGCAGTCTCTAGCATTCCCCCCTCATCTCCTTTTATTTATTAATTTTTCTTATTGAACAATAAGAAAATGGGGAGGTGTAGCACAGAAATAGGAGGGGTTCATCCACCCGCCCATTGTGTGACATTGTTTTGTTAAATACTACAGTATTTAATGTGTTTAATCCTAATTGCCTTCAATTAAATCCCAAGTCTTCAAGCATCAATAACTGGCTTTCCAAGATCGTCTTCTAAACCCCTCAACTCATCCATCATTGTCACACACTCTGCCAAAATGTCTTTTTTAAAATAAATTGTTCGTTATTTCCCTGTCAGCCCATCATTCTCTTTTTCTGTGTCTCTGACTCTCCCCGTCTCTGCATCTCTCTCTTTCGGCCAAAACCTACATCAGCATCTGGAGACATGATATTTCTGTATAGGAACAGGCGAAGGCCATTCAGCCCCTCGAGCCTGCTCGGCATTTACAAAGTTGGTCTGCCCATTAACTTCATTAACTTACCATTTTCCTTAATCAACAAAAATAGGAGCAGCACTGGGAAACAAACTCCCAGGAATGGAGTTCAAAAGCACGTGAGCATTTGTTTGTTGAATTTCATGTTCATTACCTCAATCAATCGACCATCCCGCTTCAATGGGATTACCTACCCACCGTTCAATCAACCAGATGGTTAGTTGGTTTCCACCAAAACTTTATCCATCCCTATCCTCATCTTAAAGCATATTATGTTATGGTCAGCAATGCCAAGGTGTTCCCCTGCCTTTACTTCTCTTCCTGATTTGTTTCATTCCCCATTACCTTGCTGTTTTTTTTTACGTTTGGCTTTATAAAGACAACAGTGCACATTGTAGGAACTCAATTCCCTTCGCCCCTTTACCTACTTCTTTTGGGGAAATAATACTAGGTAGTGCATCCCTATTATTAATATTCTGTTTGCTACTATATTCTTTAATTTGCCTGCATATTTCTTTTTTCAACTCCCTTCAAGACACACATCAATTCAGTGATAGAGAGATAGAAATAAAAAAGCTTCAGATTGACACAAATACAAAGAGAGAGAGGAAGAGAGAGAGAGAGAGAGATGGGGCCCGTGTTTCAGGGTCCACCGAGCATCATGGTGAGTTATGGAGGCAGTGCAATTCCCACCTTGTTCAGCTTTTCGTACAGCTATCTCCATGCTCTGTATCACTGTGTGTCTGTATTCCCATCATGTTCAGGTTTTTGTACAGCTCTGTCCGTGCTCTGTATCACTGTGTGTCTGTATTCCCATCATGTTCAGGTTTTTGTACAGCTCTCTCCGTGCTCTGTATCACTGTGCTTTCCGCCGACTCAGTGCACAGTAATACATAGCGGAGTCGCTCAATTGTAGTTTGGAGATCTTTAGCCGGCGGCTTTTCTCGGCAGGATCGATAAAAGCAGAAATTCTACCCCCGGCAGCGTTTTCTTTATTCTCCTCTCCTGAAGTGTGTCTCTGAAGCAAATATTCCGGAGCCAGTCCTGGGGACTGACGGTACCAGTGTACTGTGTACTGACGGAGCCCTGAATATTCACAGCTTAGAGTAACGGTGTCACCGGCAGCAGAGGTTTGGAGATGCGGACTCCGGGATACCAGAGAACTGGAATCTGTAGGGTAAAAAATAAATATTATTGTTGGCTTAACCACTGTTTACCCGGGGGAATTTGTTAATAGCTCTTGATTTTGCGGAAATTGTCTTGACTTTGTGGCTGTTCGAACCGTATTCACGGTTATTAAATGTAGTCAAGATGATACATGAGGATAATCATTTATTTTACAAAGCAAATTCTTCCGACCTTTAATGCACGGTGAGAATGGATGGTAGGAGCAGATTCAACAGCAACTTTCAAAAGGATGATGGATCTGTGCAGGAACAGGAAAATAATGCGGGGAAAATACGGGAAAAATGCCTGGGTAGTGGGGACAATTGGGTTGGTCTTTTAAAAGGCCAGCCCATACATAAGTGCCCTACTTCCATCCTTCCGTGCAGTATGTTTCAATGAAGAACATTAAATTTCTATTTCTATTTTGCTTGGTGAGAGACAAACCCGAAGGAATGTTTTATTATCAATGACGTAATCAGCTTCCAAAAATAATTGATCGAGAATGACAAAGCTGCGTTGCATAACTGCGCACAGCAAGGTCCAACAAAAAGCGATGAGATTCATGATCCGATTGGGCCAAACTGATCGTGAACATCAATGGTCAAAGGTCAAATACATGCAGTTCAACACTGCTCTGGAGTTTCAATCTGCCGTTCGTTCCATTTCCCTATTTTCATCCAT
The DNA here is from genome assembly GCF_964194155.1 of Cetorhinus maximus. NCBI lineage: Eukaryota > Metazoa > Chordata > Chondrichthyes > Lamniformes > Cetorhinidae > Cetorhinus > Cetorhinus maximus. The sequence goes on from NW_027596400.1 coordinate 88,110, forward strand.
CAACAGGATCCAATTTTCTCCATTTCCGTTTAATTTGAAATATTTCCATTCCGTTCCCCTTTATTTTTACATTTACTTTGTGCTGTTAGCGCTTCTTACAATCGTGGGAACTTGTCCCAAACTCTCTCAGCTGTCGGTTGGGTTCAGTCTGTTCACTTTCCACTGTGGTTTTGCTATTACTCACTGGGAGCTGCCTCTTCCCGCTCTCTGACAATTTCAATTCTTTCCGTCCATTGACTGATTCTCTCCGCGTTCTCTGAGCGGAGTTTTCTCTAAGTTTTACATTGTACAGGTTCTGCAGGAGATGAAAACGCTATTCGGTCCAACTGAGTCATGGCTGTCTGTACACTTCAGATCAACCTGCCCCGCCCGAAAACTGACTCCCCATTTCTATCCAGCTCCCTGTGTCCGCCTGTCCCGCTCTCCCTCCTGTATTTTCAAGCCTTTCCCCAAATACATCATTACTATCTGCTCCCGGTGGCAGCAACTTTCAAATTCTGAAGGGTCTTTGTTTAAATTTATTTTTCTTAACATCCTGATTTGTTCTGTTAGTGAGGAGCATGTATTTGATGGCCCATTGCTCTGGAATCACCCACAAATAAACAGTAGCTCAACATCCAACCCCAGTGAACTCATTCATAATTTGAAAGATTTCTCCGAATTCTCCTCGGGGTTCTATGTTTCCCAGAGGATAGATGCCCAGCCTGCTCACCCTCTCCCGTGAAATGTCGATTGTTCCTTATTTCTTTTCTCAAAAGTGCAAGAAATCAAAGCAGATAATATAAGAAATAGAAGCAGGCGCCACCATGACACCTTTCAAACATTCTCTGCCATTCAATAATATCGTGGCTGATCTCCTTCTTCAACATCACATTCCCACACTGTCCCCATATCCCTTGATTCTTTTCAGAGTCCAAACATCTATCGAACACTGTCTTGAATACACTCAACACTGAGTGTAATCTGAAACTGTGACCCCTAGTTATAGGCTGCCCAGCCTGGAGAAACACCAACCCAGAATCTGCCAGTCAAGTCCCTTAAGAATGCTTTATGTTCCAATTATATCAGCAGTTATTCCTCTAAACTCTAGGGAATATATGCTTCGACTACTTAATCGCTTCTCATAGGACAATCCCTTTAACTCAGGAAGCAGTCTGATGAACCTTTGTTCACTTCCTTCAAAGCGTGTAGATCCTTTCTTAATAATGAGTGCAAAATTTCACACAGCATCCAGACTGGGGTCCATTACAGTCTTTGCCGCTCACATTGATCTTGATGATCAATAAGTGACAAAACTGATTCATCTGCTCAGCTGGAGATAGATGGTAAACAGCAGGAGGTATCCTTGCCCATCTTTGACCAGATGTCATGAGACTTCATGGGGCCTGGAGCCAAATTGAGGACTCCCAGGGGCAACTCCCTGCAGACTGTATATCACTGTGCCGCTGTCTCTGGGCCTGTCCTGCTGGTGGCACAGGACACACACAGGGATAGTGAAGGTGGTCTATAAGGCATTGTCTATAAGGAATGATTCCGTGAGTGTGACCCTATCAGGCTGTTGCTTGTTAAACTGTGAGACAGCACTCCCAATTTTGGCACAAGCCTCCAGAGTTTGGAGGACATTGCTGGGTTTGGCTATGGTCATTTCGGGTGCCTGGGTCGATAGCAGGTGCTATGCCGAGTGGTGGGTCCGGGTTTCATTAGTTTTTATTTCAGGCTTCGTAACGATTTCATTCATCTGAGTGACTAGGCCATCAGTTCAGGGAGCATTGAAGAGTAAATTACATTGCTCTGTGTCTGGAGTCGCATTTGGGTTAGACCAGGTTCCATTCGCTAAAGGACATTAGTGAACCAGCAATGGTTTCATGATCATGAGCTTTAAATTGCACTGGTTTATATTATTTGATTTATAATTCGGCCAGTTGCTGTTGGTGGGGTTTGAACCCGAGATCCCAGCTCTTGGGCCTTGGCCTCTGGAATACTAGTCCAAAGGCATAACAACTAGACCACCCCCTCCCCAATGTGAACATTACGCTGGATAGTCTGTAACACATGGCGGTTTGGTGTCACTTACCGGCAGTGACAGCCAACACCGTCCCGGATCCATCTTCATAAGCATCTTTCGAAACGGTGCTCCCACATCTATATCTGTACTGAGCTTTACAGTAATAGGTGGCGGTGTCTTCAACTGTCAAATCTCGAATTTCCAGCGAAAATGTCTTTTCTGCTTTATTCACCGACACAACAAATCTCCCTCCGCTGGAGATCCTTTCCCGCTCTGTCCCGGTCTGGGTTTGTCTGAAGAAATGGCCGTTCTCTAAACTATGAGAATTACCATAGAAAACGCAAGTGATGATGAGAGACTGACACTCCTTTCTGGTCACCACTGCAGGGGTCTGTGTCACTGACTGACTGAAAGAGCCTAGAAATTAAACAGAGAGAGTTTAATGTACCATCAGAGCCGAACCACAGAACGGGGTTAAAACCCTAGATAGTGTCTGTAATTGGGATGGTCTCGGGCAGCTTTATATTAAATCCACACAATGTCGGTTTGTTTGATCTGTACTCACGGGGTAAACAGACACACAGGGTGAAAACAAAGAGTATTCTTATCGTTATGCTGACCGGAGCTGAGGGTTTATATGACGGGGAGTAGGAGACTGCAGCCCTAGACTGGTCTGGGAGGCCGGACCTCAGAGCTGGACTGAAAGACCTTAGAGGGTAGAGTTTCTTTGCAGAGGACAGTGTCCCGCGGAGCATTGACGGGCCACACGGTTCCCATCTCTCTGGTCCTGTGTTGCGTGATAAAGTGACATATTTAGAAATGGAAACTGCAGTTTCATGCTGCTTCATCGGGGTCAATAAGCCTGATGTGAAGCCCCCTCTCCTATTTTTCTGATGTACAGTGTCCTGCGGGGTTGGAGGGGTGAGGTGGGGTTGTTTCCGTTAGTGAAGTCTACCACCCTCATTCCCCCACAGTAATGAGCTGGTAGATTCGTCCATGTGTGTTTGGTAAGTGGTATTTTATGAGGGTGGGATGTGGGATATTCCCTCCTTCCCCAATATTATTCCAACTGTCATGAAAAAACAGAATGTGCTGGAAAAAACTCGGTAAGTCTGTCAGCATCTGTGGAGAGTGAAACAGAATTAACGTTTCTTCAGAGCTGGCTGCGCCGGAAATTATTAAATATCTCTCTGAAATGCCTGGTGGGACTTCAGTTGAACGTCTGGTCCAAGCGAAGGAGCTTTAGATCAGCCGGTTCCAGCGACTGAGGATCAGGTTTCAATGTGAGGCAGTCCAGTGACTTTGCAAATATTCAGGCAGAAGTACATGATGACCACAAAGAATGAACTCTCCACATCATTGAAAGAAATGCCTGCTGCACACCTTCCTCTGTGATTTACATTTGAGGGGATGATTCCAGTAAGCAATGTTTGATTTTCAGGTTTGAATTATTCAGTTTCCAGTTGCACTGTTAGAACATGAAGCCGCACACAGAGGGACAGTGAAATTGGGGTTGACACTGTGTTTGGGACTTGTTTTCAAGATCACACTCAATGCCTTGTGAAATCTTGTCATTGTGCATAAACTGTCCCGGATCTAACAACACGTTCTGTTCAAATAAACTTTGCGAGCCGGCCGCGGTCAAATGCTCCTGGAAACTGACGGGGACAAGGGCATGGGGCTGCTCAGTAATCCAGGCAGGTACCCAAAGGGCAGAAAAGGGCCAAGAAACATCTTCACGAGCACAGAACTTCACACTAATTTCGTCGACTGTACGTCACTCAAACGTGCTCGATTGTTGAATCGACCTTTGAGTTGCTGCCGCTGATCCCCAATGTGTAATCAAAGACATAAATCTCATCTGATTCATCGAAACAGTAAAAAAAAACCTGAAAAGACCTCTTTGCTTCATACACATGTTTTGCACGTTAAATATTGTCCAATTTCCTTCTGATTTTGAATGCTACTGGCCTGATTCAGCGCAGAACAGCGCATGACATAAACATGTTTTGCCTCACAGCTACCAAAAATACAACTTGTATTTTAAAGCACATTTAATACAATGAAAGGTCCCTTCACCAGGTAGTGACAGTGATCTTCGTGAAACATGAATTCTGAGAGGCCGATGTGGCCGATCACCCGAATCACCGTCTGCAATGTGGGACCGCGGCTATATTTTGGCATCATGATTACCAACACTCAGATTGTAGCAGTTTAATTTTAAGAGGCCACGATTCTTTAAAAGTAATCGGAAGGAGAAATATTGACTGAACATTTTTCAATCAATATTCGATTGAAAAAAACATGATTTCTTCTATCAATAGTTTTCATTTTTCTCCAATTCCATTTATTTTGATATATTTACATTTAGTTTGATTTTCTTTCGACATTTCCTTTGTACAGTTTGCGCTTCTTGCATGGGAACGTAGCAATCGTGGGAACTTGTCCCAAACTCTCTCAGTTGCCGGTTGGATTCAGTCTGTTCAGTTTCCGGATTGGTTTTACTGTTACTCACTGGGAACTGCCTCTTCCGTCTCTCTGACAATTTCAATTCTTTCCGCACATTGACTGATTGGCGAGCTCTCTGGGCGGAGCTTTCGCTAAATTTCACTTAACACAGAATCATCCATTCGGCTCAAATGATTTATCCATGTGCATTTGCTGCGGACGGGTTGGTTCGGGGTTGCCATCCGCCCGAAATCTGATTGACCATTCCAGTCAGCTCCCTGAGTCAGTCTGTCCCGTTCTCCCTCCTGTATTTTCAAGTCTTTCCATAAATGTATCAATACTATCTGCTCCAACCACTCCCTGCGGCAGCAAGTTCCACAGCCTGACCTGCCTGCTTTTTATATTCCTTCTTCTTAACGTCTTTATTTGTTATTTTAGTGACTATCTTATATTTATGGTACATTGCTCTCGACACACCCACAAATAAACAGCGATTCCACAAACACCTCATTGAAATCCATTAATTATTTAAACGATTTCTGTGAATACTCCTCCTGCTTCTCTGTTCCCCAGAGACAAGAGGCCCGGCCTGTTCAACCTCTCCACAGAGATATGGATTGCTCCTGATTTCTTTTCTCAGAAATGTAAAAAATCTAAGAGTTTGATATAACAAACAGAAGCAGGAGCAGCCACATCACCTTTCAAATCTTTTCCTCCATTCAATAATATCCTGACTCATCTCCTAGCTCAACATCACTTTGCCGCAATGACCCCATATCCCTTGATTCTTTTAGCATCCAGAAATCCACTGAACACTTCCTTTCATACACTCAACCACTGAGCATACACAGTTCTCTGAGGTTGAGAATGTCAGCGATTCACAACAGTGGTTTGACTGAAGAAATATCTCTTCTTCTCCGTTCTAATGGCCTAATCCTTATTCTGAAACTATGACCCCTAGTTATAGGCTTCCCAGTCGGGGAAAACACCCACACGGAATCTATCCTGTCCTGGGTGTTAGATGTTCTCATGAAATTACATCTCATCCCTCTAAGCTCGAGCGAACATAGGCCCAGACTACTCAATCTCTTCTTTTTGGACAATCCCTTTATCTCAGGAATCAGTCCCATGAATCTTTGTTGCACTCCCTCCAAGGCAAGTAGATCCTTCCTTAAATAAAGAGACCAAAACTTTACTCAGAATTCCAGACTGGAGTCCATTACAGTCATTTCCTCCACACACGTCACCCAACACCCTGGGCTTGGATTGTACGTTGAATGGCGCAGAGATCATCCAATACTTCTCTCCCTTTCGATGAATTATTTATTGATGCTTCTAAATGAACATTCCCCCAGTTTATAATTGTTTCCTTATATTAATATTCTTCTTTATATGTTTAATACATCATGCTGACGGTCTCACTGCACTGTGCTGTTTTAATTCACAGTAACCAGGGATACAGATAAATTACAGCAATCCCATGTCTCAAACATCGACAGACAATATAGAGAATTGTCTGCAGTTCCAAACTTTCACATTCGGTCTGAGGGCGGAAAATATGGTTATATGAAGGCAATTGAAAAAATGGCGGGGACAATGTCACTAATTTCAGTCACTGATTGTCTAATAATAAAATTCCATCTGGACCCACATCAGGATCTCTTTTATCTGGAGTCCGTTGTGTCACCCTCCCGTTTCTCTCCCGGGTCAGGTACAGAACGAGCCGTTGCAGGTATCCGAACTGGTCGCAGTTGTGTTGAGTTTATTGACCCGGTGCTTCATTCACATTGCGCGGCTCGGACTGCAATCTGCTGCCCAAGAGAGAGCTCTGTGACCCCGCTCCCGGGCTCTAAGGGACAGACAGAGCTCCCTCGATCACAGTTAACACCGGGAGTGGAGTCCGGATTGTCAACAATCTGCGCTCATTCAAAGCGATTCAGAGTGTGAGAGTCCGTGATGTTGATGTTGTCCCCGATGTGCCCGTTAAACCAATAATGGTCCCGATTCCGTCAACACACACATCCCACCCAAACTCCACTGATATCAATAATAAACTGTCGATGAACATTACCCGGGACAGGCTGTAGCCCGGCGGGGTTTGGAGTCACTTACCGGCTGTGACAGTCACCACCGTCCCGCATCCATCCGCATATTTGGTATACCTCCACAGTGACACCGCTCACAGTCTCCCCGGTACAACAACCACCGACACCTCAACCTGCCGGGAACTCATCATCAGACAGTATAAGCTGCTCAATTATTCAGCGGGTTTAAATAAATAAACAATATTCAATGTTTGAACGTCTCTGTCGGTTCAAACTGTTCTTTGTGAGGCCCTGAGCTCTGAGTAAATGGTCCTGGGAACGAAATGTTCGCTTCATATAAACCAACAAAAATATCAAAGAAAGATAACTGAATGGTGGAAATTACAATGAAATGTAACCAGGTTCCAGCGATAATAACATCAACCCGACAATTCACCATCTTTGCCTAAGTAATTTATATTTTAATTGTACAGAGGTATTTGCTCAGGTTTCTCACGTTGTGAGTTCCCCATACGCTCACACAGTGTTACAAGTCAGTTTAAACTCCCCTGGGACCTTGGTGAGATGTGGGGACTTTAGTTAAACAGATGGGACTGTGGTTCCCCTTTCCAGCTGTTAGACGAGGATCACATCTGGTGTTCGGGGCTTGTAATCGGGATCAGTCATTCCCAATCCCCATTCACTGACACCAATCCCGGGAAAGACATCACCATCCGCACACACTCGGCAGTTATAAAGCTCAAGATGTTAACGGCAATAACCCAATCTCATTATAAACTAGACTGTGGGGCAGACAGTGTGAAGCAGAACTGTCGGGGTTTAACTGCAGATTAACTCCGCTTTTTCTTTTGTTTCTGTGATAATCTGCAGTAAGAGTTTTTGTATCGCGGGAAGCCGAGACCCATCACTGTGCGCTGCCGTACTGAGCTTTACAGTAATAGATGGTGGTGTCCTCAACTCTCACATTCCGAATTTCCAGCGAAAATGTCGTTTGTGGTTTATTCACCGACACAACAAATCTCCCCCCGCTGGAGATCCGCTCCCGCTCTGTCCCGGCCTGGGTTTGTTTGAAGAAATGTCCCCCTTGGAAATAATTCCGCGAAGCACCGGAGAAAACATAGGTGATGGTCAGAGACTGACACTCCTTTCTGGTCACCGCTGCCGGGGTCTGTGTTACTGACTGACTGAAAGAGCCTGGAAATTAAACAGAGAGAGTTTAATGGACCATCAGAGCCGAACTACAGAACGGTTAAAACCCCAGACAGTGTCTGTAATTGGGATGGGCTCGGGCAGCTTTATATTAAATCCACACAATGTCGGTTTGTTTGATCGGTACTCACGGGGTAAACAGACACACAGGATGAAAACAAGAAGGATTCCCATCGTTCTGCTGCCTGGAGCTGAGGGTTTATATGACGGGGAGTAGGAGACTGCAGCCCTGGACTGCATTGGGAGACCGGACCTCAGAGCTGGACTGAAATACTTTAGGGGGATCGAGTTGATTTGCACAGGGCAGATCCGCTGAGATTATTGATGGGCAGCACGGTTCCCGGGTCGCTGGCTAAGTGTTGTGTGAATAAGAGACAGTTTTATAAAAGGAGGCTGCAATTTTCTGACTCTACATTTGGATTGTGATCCGGATGTGAAAGCCCCTCCCACAATACTCTGGTGTACAGGGGTGGGGGAGGGGAGCTTTTCTTTCTGCCAGTTGTGCTGCCGCCTTCCTTTCCCCACAGAGATGGACTGGGAGGTCGGTGCATGTGTTTGTATTGGGTGGTGTTTGTTAAAGGTGGAATGTGGGCCCAGGGCACCAGGAGAATCCCCCCGCCCCGCTCCTATTCCAATATTCGGGACATTGTTTAACTTCACCCTGAACGGACTGGCGGGACCTCAGTTAGACTCCTGATCTGAAGGTCGTCGCCTCAGACTCGGCATCTTTCCTGGCCCGGCAACTGGGGACCAGGTTACAATATGAGGGAGTGCAGTGACATTACCAATATCCTGGCAGATATACACAACATACACAAAGACTAAGTAGCAGCTCGTTACCTTACTTGGCTAGGTGGCTAGTGTCTGCTTCGGAATAATGCCAATAGTACGGGATCTGGAAGCATAGGAACATACGAACAGGAGAAGGCCATTCAGCCCGTCGAGTCTGCTCCGCCATTCAATACAATCATGGCTGATCGAACACTTCAAAGTCTTTTTAAGCAGTAGTAATTCATGCATGCTCCAGCGTAATGCAAGCAGAAGCATGTGTAATGCCGCAATAAATGAGATTGGGTCTCATGTACCGTCAACAGAGACACAGGCTATTGTAATATAAAGAGTGACATTATATTGTGTAATACTGAGACAGGATGTTGCTTAACACTAATGGAGATGACCTCTTGCAATAAGAACTGAGATATGACCGAAGATCACATTGACAAAGATGCAATCTATTGCAAATAAGTGAAAAAAGGAACGAATGCAATATAAAGTGAGATGTGGTCTCGTGTAGTTCGATTAGGGCAGTGTCTAGTGTAATATAAACATAAGCATTAAAATGTTGTAGTCAGTAATAACAAAAATAGGGTCTCGTCTAACATAAGTGGAGGCATATCTAATGCAGTAATAGCTGAGACATCATCTAGTGTAACAGTGCAGTGCAGTAATAAATGAGGTGACCTCTGGTTTAATATAAACAGAGGGATTGTACCGTGCACTAATAAATGAGTATTGCTTCATCCTTGAGTAACTGTGTACAACCAGGCACTGAGCTCATGCACTGAGGTGGCCGTCACTCAAGTCACAATAAAGGTGCTCAGATTCCTATACCACAAGTTTGTTTTATTTTAACTTGCTGTTTTTTTCTGTTAGCTGTGTGCTAATGTTTGCCTTTGTTTCCCATTGTTTCCTTTAGCGTCATCCCCATTTTCCTGATTAAAATCTCCAGGATTCTCCAATTTTCATGCTTTCTGGTGTCACTGAGGAGTCTACAGACTGTGTGTGCGTCCCAGAACTTCAGTCAGTGTTAGTCTCTCTTGTCCATTTCTATTATACAGGGCAGTGATGATCCCTTTCCCGCAGTTCACAGCACCAAATGTCATATCGGAGAATAGCCATTATCAACTATTTACTTTCTGTACATTTATATTTATACATACATTTCTGCATCAATACCCTTTTGCTATTCTGTCCTCACCTCAGCATTATACATCTCTCTCTGTTAATATGTCTCTCTATCACTCAATGTAATCAATCTCACCTTCATTTATGCCCCTCTGTTAGTGTTTCTCTGCATTATCACCATACTGAGTCTCATTTTTATCAAACTCCCTATGCATCGCCCATCGTTCTTCGTCTCATCTTTATATTCGGCATTGTGTAGGTGTCTGAAAGCACACAGACAGACACAGGGCTAATCCGTAGACGAGGGACACATTCGCCTGTCACTGCTCAATCTTTCAAATCTTTGACTAGTGAGAGCAGACGGCACTGAAATAATTCACCATGGGGACCTCATTCGCTGATCTTCACAGCTAAATCTCTCAGGCCTTTAACCATTGAGGCCAGAGAGGCACTGAGCCGATATACGACGGTGATGGTGGAGGCGGCGGCGGAAGGAGGTGGTTTCACTCACTGACACCGGAATATTGTTCAGGTTTTAAACACTCGGTATAAAGTGTGGGACTGACCCAATGTGGAGCAGACGGCACTCGCGTGCACAGGGACAATGTTCAGATCTTCCTTTCAATCACTGCCATCGCACGATTCAATAATTTTAACCCGCTCTGTCCTTTTCTACTTCCTGCTTGGATTTGTTAACTCGATTTATTTATATCATTTCTGCTTTCATTTATGCTCCTTTCTCTCCGTCTCCCTCTTCCGTTTACAATCCACAGGATCCCCCGCTGCTAGGCGGTGAGAAATTCTCCGTCTATTTACTGAATTCGCTGGACTTTCTTTATATAAGGAGCTGGGTTTGGGCGGCTGAGAGTAGTCGTGAGGTGCGGGGAGTCCCCTGGGGGTTCGGGGGTTGGGGGTGTCCCGTGGGGGGAGTTGGAATCTGAGAGGTGGGGGGACTCCCTGGGAGTTCGGGGGTGTGGAAGGAGACTCGTGGGAGTCAGTGTGGCTCTGTACAAAGTTACCCAGAAGCTAGAAGTGGTTTTAATTCTAACTTTTCCTGGGCAAGACTTGGTATAGGACAATCGGAACCATTCAAGGTTTGCAATGTAAATTGTATTTTCTGTTTGTTCCCAGTACAGAGCAATTGCCCATGGGAAGTTTCCACATCCCGGACAATTGCCGTGCAAACCTTGCCTCGGAACTCCGGGCGGGGTGTTCCCCGGCGCATCTTTGGTGTATCTTCCACTTACACGGCCTTGGAGCTCGGAGGTCATGGCCCAACAGAATGTTGCGGTTTCTTGCTCCTTTAAGGAAGCTCCGCCTGAATCTGACACTAAGGCTGAATATTTGCCCTTGTTTCCCGGTGTTCGAGCGCCCTCTGCTGAGCATTAACTGAGCCGCTCGTTCTGGCATTTTGACAGGGATCCGCCGTATCTCTGCCGTGGGGCTTGTGCACAGAAATGCTCGGCTGCGTCGCAGATCAGAGCCTTAGCTCCGTTATCTTGGTATATCTGTTAAATGTAGAAGAGAATTGACCAACAATGTCTGTCTTCTTGTTTTCATTCTCACCGATCAGATTATTCGGGAGCTGTGGATGTTGCCCGGGCTGCTGACTATACCAGAACAAATGGTTATGGAGCAAAAATAAAAATAGCTGGAAAAATTCAGCAGGTCTGACAGCATCTGCGGAGAGGAATACAGTTAACGTTTCGAGTGCGTATGACTCTTTGTATGGTTATGGAGATTTGTTTTGAAGATGCAGATCACGTGGTGTTACTGCCGTCTTCGGCATCATTTCAGCTTCGGCATCATTTCAGCTTCGGCATCATTTCAGCAACCGACCCGATCACTGTGTCTGGATGGCTCCATCCTAACGTAAAGTAGTTGGGTAGATATCATCAATATCAGGATCATCATCACCATCATTTGAAGTAGCTTCATCATCAGCAGCATCACCTTACAATTAATAACATGTGGGTTACAACAGTCAGGGGGATAACGGATTTTTTCTGGGAAGGATGTACTTACTAAGAAGTGATAAAATGACGAGGACCGGGTGTGATGTAATTCCCCATGATGCTCCCTGAGTCTGTAACTTGACAGTCCGCCAAATTCTCTGTCAGGGCAGAAGTGCCGATCCCCGGCGCACTGTACTGTTGATCCAACCAACGTCAAACCAGGAACAGTGGAAAACAACTTTCCAAATCACAGGAAAGGCAAGGAAGGTCAGAGCGAGAGAAACAAACAGTACTATGGGGGAGGCGGCCGCGGGCACTGTTGTCACTCGTAAAATCTATCTATAGTGAGCTGAATTCAAGACTAATGCGCTCAACAGAAATTATATAATTCTGCCGGTCTGTAAGAACTGTGTTACGTTCATGCTCATTTCAAATCTGGGGAAAACAGTCTGGCGACAAGAATTAGGGAATTGTTGTATTCTGTAATTACAGATACCTTCATAGTTGAAATCAGTTTAAACAAGGGGCTGAATCTGTCGTGGGGAACAGAACAACTGGGCATCCCATCCCAATGTACTGGAGCTGGGCTGTTGAGTAACATTGAAATAAAGTTCCCAATTATGGGTCTCTAAGTAAACCTCATACTAATGGGCATAAATACGAGATCAAACGCAATTTCTCCTCAAGTATTTTTAAGAAAGTATCTGTCAGGAGGTGGGAATCCACGGCCTGATGCGCCACCTGGTGGCCGAATTTAATGAATCTTATTTTCACTGATCTCACAAAACACGGGAACGGTGCGAGTTGCCCCGAGGCCTTTCTCACTGAGGGTCTCAGCACACAGTAATACACGGGGTTGTCAGCGACCTGAATCACAAACAAGGTGAAAGCAGCTATATTCTTGGGTATTTTTCGAATGACTGAAAAGCGACCTTTAATGTTCTTTCCACAAGAATGTGCCCGAATTACGAAAGCTGGAGCCGGATTCTGGTTTTGACGATGAAGCTGCAAAAAATAATTCACATCGGAAGTTGAATAGACGTAATTTATGCTCATCGAGATTCCTTCCAATTATTGGGCTTCTGTTGACCACTGTCCGGCTGAACCTCCAGAACTCACTCCTGCAGAAATGATTTCATGGTTAACCATGGAAACGTAATGAACAACAGATAACGAATAGATGAATTAATATATAGACGGACGGACGGACGGACGGACGGACTGGTGCTTTCAGTCCTTCCCGATTTTCTGGATCATTCCAATTCCTTGGCTGTTGACAGCTGACGAACTGAATGTCACCAAGTGCAACCTGGAGATATCCCTGCGGCACTGATGATCCTTTTCTGGTGGTGCTGAATCTTCATCTCAAAGTTAGAAAGCGGTTTCATGACTGTGATGAGAATCGGGGATTATAACATGTGCAACATGCGGCCTTTTCATGTACAACACTCAGCATATCCTCAAACAAATTACTTCAATCGCAGCAGAAACATAGCAGATGGTTGAATACATACATTTTTTCACATTTCCCTGGTAATTTCTTGCTGCTCTGTGATTCTGGTGCAGTCACAACATTCTGAACACCACGTGAAAAACGTGCATGAACTATGACTTTCTTTACGGCAAAATATTGATTGAAAACCGACTGTCACAATGAAATATATCCGATGGTTATTACAGATTGTTGTCGCAAATTCAAAAGCCCTTAACCCCTTTAACCACACTCCCTAGAAGCTTTCCATTCAGTACATTCGTGCAGAGAATCAATTCTTCACGAGTTGGATGGGTGAGGTCATTATTCCGTTGAGATGTGCTCAGGATCGCCGCGATGGAGATTCTGGTTAGATCGGACATGGTGCATGAACTGGACAGAACTGAGTTGGTGAAGTGGCTGAAGTGATTTTAATCACAGTTTTGAACATGAATACAGGGTCAGTGCTCTCTGGGACAATATGAATCCAAGCTCATGTTTTTCATACGGTTGCAGTTGTATTGTGAGACGTTTTAGGATCGGAGGGAAATGGTGTTGTGATATGAAACCTCCAACGAGGAATCAATGTGGGAATGTTCAGTAATTACCTTTCCACACAAATTTCTGCTCTGAATTTATACCTTGAAACCCTGTGCGAATGTTCAAAACTGCGGCAAAATTAATTATTAATATTGTTATTAATAGTCATTAATATTGTATTGGGAAATGTTTTTGGGTAAACAGCACAGAGTTCCTTAATACACAATTGATCCTCCCGCATTGCAGAAGATGATCTCTACCTTGAACAAGGATAACTACCTGCTCTGTGCACATTGTCATTCATGTTCAATGTCCCACTATCAGGAGTAACTGTCGTTGTGCCAACTAACAGAAACAGTGACACTCGAATGGAGAGATAGTTCCAGATCCATGTGTTATGGCGTAGCAGATGATATGTGGCCAGGCCAACCAAATCCACAAAGGAAACGTGGTCACGCCATCACAAAGGTTTTCAATTTGTAATTATTATGAGAAGATGAGTGAACTGGCTTCAGAGGTGAAGAGTCCACTAAGGCTTTTAGAGATTTTAAAAATTAAATTAAAATACATATATAATACTGCTATTACACAATACTGTAGCAAATCCTAAAATTCTGAATTTACCTGACTCTCAGTTACACACCCCCTTTAAGGCAGCAGTCCAAAATCATAGAATCACAGAATCACACAGTGCAGAAGAGGCCCTTCGGCCCATCGAGTCTGCACCCACAAGTGAGAAACACCTGACCTACCTACCTAATCCCATTTACCAGCACTTGGCCCATAGCCTTGAATGTTATGACGTGCCAAGTGCTCATCCAGGTACTTTTTAAAGGATGTGAGGTAACCCGCCTCCACCACCCTCCCAGGCAGAGTGATTTTAGATTTCAAAGAAAACCAGCAAGTTAACCCAGTACTCACTTGGCAGTGGAATTGCAAATGGTTTGCTCCAACTTCAGTTACTGGACCGAGCCGGCTTATGCACAAAAAGTTGGAGGCTTCTCGAAGGCTGTTTCACACACTCCTGTTAGATCTTACATGGTCCTCGCCTCACATAGCCTTTCATTCTCCTTTATGTAATTTTATCTGTCTTTATTACGTAAATTCTATTGTTCCATATGACTTTGGAGTGGTACCTTTCCCATAATAAAGAAAAATTCATGTTCCAATATTATCAGTAACCTTTGGGAAAAATAAACACACTCCTTAGCCTTGCTTAGCTGGCTACTTGTGAACTTAAAATCCATACAACCCTTTGATTTATCTAAAAAGGCAAACTCCCTTCCCTCCTTGCATGCTAAGCCAGCGCCCATATTTATTCATTCGCATTTCAAACATATTTCTACACCTAGCTTCTTTTGATAATTTCAAGCTTGCAGTCGATCTGACTCCAAATGCATTTAAATTACACAGGCAGAACCAACTATACTCACTCCCATAAACCTACTTTACGATAAACCAGAAAAATATTATTAAATTATTCTACTTTCGTAACAATAGGTGTTCCCAGGCTGTCATATTGCAAACCAATTTATATTTCTTGGTATTTTTGCCATTGATCGTGTTTAATAAACATCAGCTGTGCCTCAATCTATCAATGGTTTGATCTATTGATAGTTCCAAACCTTCAACTTTCCCATGCAATCGATGGCTTGCAACTGAATGATGTTTCTCACTGTATCAATAATCCTCAACCCTTTCGCCACTCCTTATCGATTGGTGCTTCACAATCTATTAATGGTCTCCAATTCTGTAACGATTCAAGACCCAATGAATGTTCTTTTGTTTAGGGAAATCAGCTAGTTGGCCACAAATCATTTGAATTACTGTGAAGTTTTGGTTAACCTACAAACTGGTTGGATCTTAGAGTACAACTCACACAGTGAAGGAGCTATTATGTTGTCAGGTTCAAGATCACACCTACAGTCAGTGCCTGTACTACCAGCGGAACTCTACGATAGGGTTTGTGGTACCGTTGGGGCCAGCTTCAGTCTGATTTAATTATGTACCTATGTATAAAGTTGAGCCATTGGATGCCTGGATTTATATTTATTTATGTCATATTCATTCACAAGGGACTTTGGTTGTCAGCTGTGGCTCAGTTGGCAGCACTTTCCCCTCTGACATTAAACTGGGGGTTATCCGCCCTCTCAGGTCGATGTGAAAGAGCCCATGGTACTATTCCATCTGGAAGTGCAAGGGAGTTATCCCCGGTGCCTTAGCATTTATCAGTCAATAAACATTTTAAAATACGCAAAGGCGCAGATAACCTGGTCATTATCATATTGCGGTTTGTGGGAGCTTGCTGTGCTCAAACAGGCTGCGGTGTTTCCTACATTACAACCGTGAATACATTTTTGGTTGTAAAACACTCGGAGACTTCCGGTGATCGTGAAAAGCGCTGTAATATATATATATATTCTTTTTTTTTCCTTTTCCTTTTTATGAAGTATAGGGGCAAAATGAAAAGTGTTGGATTGACCCAATTATTCATAGACTTCTAGAATGAACCCGTGCTCCCGGCTGGGAAGGAGGTCTTTCAGTTCCTCAGGATTGTACCAGCATTTTTTTAAAAAACCATCAAATTTACCTCATGCACTCTCACCAGCCCCACCACACATCCTGCAGCCCAGCCACCTCCCCACCCCTCACCCACACCACCACCCATGCTGTTTCCCCATAGTCCAGCAATTTATGCCCATTGGAGATTATGTCTTCGTTGATAATGGATCAGACTCTGTCCAGTTGTCCCACTTATATTGCTCTGGAGCATGGGGCCTTTTATATTATGTAAAGCTGTTTTTTTAACTATTATTTCACTACATCATACCCGAGGATTTGGAAGACATTGAGGCGGAAATGATGAATGTAACGGGGTAAGAAGGAATAACGTGACAAGAGAAACAGTGTAAAACTTGCTGTAGAGCAGCAAATGTTTCAGTCCTTTCCAAGCAAGGGAAATAATAAATCGGGATTTTAAAACTGAGTAAATTTAGGTCAGATATAGGTAGTATCACTTGCACAACTTATCACACTCTCAACGTTTATGTCAGGAGCTTCTATTTAATGCTGAGCGAAGCACTTAAAACTGAACCGCAGAGACTGGTGGGTATATGCTCACCATCCTTGGAATAATTTAGTCCTTTTGCCAACAGAACTCTAGGAACAGAGGTATTCCTTGGTGAGGGAATGCTCAATGTCTTCTCAATCAATGTTAACGACATTAAACGAACAGCAAATACATTTTCAATAAAATAAAACCTGGAACATAATAGGTAACAATGGTTATTTATCTTTGTGGACTTCACTTGTAAGTAAATCTGATGCGTTCGCTCACACACACACATTTCAGCTTAAGATCCCATCTTTCCGACCTCGGAGGCTCTGTAGCACCTGAAGAATCGGAGTAAATCACCGCCACCACATTTCAGGTGGTTCCATGAAGAAAAAATCTCTGAGATAAAAGCAAAAAACTGCGGATGCTGGAAATCCAAAACAAAAACAGAATTACCTGGAAAAACTCAGCAGGTCTGGCAGCATCGGCAGAGAAGAAAAGAGTTGACGTTTCGAGTCCTCATGACCCTTCAACAGAACTGAGTAATTTTAGGAGAGGGGTGAAATATAAGCTGGTTTAAGGTGGGGGGTGTGGGGGGAGAGAAGTTGGGGGGTGTGGGGTGGTTGTAGGGACAAGCAAGCAGAGGAGGATAGTTTAGAACTTCAAAAAGACGTCGAGAGGTTGGTCGAAAGGGCGGACAAGTGACAGATGAAATTTTGGTAGGAAGAACGCAGAGAGACAATATAAAAGAAAGGGTATGATTCCAAAGGGGCTGCTGGAGCCGAGTGACCTGGGTGTTAATGTATATAAATTATTGAAGTTGGCAGGACAAGTTGAAAGAGCGCGATTAATAAAGCATGCAACATCCTGAGCTTTATTAACAGAGGAAAAGCGTATAAAAGCAAAGAGGTTATGTTAAACGTGTGTGGCACACTGGTTAGGCCTCAACTGGAGAATTGCATCCAATTGCGGGCACTACATTTTTGAAAGAATTTGAAGGCATGAGAGAGGGCACATGAAAGATTCATGGAAATTGTTCCAGGGATGACGAACTCCAGTTATGTAAAAGAATGGAGCAGTTGGCTTTAATCTCGTTTGAGGAGGGAAAGTTTAGATGAGATTTGATAGAGGTATTAAAAATCATGAAGGGCCTGTGCAGAGTAGATAGGGAGAAATTGTTCCCATTGGTGAAAGGATTGAGAACCAGACGGCTCAGGTTTAAAATAATCTGGAGAAGAAGCAATAGAGACAAGAGGAAAAACATTTCACGCAGTGAGTGGTTAGGATCTGGAATGCACTGTCTGACAGTGTGGTGGATTGAGGGACAATTGATGCTTTCAAAATGAAACCGGATCCTTATCTGAAAAGAAAATAAAGATGCTGGACTACGGGGAAAGCTGTGGCGCAAGGTCAATTACTCCTTCAGAGGGTTAGCACGGACAGTAGTGGCCGAATGGCATCCTCCTGCGCTGTAAGAATTCTATCATTCTATCATTAATGTCGGAAGCAGCAACGAAAATCGACATTTTCACAACATCTGCAATAGTAGAGTCCATCCAGTAGATGGCAGTGAAACAGTGAATACTGACATAAAATGAAACAAGCACTGTCTCAATCATTTCTGCACTGAACCCTTTCCAAGTTCATATTAAACTTGACCTTTGACTATATATATTACATTCAGTGACGTCTCTGATCATATTACAACAGGTTGTGTCTCAGTTGTTTCTATAATAGGTCAATCTCAGTCAATATACAGGACAAAGACCATGTTACACTATACATTCTCTCAGTTATCACTGCACTAAACCATGTCTTGGCTAATATGACAATAGTCCATGTCTCAGTTGTTACTGCACTGGTACTTGTCTCTACTTATACGAAACCAGAACATGTTCCTGTTTACATGACAGGAGGCTCTGTCTCAGTTATTGCACTACTGGACTCTGCCATATTTATACTAAACTAAGGGTTGTGTTGGCGAACGCTGCACCAGTCTATGTTTCTGTTTATATCACACGATGCCATGTCACTGTTATTATTGTATAATACCGTGCCTCTCTCTTATTGCTGCACTTGCCCACATCTCTGTTTATATTAATCCAGGTCCTGTGTTGGTAGTTATTGCACTAGGCTCTGTCTCAGTTTATATTCGACAAGGTCCTATATCAGCTGAAACTGCAGCAGACCCCGTGTCAGTTTCCTTTCACTAGATCCTGCCTCAGTTATTACTGAACTAGACCATGTCGGTGTTCATATTACACAAGACACTGTCTCAATTATTACTGCACTCGGCACAGCCTCACTGTTTACTCCACTACATCATGCCTCTGTTTATATTACCCTAGATCACCTTTTTGCTTATATTCTGTTAGATCCTATCTCAGTTTACATAACACTCGACCTGTCTCAGTTTATATTACATTAGACCCCGTCTCAGATAATATTACACTGGAGCCCGTCTCGGTTTATATTACACTAGAGCACGTCTGTGTTTACATTACAATAGACCCTGTCTCAGTTTATATTACACTAGACCCTGTCTCAGTTTATATTACACTAGATCCTGTCTCAGTTTATATTACACTAGACCCTGTCTCAGTTTATATTACACTAGGCATTGCCTCTGTTTATATTAAAATAGGTCCTGTCATTGTTATTTCTGTGTAGGCCATGTCTCTATTTATACTACACAAGGCCAAGTCTGCTATTACTGCACTAAATCCTGGCTCAATAATTGCTGATACTAGGCCCAGCCTTCGTTTGTATTACTGTGGATGCTGTATCAATAATTGGTGCACTCGGCCCTGTCTCAGCATTACTGCACCAGACCCTGACTTTGTTTCTACTGAAATAGATTATGTCTATGATAATATTACACCAGTTCCTGCCTCAGTTATTTCAGTGCTCGGCCTCGCCTCAGCTGCTCCTGAATTCGGCCGTGGCTTTGTTTGTATTACATGCGGTAAGTCTCAGTTATTACTGCTCTGGGCCCAGCGCCTGTATATACAACGCTAAACCCTGTCTTAGTTGCTGCTGCACTAATCCAGACATCTCCTTTTATTACACTCGCCCTGTCCCTGTTTTTATTCCACTAGATCATGTTTTTGTTTATCTTACACTTTAGGCAATCTGAGATATTATTGCACAAGACCCTTTCTACGGCGTTATTAATCCATGTGCCGAATCAATCATTATTGTTCGAGCCCCGAGAGAGGATTAATATCAATTGACCCAATACTTAGTGCGCTGCCTAGTTATTTCTACGCTGGGCCATGTCTCTGTGATTACTGCAACTGTGAGTTGGAGAGATAATATTATACACAAAGATGTTGAGGTGGGATTTGTTCCCTGGCGTTGCCCTAAAACGGGCGGTATTGGAGGACCCGTTCTTTGCAGCACCTGATAGTTATTTTCATTTAGTTTTAGTCAAAGAAGTTATAGATCAGATCTGGTCAGTTATGTGTGCCGTATAGAAAAAAAAAACATGCTTCTTGCTTATAACGCCGTTTCTCAAAGATAAATGATGATCTTTACCTGAGCGTTTCAATATTTAATTTTCTTTTACTCAAACTGTCACTGCGGATTATTTAGTGCTGTAAACATTTATTGATAGCATGTTTCGTTGTGTACTTTTGCTTAGAAAGTGATGTCATACTGACACTTCCGTCACTAAGACCAGCATGTTTATCACCAAACTCATTGAATGTCCCTTCTTTCTCTATCTGAGGCAGCGTCTTACTCACTGAACCTCTTCTCTCTCTCTCTCTCAATCTTTCTTTCTCTCTCTCTCACGCTCTCTCTCCACCCACCATCTAACTCCCGCCCCCACACCCCCGCTCTCTCTCTCTCTCTGAGACAGTCCCTTATTCATTTTGAATCTCTTGTTGTCTAATAACACTCTTTGGAGATTTTTTTCCGCAAGTTCTCTTCATTCCTCCCAGTGACAACTTTCAGTCCATTCCAGCCTTCAGTGATTGTGTTCAAATCCAAAACTATGCATTTATTTAAATTGTAGATTGTTTAATACTGTAAGTATTTATTGATAACCAGTCTGTTGTGAGCATTTGTTTATAAAGTGATGTCAGACTGACGATTTCGTTTCTAAGGTGCTTTATCTGTCTCCGGTGATCAGTTGGAAAGCGGAGTAAATCACATCCAGAATAACCTGCAGTTTATTAACAAATGATCACCTCAATATCTCACAGAAGCTCCTGATAATCTCGAATGTGTGATGATTTGTGCAAGTGATGGCAAATATCAAACTTTTTCTACACCTGACATGAGACTAATACACCTGTAATTCTCCGATTTATTATTCCTGTTGATGGGAAGGATTGAAACTCCTGCTGCTCTCCAGAGACTTTCACTATTTCTATTTCCACTTTTTTAACTGTTATCTTCACAAATTCCACCACAACCGCTCGAATCATGTTTGGAGGGATTGGTGTAACTGCAGGTTGTATATTCAATGTAATCTTAACGAAAATAAACTAGGGCCTAGTCGAGTATAAACGGAGACCGAACTTGGTGTAACATAAGCAGAGACATGGGTTACTGCATTAATAACAGAGACAGTATCTGGTTTAATATAAAAGGAGATATCAGCTAATGAAGTAATAACAGAGACAAGGACTGGTGTTATATAACCAGGGATATGGGCCCGTGCAGTAATATCAGAGACAGGACTTGGTGTAATATAAACATATGTATCGGCTAGTGCAAGTAATAACAGGCACAATACCTAGTGTAGTACAGACAGAGGCATGTGCTAGTGCGGTGATAACACAAATTGGCCCAAGGAGTCAAATAAACAGAGAAATTGGCGAGTTCAGGAATAAGAGAGAGGGAGGACTTGGTATAACATTGAATGAACCGATATTTGTATGATCATAATAACAAAAACACTTTGTATAAAATAACAACTGAAAGAGGTCATGGCGAAACACTAGAAGAAACAGGGTCAACGTTAACAATATCAGAATCAGGTTACTATTGAAAACTGATCGGCACAAGGTTTTCAGAAATAAAGAGAGAGGTTTGCATTAGAATTTGAATGATATGTAGGCTCTTCGTGCAACCATTACAGAGACAGCGTTTTTTACAATGAGATTGAATATAGGGAACAGATTAAAAACGGTAAAGCTCTGTGTAATTAGTGCAATGTTTGATGATCACAGAGGATAGCAGGTTGCAGTGCATCACTGAATACATCACTGGGTCCAATGTGATAACGACACGGTCAGCACCTGATCCACCCAAATCGAAGTTGGGTCTGATATAATAGTGTGTGTGAGGCAGCGCCAATTGATACAGTAGCAAATCTTTTGCATAATGCCCAATAACAGAGTCAAGCACCACTGAAATATATGAATGGGATGGAGTTGGTGCAATAACAATGACACAGTCTAGTGTAATGGCTAATAAAACATAACATTCTGGAATGACTCTGCAGGTCAGGCAGAATCTGTGGCGATAAACAGAGTGAACGTTTCATGGTGATGACCCTTCAGCAGAACCGGGGTAATCGATTAGAAACTTTAACTCTGCTTCTCTCCACAGCCACTGCACTCCCGAGTGGTACAGTTGGTGGTCCTCCTGCTTTTGAGCTGTAAGATCCGTGTTCAAATTCCTCTCCCGGCTCCGTTCACCACGGGAAGAGTGTTCGTATGACAGAACGCCGGTTTTTAATTAGCCTCCAAAATCCTCCCGCCTCTCCACACTTTCCCCAAGGCTGCAAAAAATATGACGACCCGGAAAACATAAAGGCTCGACACCTGCTGTCTGACCTGTTGAGGATTTCCAGCACATTCGGTATTTATTTCAGATTTCTAGCATCTGTCATATGTTGCCGTTGTACTAATGCAATGGGAACTGGGGATACATCATGTCAGCATTGACGAATTAGCGTCACTTTTACCCCTGGGTCAAACGGTTGTGGGTTGAAGCCTCAATCCAGAGAGTTGACCATTTAATAACGCCCAGTGCTCACGGTGAGAGTTTATATGTCAGCCTTTCTGTTCTCTTATCCATTATTTTCTTACACTCAGGAGGAGGAATTAAAGACAGAGAAACTCTGGACAGTTTCTCCATCCAGCAAAGGACGTGTTCCTGGGACATTGTTGCTGCTTTCACCTTCCTGCCCTCTCCAAAAATACAAACAACATCTCCCTCCTTGGATTTGCAAAGGGAATTCTGACTGCCGGGCCCGGGCCAGACTGGGGCCTGGTCCAATAATATTCACAGAGGCCGGCTCCGGTGTGTCAATAACAGAGGCTGCTGGTAATCTTACATAAAGAGAGGCAGGGGTTCTAATAAACATCTGACTGTTATAGGATGTGAAAGTGCGAGGAAGCAATGATGTTTAGGGCCTTAGCGCAGGCTTCTGTGTTATAGTGAGTGACCCAGGGATTTGTGTGGTAAAAACGGAGCGGAAACATCATGACAGAGGCCCGTGTGACTGACTCCACCTGACTGAGAGCTGTTATACCCAAGGGGAAGACAATCATGGCGGACTCCAGAGATTACTGATATCTGCAGGGTCAATGCTGCATCTCTCAGAGGAACAGAAAATAATCTGCTCCCTCTCATTCTTACCGACAGTTCTCCATTTACACAGACACGCAAGGGCCGGACCCGGCAGCTTGTCGAAACCAATGTTTAAATCTTCAGCTTGAGGCACATGATGACTGAAAGGATTGAACACAAAAACCTCACCAGAGGAACAATTCAGAGCCGTAAATGTTAAAGATAATCGTGCTTTCTCCTAAACGAGCTCTATTCAGTGTTATTATTTTGTTCAAAGTAGTCGTTTGTAAACAGTAGTGAACTTCTGAATGATTCCTGACAATTATCGACACACACACACTCAAGTACTGTCAAAAGACAGGATTATCAGAAGACGAAAGCTGTGTAATTATTGCATTTTATTTGGGCTCAATGAGGGACAGAGGTGGTTATAGGAAAGGTGCTGGGACAATGAGATGACAACATAGATGAGCCGTTCTATCTATCTATCTATCTATCTATCTATCTATCTATCTATCTATCTATCTATCTATCTATCTATCTATCTATCTATCTATCTATCTATCTATCTATCTATCTATCTATCTATCTATCTATCTATCTATCTATCTATCTATCTATCTATCTATCTATCTATCTATCTATCTATCTATCTATCTATCTATCTATCTATCTATCTATCTATCTATCTATCTATCTATCTATCTATCTATCTATCTATCTATCTATCTATCTATCTATCTATCTATCTATCTATCTATCTATCTATCTATCTATCTATCTATCTGTCTCTCTCTCTCTCTCTCTCTCTCTATCTATCTATCTATCTATCTATCTATCTATCTATCTATCTATCTATCTATCTATCTATCTATCTATCTATCTATCTATCTATCTATCTATCTATCTATCTATCTATCTATCTATCTATCTATCTATCTATCTATCTATCTATCTATCTATCTATCTATCTATCTATCTATCTATCTATCATCGAAAATCTCCGTGCACTGTATCACTGTGTATCTGGTATCCCCACTTTGTTCAGGTTTTTGTACAGCTCTCTCCGCGCTCTGTATCACTGCGTGTCTGTAATCCCTCCATGTTCAGGTTTTTGTACAGCTCTCTCCGCGCTCTGTATCACTATGTGTCTGTAATCCCACCATGTTCAGTTTTTTGTACAGCTCTCTCCGCGCTCTGTATCACTGTGTGTCTGTAATCCCACCATGTTCAAGTTTCTGTACAGCTCTCTCCGTGATCTAACCCTGAACATTCACAGCTTCAAGTAGTGGTGTCACCGACAGCAGAGGTGTGTAGAGGTGGGCACCAAGACACCAGGGAACTGGAATCTGGAGAATAGAAAAATGAACATTATTTGTTTGCTTAGCCATTGTTTACCTGGGAGAATTTGTCAATGACATGAAAAGTTCGTTTTTCTTAACTTGAAGCCTGTTACAACCGTATTCACAGTCATTCAAATGTGATTAAGTGCAGAGATGATAATTTTCTTTTGAATCGAGAATTTTTCCAATCTGCACTGCACAATCAAAATGGTTGGTGCGAACAGACTCAGTGGGAACTTTCAAACGGATGATGTATCTCTACTGCAACAGGAAAAATGTACAGCCTCATGAGGAAATACATGCGTTTTGGTAAAAATTGGATTGCGCTTTGAAAGGGATAGCACCTCTACGATGGGCCGAATATCATCCTACTTCTCGGCATGGTTCTATGATGTATGTTACATTTGTACTTCTATTTTCCTTGGTGAGCGACACCCCGAGTGAACATTTATTTTCAGTGAGGTAATCAGTTTCCAAAATTGACTGTCCGGGACAATAAGTATCAGCATCACTGCGCCCAGCATGATCGAAATGAAAGCGATTGTGATTAATCAGCATTGACTGAAACTTCTCTCTTCACAGTTCTAATGGCCGACCCCTTATGTTGAAACTGTGGCTCCCAGTTATAGACTTTCCAACCTGAGGAAGCTCCCACCTAGAATCTTCCCTCTCAAGCCCCTTAAGGATATCATGAGATCGCCCCTCATTCCTGTAAACTCCAGGGAACACAGGCCCAGCCTACTCAATCCCTTCTCATAAGGCAATCCCTTTACCTCAGGAATCAGCCTGATGAACATTTGTTGCAAAGCATGTCGAACCTTCCCTAAGTAAGAGGCCAGACTTTACACAGCATTCCAAACTGGAGTCCTTCTCTCCATAAACACCACCCACCACCCTGGGCTCGGATTGTACTTTGAACGGCCCAGAGATAATCCAATCGTTCTTTCCCATTCGATGAATTATTTCTTGCTGGTTCTAAATTAACATTCTCTCAGTTTAGAATTGTTTCCTTATGTCCCTGTTCTCTTT
This sequence comes from Cetorhinus maximus, assembly GCF_964194155.1. NCBI lineage: Eukaryota > Metazoa > Chordata > Chondrichthyes > Lamniformes > Cetorhinidae > Cetorhinus > Cetorhinus maximus. The sequence continues at coordinate 113,643 of NW_027596400.1, forward strand.
TATAAGATTAATGCATCATCCTCACTCTCTCACTGCACTTTGAGTTTTTAATTCACAGTAATCAGAGATACAGATAAATTACAGCAATCCCATCTCTCAAACATCGACATTCAATGTAGAGAAGTGTCTGCAGATCCAAACTTTCACATTTCGATCTGAGGATGGAGAAGGAGGAAAGTGATTGGGTATATGAAGACAATTGAAGCAAATGGCGGGTAAAATGACCCGACTGTCGAATAATTTCCTGTTCCCAAATCGAAGCCTGCAAAGGAAAAGATCCCTTAAAAATCGTTTTTTTTTAGCTTCGATGTGATTGACACGATGTTGATCACAATAATAATCTGACGGTGAACATTATCTGGCACAGTCTGCAACACGCGGGCTTTAGAGTCACTTTCCGGCTGTGACAGTCACCACCATCCCGGAACCATCTACAAAATTAGCAGACCACTCTCACAGGTACAAGAACCATTGACAATTCAACCTGCCGGGAAATCATGATCAGGCAGTAAACACCTCACAATTATACAGCGGGTTTAAATGAATCATAAATATTCAATGTTTCAAAGTCTCTATCGGTTCAAACTGTTCTTTGTGAGGCCCTGAGCTCTGAGTAAACGGTCCCGGGAATGCGATATTCGCTTCATATAAACTGAGAAAAATATCAAATAAAGAAAACTGAATGGTGGAAATTACAATGAAATATAACCAGATTACAAGGATATTAACATCAACCCGACAATTCATTATCCGGGCCCGGAGAATTAATGTTTAAAAAGATATTTGCCCTGCTCTCTCCCACTGTGACTGCCTATGTTACAAGTTAGTATAAAATACCCGCGGGTACTTGGTGAGATGTGGGGACATTAGTTAAACAGCGGGGACTGCGGTTCCCGGTTCCAGCTGTTAGAACAGGATCCCATCTGGTGTTAGGGGTTTGTAACTGGGATCAGTCATTACCAATCCCCATTCAGAAATTGGAAAATAAATTACTGAGTTAGAGACGTTTGCAATAAGGGTACAACTGTAATCATGGGTGACTTCAATCTACATTTTGATTGGACAACCAAACTAGCAATAATACTGTGGAGGAGGATTTCCTGGAGTCTGGACGTGATGGTTTTTTAGGCCAATACACTGAGGAGCCAACTGGAGAGCAGGTTATCAGAGACTGGGTATTGTGCAATGAGAAAGGATTAATTAACAATCTTGTTGTGCAGCGTCCCTGGTGGAAGAGCTACAATAGCTTGATAGAATTGTTCATTAAGATGGAGAGTGAAGGAGTTGAATCCGAAACTAGTGTCCTGAATCTAAATAAAGGGAACTGCAAGGTTATGAGGGGAGAGTTGGCAATGATGGATTGGGGAACCTTACGAAAAGGGCTGACAGTGGATCGGCAATGGTTAATATTTAAGGAACGTATGCATGAATTACAACAATTATTCATTCCTGCCTGGCGCAAAAATAATATAGGAAAGATGGTTCAACCATGGGTTGCAAAAGAAATTAGGGATAGCATTAGATCCAACGAGTAGACATAAAAAATTTCCAGAAAAAGCTGCAATCTTGAGGGTTGGAAGCAATTTAGAATTCAGCAAAACTGGAAAAAAGATTGATCAAGAAGTGGAAAATGGAGTATGAGAGTAAACTTGCATGGGACATAAAAACTGATTGTAAAAGCTTCCATAAATATGCGAAGAGAAAAAGTTTAGTAAACAAACAGTCAGAAACGGGGGAAACTATAATTGGGAACAAAGAAATGGCATAAGAATTAAAGACATATTCTGGTTCTGCCTTCACAAAAGGAGACACAAATAATTTCCCAGAAATGTTAGGGAACCAAGGGCCCAGTGAGAGCGAGCAATTGAAGGAAATCAGTATTAGTGAAAAAAATTGTGCTGGAGAAATTAATGGGGTTAAAGTCTGAAAAATCCGCAGGGCCTGATAATCCACATCCCAGAGTTCTAAAGGAAGTGGCCCTGGAAATATTGGATGCACTGGTGGTCACCTTCCGAAATTCTATAGACTCTGGAACAGTTCCTACATATTTGAGGGTGGCAAATTTAACCCCATTATTTTAAAAAAGGAGGGAGAGAAAAAACAGATAATTACAGACCAGTTAGCCTCATATCAGTAGTGGGGAAAATGCTAGAGTCTGTTATAAAAGACGTGGTAACTGAACACTTGGAAAGCCTCAACGGGATTAGGCAAAGTTAGCATGGGTTTATGAAAGGGAAATCATGCTGAACTAACCTACTCGAGTTTTTTGAGGATGTAACTAGTAGAATAGATAAGGGAGAACCAGTGGAAGTGGTGTATTTGGATTTCTAGAAGGCTTTGATAAGGTCCCACATAAGAGGCTAGTGGGCAAAAGGGATACTGGCTTGGATTAAGAATTGGTTGACAGACCAGAAACAGGCAGTGGGAATAATGAGTCTTTTTCCAGGTGGCAGGCCGTGACTAGTGGTTTACCGCAGGGATCAGTGCTTGAGCCCCAGCTATTCATATATAGATAATTTGGATGAGGAAACCAAATGCAATATTTCCAAGTTTGCTGAAGACACAAAAGTGGAAGGGGTTGTGAGATGTGAGGAGCATGCAAGGGGGATTCAGGGCAATTTAGACGAGTTGTGTGTGTGTGTGGGCAAACAAATGGCAAATGTAGTATAACATGGATAAACATAAAGTTATACGCTTCGGTGTGTAAAACAGAAAGGCAGAGTATTATTTAAATGGTGATAAATTGGGAAATATAGATGTACGAAGGAGTTTGGGTGTCGTTGTACAACATCCAATGAAACTAACCAGGCAGGTGCAGCAATTAGGAAGGCAAATGGTATATTGGCCTTCATTTCAAGGGGATTTGAGTTCAGAAGTAGGAATGTTTTACTGCAGTTGCACAGGGCCTTGGTGAGAACACACCTGGAGCATTGCATGCAGTTTTGGTCTCTCTACCCAAGAAAGCAGATATTTGCCGTAGAGGGAGTGCAGCGAATGTTCAGTAGGCTGATACTGGGGATGGCAGGACTGTCGTATGAGGAGAGATTGGTTCGACAGGGCCTGTATTCACTAGAGTTTAGAAGAATGAGAGGGGATCTGATTGAAACACATATAATTCTAACAGCGCTAGACAGACTAGATGCAGGGTGGATGTTTCCCCTGGTTGGGGAGACTAGAACCTGGGGCCACAGTTTCAGGATACGAGGAAGGCCATTTAGGACCGAAATGAGGAAAATTCCTTCACTCAGAGGGTGGTCAACCTGTGGAATTCTCGACCAAAGAAGGCCGTGGAGGCCGGGTCACTGAGTATATTCAAGAAAAAATCAACACATTTTTTGGATATTAGTGGCATCAAGTGGTATGGACAGAAAGCGGGAATATGGTGTTTAGATCCAGGATCAACCATGATAATATTGAATGGCGGAGCAAGATCGAAGGGCCGAACGACCTACTCCTGCTCCTATTTCTACGTTTCTATGTTCCTCTGTTTCACCGACACCAACCCCTGGGAAGCCTTCACCATCCGCACACACTTGGTAGTTTTAAAACTCAAGATGTTCATGGCTATAACCCAATCTCATTCTAAACCAGACTGTGGGGTACACGGTGAGAGGCGGAACTGTGGGCGTTTAACGGCAGATTAATTCCGCTTTTTCACTTGTTTCTGTGATAATCTGCAGTGAGAGTTTTTTGTATCGCGGGAAGCCGAGGCCTGTTGCTGTGTAACGTAGTACTGAGATTTACATTAATAAGTGGCAGTGTCTTCAACTCTCACATCCCGCATTTCCAACGAAAATGTATTTTCTGTTTTATTCATTGACACAAACAATATCCCACCGTCGGAGACCCGCTCCCACTCTGCCCGGGTCTGGGTTTGTCTGATGAAAAACCCCGTTTGGAAAATATCCCAATAACCAGCATGGAAAACACAGGTGATGGTGAGAGACTGGCACTCCTTCCTGGTCACCGCTGCCGGGGTTTGTGTCACTGACTGACTGAAAACTCCTGGAAATTAAACAGAGAGAGTTTAATGGACCATCAGAGCCGAATCAGAGAACCGGGTTAAACCCCCAGAGAGTGTCTGTAATTTGGATGGACTCGGGCAGCTTAATATGAAATCCACACAATGTCGGTTTGTGTGATCGGTACTCACGGGGTAAACAGACACACAGTGTGAAAACAAGTAGGATTCTCATCGTTCTGCTGCCAGGAGCTGAGGGTTTATACGACGGGGAGTTGGAGACTGCAGCCCTGGGCTGCACTGGGAGGCCGGACCTCAGAGCTGGACTGAAAGATTTCAGGCACGAAAATCGGTAAATTAGGTCACGCCTGCCGTTTAAATAAACCGAGGGTTCAAAGGGGGCGGAGCTGTTGCACTCAGTCTGTTGCTGCTTCGGAACTCACGACACCCGAATCCGGCCTCGTAACCCCACTGGATGTCGCGCGACACACAGTTTAGGATGCCCTGCTTAATGTGGGCTAGTGTTCACTTGCAGAGGGCAGTGTCCGCGAGATCAATGGTGGGCCGCACGGATCCACGGTCTCTGGTTGTGTGTTGTGTGAATAACCCTCAGGCAGAATGAAGGAAGCTGACAGCTATCTCTCACTTCATTGGAGCTGGATGTTAAATCCCCTTCCACATTTCTCTGTTGAACAGGGCTGTGTGAGATGGGCGTGGTTCTGTCAGTAGCTGCTGCTGCCCTTCTTCCCCCTGTAGTAAGGAGCTCGGAGGTGGTTCCATGTGTATTTACTGGGTGGTCTCATTACAATACTGCTGGGAATTCGTTAACACTCTGAAGGGGTTGACGGGATCTGGGTTAAATGCCTGATCTGAAGGAGAGAGCCTGAGGGACTGTTTCTCTCAGTCCAGCAGCTGAGGATCAGCGTGCAATATGATACAGCCATTGACAATATCCAGGCAGATATATACAACATACGCGAAAAACTAACCTCTCTCTCTCTCATTTTGCATTTAAAATGATGTTTCAATTCAGTGAGGACTGATTTCCAGTTCTGTAATATTCAGAATTATCATTAACAGTGACAAACTCTGCGAGTAAAGACTCCAGGACATGAGAGAGTTGATGGGAAAGGGACTGTGCAATATTGCAGGCAGACCTCGAAATGTCAATAACGGAAAAAACGGGGAATTCCCGATAGCGTCTGGCCGCACAAAAGTGGATGACTGTGCGGCATACAAGCAAGGCCGACGGGAAGTTACACAGAACTAGTCGACTGCATTTCACAGAAACATATTCGATATTCTTATTGACATTCCAGCACAACAGGGTATCCGCAATGTCATAATATTCACCTAAATACATGACTCTCATCATAGTGCCCGTTGTTTATCATTTTGTGCTAATATCCACCAGGTTCGTTATAAATTGGCTATTGTTTTATCTCTGGGCAAAAGAACTGCCTATCTCACATTTTAAATAACCGTTTTCCTGCCGACCGATTTACAGATCAGCATGGAACTTACAAGAGAAGTCACAGCTTTCGGCGCCATTTGCGCAGAAACTAAATCGTGAGATTAAATTTGCAATGAAATTTGAGCCTCTGTTCGTGTTTTACCAGGTCCGGATTATAATTTGACTAATCCCGCCCTTGATTGGGGCACTAGGCTCTGCCCCTGTTAGTGTTTTGCCAGGTCCTGATTATTATTTTACTGCCTTTTGTCGTTGATAGATAGACTTCCGTGTGACTCTGATAGTATTTGGCCAGACCTGTTTATTATTTCATTAGTCCCTGTCTCCTTGATTAGCACATTACCTTCTGCCTGTGGTTATGTTTCTACAGACCCTCACTATTATTTCATTAGTCTCTGGATCCTTGATTATTACAGTAGGCTCTGTCCCATTTATTGTTTCACCAGGCCCTGATTATGACTGTTCTAGTCCATGACTTCTTGATTAATAAAACGGCCATCTATCCAAGTAATCATTGCACAAGATTCTAACTCTGGCTGTATAACAATTGACCCTGTCTCAATTATTATCGCGCTCGATCTTGTCTCTGTTTATATGACAGGAGACCCTTTCTATGTCTATGTCTATGCATTTGTTTCCATTACACTAGGCCCTTTTTAAGTTAGTACTACTCTAGACAATGTCATTGTTCATCGTTGTTACAGCTTATATTACAACATATCATATCCCTGTTTACACTACACTCAATCCTGCGTCTGCCAACATTAAGCTAGACCATGTCCTTATTTAGATTGCACCAGTTATTACCAGTTATTAAGTTATTACTGCATTGAGCGACGCATATACATCACATTGACCCTGTTTCATTTACTGTTGCATTCTTCTAAGCCATGTCCAGTAATGACTTGACGAGACCACGCCATTCATTCTATTATGCAAGACCCCCTCTTGGTTCTCATTGCAGGAGGTCTTGTCTAGATTCCTATAAGACATCAAGTGTAATGTTCCAAAAACAGAAAGAGCTGGAAAAACTCAGCAGGTCTGACAGCATCTGCGGAGAGGAACACAGTTAACGTTTCGAGTCCGTATGATTCTTCATCAGAACTAAAGAAACATAGAAATGTGGTGAAATATAAGCTGGTTGAAGGGTTGGGTCAGGTACAGCTGGATAGAGGGCCAGTGATAGTTGGAGGCAAAGAAGAGATTGCCAAAGATGTCATAGACAAAAGGACAAAGGGGTGTTTACGGTGGTGATATTATCTAAGGGATGTGCTAATGGGGATATTAAGGGTAAAAAGCAGGACAAGTTAGTGGCAGATGGCCCTAGTGGGGGTGGGATGGAGGGAAGGGATCGAAATGGGCTATAATGTGGAGATAAAACTATAGATCGAAATAAATTTAAAAATAGGTGGGAAAAGAAAAATGTTTTTTAAAAATTATAAATTATTGGAAAAAGTGGGATCGGAAAGGGAGTTGGGTTGGAGGAGAGAGTTCATGATCTGAAGTTGTTGAGCTAAATATTATGTCCGGAATGCTGTAGATTGCCTAGTTGGAAAATGAGGTGCTCTTCCTCCAGTTTGCGTTGAGCTTCACTGGAACATTGCAGCAGGCCAAGGACGGACATATGGGCTTGAGAGCAGGGTGGAGTGTAGAAAGTATAATGTTCCATTCGGGCATGCGTGAGTTTACATTGCACTAGGCTCTTTCTTAATTGTTACCGAAAGGAAATCATGTCTCTTTTTTATATTACATTACACCTGTCACTGTTCACCTTCCAATCGGCTCTATCTCAGTTATTATCACACTGGAACATGCATCTTTCTACTTTACATTAACCGTGTCTGCATTGCCTGCGCACTTGATTCTATATTTCGAATCTATTTTTCAGTTATTAATTCACCTGACAATGCCTCTGTTTATATTGCACCAAACCATTTGTCAATTGCATCTGTATCAGAAACTCTGTAGTTTGAGCCTCTTATATTTGTGGTTTATCAGGAAAAACGAACAGTTCTGCAGTTTCCATATGGCCCAGAAGTTCCGTGTGATGGTCTCCACTTTAGATGTCATCCCTTGATAGCTAACAGTGGTTTCAAATAGCTCAGCTGTAAAACTATTAAAACAGTTAGGTAACATTAAAGCATTAAACACTAAACCATTTATCAATAAAGAAAAACATGGACTAATCTGACACCTAAAAACACGAAATAATTGGGCACGTGATAGAGATGGGAAGAGGAGATTTTCTGTTGGGGATAGGACCTCAGCTCAGTGTCTACCATCAGGGGCTCTGCTTTGTGGCGGCATAAAGGCACCGTTTTTGGAGAGGGGGAAACCACAGAATTTGCAGCCAACAGTTCGCCTGTAAGTGTAATGGGATCATCCACCTTCCCAATGCTACAAATGCAAGAAACAGGGCGTTAATCTGTTTGTTCACAGAACCGTATCAAAGGTGTATGTTGGAACTTAATTATCCCTCTGGAGACTCTCACTTGGAATAAAGGAGGAACGCTTTGAAAGTGATGCAGTGCTAAATTCTACAGCTCCCTGGATTTTTTTTAGTCTGCGAAAGAGGATGCACGGACCAGCGAATGGCCTCTTCTTTGCCACTTGCTATCCCATTCTCGCTATTATTGGTGCCCCAGGTAAGTAATTGATCAAAATTAAGTTATTTATTTTCTTGTATGTATCCATATATTTTACACCTTCCCTTTCAGGATCGGGCTGACTTTTTGACTGAGTGTAAGAGAATCAAACCAGGTGGCCATATATATATATATAGGTGCATTATATGATATTATACAGTGTTATGGTAAATTAATGTCAATTACTTGCACTTCCATGCTGAATCATTACAAGATTTTATTCAAAATAGTTTGCCGCACATTTATAGAGATAGTTTATTAGATTACCAAAATATGTATTGAAAGTTATGACATTGCCTGAACAATATTTTGTTATATTATTGAACATTAGGTTTTATTCTAATATAGTGAAATGCAACCTAGTGTTTTACTGTTATGTGGAATAATAGCGTATCATGGTGTGGGTCAAATGCATTTTCGTGTCCTGCTCTTATTGTCAGAAAACAAATAATATAATGCAATCATGATGTTATCTGAATCGTAATGTAAAAATACATTTAGTTTTTACATGAATGTGCAGTGCGACTTCTGGAGGGGTGTCATAGTCACAACATAGCGAGTTCCTGCTGGGCAATCCCCATTGTTAATGTAGGTATGGAATTGATTATGGGAAAGTTTAAGAGAAATAAGTGGAGATTGAAGATATTTATTCTATTATATGTTTGGCTTGTGCTGGTAGGTTTCCTACACTTTGGATAATTATATTTCTTAAACATTAGCTTGATATTGGTGCGCCTGGCAAGGCCAAAATGCATTGTCCATCTCTAGTTTGCACTTAGGAAGGTGGAGTTGCCCTTGTTTCTTCAGCCATTGCAGTACTTATGGTGGGGATGCTTCACAAGAACTTGAACAAATTTGATACCGAATGACGTAAGTAGATTTTTGACCCAAAGTTTGAACAAAGAGTTAGGTTATGAGGAACATCCTAAAGAAGGAAGGAGAGACAGAAAAGTTGAGAGCGGGAATTTCAGAGATGAGGGCTTCAGTGGCTAAAGGCATTTTCGAGGCTAAAGGAATGATAATTTCAGGGATACACACAAGAGGGCGGAATTGGAGGTACGCTGAGGCCTCAGATAGTTGTAGAATGTTACAGCGCAGGCCGTGGCGATACTATGGAGGGGGGGGGGGGGGGGGTTGGAAATTCGAAGGGCGAGGTTATTGAAACCCAGACGTTGCCGAATGGGGCCCGATGTAGATCAGCGAGCGTAGGGTTGATGGTCCGACGGGATTTGGTATGAATGTGGGTATCGGCAGCTGTCTCAGATGAACTTAAATTGGATAAATAGCCCCGGGGTCTGACTCAGTGACCAGAGAGCTGAGATTGTGGTGGGAACAGATTGCAATGCCTTCTGGATTGACACACGTCTAATCCAGCATTGGATGTTTTACAATTACCAATGGCTTTGGAAGATTTGTGGTCTACAGATGGCAAAGGGACGGATTAGGAGGGTATCAGTAACTAAGTGGATAAGGCAGTAGATGGTGTTTGCAGTTCACTCGGTAATATCTCACTCTTTTTATCCCTCACGTTCATCTATCAGCTAACGTGGTGGCGATCATAATCCTATCCCGAGGACAGTGTGGACTTTCCCGGTGCATCACCTGCTACCTGGTGGCGATAGCGGTGAGCGATTTCCTGGTCATTATCACCGCCGCAATCCTCAACCGGATCGGCCGGATCTACTTTCGAGACAGTGTCCTGTCCACCACCCCAGCAAGCGCAGTGAGCATCATGCTGGTCTTTGCCACCCGGGATGGCTCAGTTTGGCTAACGGTCGCCTTCACCATCGACCGTTTTGTGGCCATCTGCTGCCAGGGCCTGAAGACCAGGTATTGCACCGGGAAAACTGCGGTGCTTGTTATAGGACTGGTCAGTACCCTGAGCTGCGTCAAGAACGCCCCTTTGTACTTCGTCTGCCAGCCCTTGTACATCCTGGATGGGGTACCCTGGTTCTGCGACCGCAAATCCACCTATTTCACTTTGCCCGCCTGGCAGGCCTATGACTGGCTGGACCGCATCTTAACCCCATTTCTCCCTTTCTTCCTCATTCTGCTGCTCAATGCCCTGACCGTAAGGCACATCTTAGCGGCCATCAGAGCCCGCAGGAGGCTCCGGGGCACCAAGAGTCACAGAGACCCCGAGATGGTCAATCGCAAGCGATCCATTATCCTGCTCTTTTCCATTGCACTCAGCTTCCTCCTCCTGTGGGCCACCTATGTCGGACATTTCCTCTACGTGCGGATTACAGGTAAGGGCTACTTCAAGAGCCTAAATTTCAATGACCCGCAGTACATCCTCCAGGAGACAGCCAACATGCTCCAGTTAGTCAGTTCCTGCAACAACGTCTTCATCTACGCGGTGGCCCAGAAGAAGTTCCGAGAGGAACTGAGAAAGGTTTTGATGTGGCCCGTCACCACGTTCACTGGCTGGTTTAAACGGTAAACAAACGCTAAAACGTCCTCGCGTTGCTTCACTTCCATCAGAGTAGTTCAATGTGTAGCACACTCTCTCTCCAGAATCAGAAAGTGCTGCGTTCTAGCTCCTGGATCTGTGAGATTTCAGGCCCATACTCCAGTGCCGATAGTCCCCCTGTGTCCCTGAAGAAATACCGAACTAACACAATTGCTGCATTTCTAGATGAGATGTTAAACCACTGTGAGTATCTGCTCTCTCAGATCGAATGTAGCAACCCACGGTCGGAATTTCAGAAATGAGCAGGAAGAGCTTTCCCCAGCTTCTTACAATAACTGTCCCTCATTTAAACCAGTTAAAAGCAGCTATCTGAGTATTTTTCAATTACATTTGTGGAATATTGCTCTCTGCACATTTGCGGAAGTATTTCCTTCATTAGAATGGGAAAATACTTAGTTGGCAGTAAAGCACTTTGGGAAAATCCTGTAGTCGTTCAAGGCTCTCTATAAACGGATGTTCTTTCTTTCATTTTTCCATTTTTTTCTTTCTTTCTTTCTTTCTTCCTTCCTTCCTTTCTTTCTTTCCTTCATTCCTTTCTTTTTTCTTTTCTTTCTTTCTTTCTTTATCTCGTTCTTTCGTTCGCCTGCTTCACTGCGACCCTCTCCCCATCAACGTTAATCTTTCTACTTAAACGAAAGTATTTGATGAAATGGGATTTTTTCCCACATTATATTCCATTTGCCAGATCTTTGCCCACTCACTTAACCTATCTATATCTGTTTGATGCCTCCATATGTCCTCTTTGCAACTTACTTTCTTACTGACATCTGAGTCATCAGCAAATTTGGCAACCATCCCTTCAATCGCTTCATCCAAGTCATTTATATAAATTATAAACAGTTGAGGTCCCAGCAATGATCCCCGTGGCACACCAATCGTTACATCCTGCTAACCTGAAAACAATCCATTTATGCTTATTCTTTGATTGCTGTTAGCCAGCCAACCTTCTATCCATGCCAAAATGTTACCCGAGATACCGTGAGCTTTCGTTTTCTGCAATAACCTTTGATGCGGCACTTTATCAAATACCTTTTGCAAATCTAAGTACAGCACATCCACCGGTTCCTCTTGATCCACACTACACGTTACTTCCTCAAATAACTCCAATAAATTGGTTAAGCACGATTTCACTTTCACAAAACCATGTTGAATCTGCCTGATAAACTTTAGCTTATCCAAGAGCTCTGCTATAACTTCTTTAATAAAAGCTTCTAACATTTTCCCTACGACAAATGTTAAGTTAATTTCCCTGTGGTTCCCCGCTTTCTGTCTCCCTCCCTTTTTGAATAATGGAGTTACATTTGCTATCTTGCAATCGAATGGACCTTCCCTGAATTTAGCGAGTTTGGAAAACTTCAACCAATGCATGAATTATCTCGCTAGGCGCTTCTTTTAAGACGCCAGAATGAAGTCCATCAGGACCCGGGCTCCTCTCAGACCGCAGCTCCAACAATTTACTCGGTGCCACTTCTCTTGTGACTGTAATGTTCTTGACTTCCTTCGCCACTTCCATTTCCTGGTTTATAGCTGCTTCTGTGATGTTACTTTTATCCTCTGTAGTGAACACTGATGCAAAACACCTGTTTAATTCATCTTCCTTCTCCGTGATTTCCATTATCAATTCCCCAGATTCACTTTCAATGCGACCAAAGCTCACTTTGTTAACTCTTCTCTCTTTTAAGTATTTATAAAACAAGTTTTATACACTTTTTATAACAATTTTAAACGCTGTTTTTATATTTCTGGCTAGCTTTCCCTCATACTCTAATTTTCTAGTAATATTTTAGTCATTCCTTGCTGTTCATTGCATTTTGTCCAATCTTCTGGTCTCCCACCTATCTTGGCACAATTCTATGTTTTTTCTTTGAGTTTGATGCTATATTTAACCTTTCTAGTTAACCATGGATGGTGTGTCCGTCTCCTGGGATTTTTCCTACTCGTTTGTATGTATCTATTCTGTGCATTCTGAAATGACCACTTAAATATTAGCCATTGCATCTCTATTGACCTATCGCATAACCTAATTTGCCAATTCACTTTATCTAGCTCAGCTTTCATGACTACATAATTGACCTTATTTAAGTTTAAAAACTTCGTCTCAGGTCCTCTCCTCTCTCCCTCAAACCGCATGTACAATTCAATTATATTATGGTGGCTGCTACAGGGACTTGTATTACGTAAACACGTTCAAACTCAAATACAATAATAATTGAAAACGGATTTGGTGTGACGTCAACAAAATCATTGCTTTGTTCAGTATGAAATAAGTAAAGATCTAGTGTGGTATTGCGAGGAACATGCATTTACAAATATTCAGAATGATGTGTTATGTGCTTTGCATGCACATGTGCTCCACAAACGAAATACGCAAACATGCATAATACAACGTAGTACATAGTTTACTTACATATACACACGCTCACGGAATTGGTAGGGCATAACTCCACCATGAATTAGTAAACTTTCACACAATACTTTTTGCCCCTAAATGTGCAACGTACGGTGCTGACAATTAGTACCGTCCTTCAATCCCGCTTCCCCCTCGGAGTTACAAGGTTCATCCCAACTTTTCAACGAAATATTACGTCCTCGGGGTCTCAGAAAGCGTTAAGTCTGAACTTGTTTTCAAGCATAGTCGATATTGTAATGCAGGAATATTATTTGCACAGAGGGAGGCGGCAATGTGAAATTACTTGCCAGAAAGATTTGTCAATCTGTGTTTAATGGGAATAAAGGAATGGCGGGATTCAGGCACTTTCAGCAAAATTTCAATTTGTGGCCAATAATAACAATGTCATTAAGTCATAAAATTATCAGCATATCCCGGTATCTCGTTATGAAACATTGAGGAACCAATTTGGATGAAATAAAAATGCCCTTCCTTTTCTTCGGGCTACCCGGTGGCATTGGACCATGAAATACAATGATTCCCAGAGCTCACTGTTTAATGTTCCTTTGCCACAACACCTACAATTTATGTACAAGCCCTTGCGCTCAACGTACCATTGCATGGAGTGACGTGTCACGGAACATAGATATTTCCTGTAATCCCCATCTGTGAGCTGTGTCACCGGTAAACTTATTCTGCAAGTTTTGGCCAAAGCTGAAGTGCTGGAGCGCCATCCAGTGGAACTTTGTATAAACGCAAAGCCTCTTAATTTCTACCCGAATATTGCTGCATGATTTTGCTGAATTGTTATTACGTCAGATTATTATGAATGTTGTTAATTTGATTTTATTTTTACTTTAACTGCTCTCTTTAGTGTTTTGCATTTGCTACAGTTGCTTTTTTGCATCAACTGTGAGATTATTTCCGTTCTCGAGTGTGCTCAATACATTAATGCATGTTCATCGGCATTAACATTAATAATTCCACCATTGTTGAGGTTGGATGGAAATTTCATAAAAATGGAACCTTCCCACTCCCCTAATCATTAAAGGCGGCACAGATCCAAATTGGATAGGTCCATGAGTCAAGGGTGATGTTTATTTCGCTTTTTGTTTGTGTGTGTGCGTGTGTACGTTAGCGTGTGTGTATCTGAGTGTGTGTCTGTTTGTTTGTGTGTGTGTTTGTGTGCGGGTGTGTGTGTGTATGAATACTGCTCGCCAGCCAAGCGTATCAATCAGGGGCATCACTGGTTACTAAGCGAGAAATGCTTCCTCTACACTACCCAATCAAACACAGTCAGGACAGGTACGGCACATTTATGACACAAAAGAAATCTCCTTCTACACTTGTACTCCTATTCAGAGTCAATGCAGCACGGGTTGCATACAGAATGAAAGCTCCAAACAATTCCAGGCAGATAGAACAGGGATGAACTGCAGGGTGAATCTCCATCTACATTGTATAATTAAAGGCTCCTCGTACAGCTGCAGCAGAATGAATGCAGAGAAATTCTGGTTCGCTGAGCGCCGACTTTGCTAGAAATTGTGAAAGGAATGAACTTGTAACTTCTAAGTAAACATAAATAATATTTTATTCTATCAGATTACACTGATGGTGTAATTTACACATCTAAATTAGATTTCTAAAGATTTAAACTTGTGTGTCTCTCATTTATGAACCCAGTGACTTATTGCCTCCTCAGTCCCCATGCCTAGTAAGTTCTCACATAGACTCCTGATCTCTTTGTTTCACGGTGTCGCACTGCATTGTAACAGACCGCAGCCTGACGGCTGAAGTGTGTTAACAGTGAGAGTGGTGGAGCCTTTCTCGTGGTCCATAGATACTTTGAACCTTCCCTCAACTCTTCCATCTATGCATGCGAAGTCAAGATACTCGAGAACTTGATTGGAGAACTGCCAATTCCAGAATACGAGTTCTGGTCCGAAAGTACTCCGATATATCGATATCTGAAATGTCTCCGAGTGACAAGGAGCAGCTGCCATAACAAGAATAAAATTATCTTAATGATATATGGGAGCAGAATTAAATAAAGTGCTTGCAAATGTCAGCAATATAAACTGATCTCTCTATCTATTCATCTATCAGTCTATCCGCCTGCCTTTCTGTGTGTCTGACTTCTTCTTTATCTGTTTATTCTCTCCTCTCTATCTATCCAGATATCTGAGAGCCAGATTTAGTTTTCCATCCATCTCTGTTTTGTATGTTGAACAACCAAACATACAGAATTTTACTGAACATGTTTCTATACTCTGTATCTGTAATACCAGCTATAGGATGTTGTAACTTTCTCCAGATGGAAGTTTAAACATGGGAAAGTAACATTTCTGAATATCACCCAGCATTTCCAAGGGTCCTGAGTTGGGGAAAGGCTAACGGTGCAGCGGACACACGGCAGTGAACAAGACACTGTACGGCCGAATCCGCCGTTGGCTCAATGCGTCCCTATCGCACAGTGCCTAACTCTGACGCCCTGGGCCGCGGTCCCATCTGTAGACTATTGGAATTCTTCACTCTGTCAAAGGACAGTGTGCAGAGTCCTTTAGTCACATTCCCCTGGTAAATGGAGGCGGTAAATGTCGAAGCCCCTGTCAATGTTTATACCAGGCTACGGAATAGCCAAAATCAACCGAACGCCAACAGTCCGCTTCAACCTGTTCTCCTTCACAAGACACGACCTGCTCAAGGTGGGAACTCTGACCCTCACACTGAAAGGATGTGAACCAAAGAAAAATCACTCACAAACCACATGGTATTATAACATTAGGAGAAAAAAAGCGTCTGATTAGATAAATAAACTGACACGATATCAATAGCAACAGGGCTCCAATTGGAAACAGGTCTTTGCGGGGGTTTGTGTTCATGACGATGAAGATGGACATAAAGCAAATCAATCAGGGTCTGATTTCCAGGCTGAGGCTTGCTGCCGACCTCAGGACTTTCAACGGTGGGAAGGGAGAGCGGAGAGGTTTACATTCTCCTCGTGCAGTTGGAGACTGATGGGCGACATTCTCAGCGATTGGACTGTTATAGGATGTCGTTACCTGACGTAACTCACGGTGCCACTGAGCGATTAGCGGTTTCCCAAACCAGAAACCACTTGAACTGTCATTGCTCACGAATTTCTTTGCTTCTGGTGTATCAACATGTTAAATTGTTTCATCAGGTTTGTTCTCTGTTGACTTTAAAACTATAAAGAACCATTCGCCATCTTAGTATCGGAGTGTTTTACAGCCCAAAGAGAGGCAATTAGGCCCAATATGTGCTGACTCTCTTAAAGAGTTATCCATTTATTCTTAATTACCTGTCTGGGGTCTGCATATTTGTCTTTTTAAATTTCCTTTTACTGTTCAAATATTTATCCGCTTGTCTTTCAAAATTACTGATAGATTCTGTCTCCATCAAGGTTTTTCATGGGCCATCATATCCTCTAACAGTGCCCTGCTCAAAATACATAAATATTCTACCCTTTCTCTCTTCTTTACAATAACGATATTGACGCCATCCAGTTGCCCACTGAGCGTCCAGTCGGTTTCACTCTGTTTCTTTTTAACCTTTGAAAACCTTCCTTGATTGGGCACTGTCTGTTAGACTGCTTCTTAATATTCCCTCCCCTGATAAAAAGTTGCTCATGTATTTGGATTAACGTCTCTCACACCGCTACCCCCCACCAGCACCCAACCCACCAACCCCCACCCCCACCCACCACCCCCCGCCAAACCCCCGCCCCCGCTTCACCTTTCTCAGACTGTCCTACACTCTGACTAGGAGGTTAACAGAAAATGAAAGAAGAGCCCTAAAACTGGTCCCAAGTGTTTCAAACAAAGACAAAAATTGCTGGAAACTCTCTGGTCAGATAGAATCTGTGGAGAGGACGATAAGTGTTTGAACTGTGTTCTCAACAATGACGTGTAGTTTTACCCTTGTCTCTAAGTGCTATACAATCCACATGTCTGTTTATAATTTTGGATTATTTAGTTATTTAAGGCAATCAACAGCTTGTTCCCCACTTTCAGTACCTGAGTCCTGAATTCTTTCTCACCTTATCTCGTTTAAATTAATATTTACTTCTTTGTTCCTTCCCCCTACTTAACATTTCTTTTTCTATGAAACAAACAGACACGGAATTTTTTAGTGGTACTTCGGACCATTTGCTCTTTTATTTTATTCATTGGATGTGGAGGTCGCTGGTTGGGCCAGCAGTTATTGCCCATCCCTAATTGCCCCTTGTTCAGGGGGCATTTAAGAGTCAACCACATTGCTGTGAGCCTGGAGTCACATGAAGGATAGCGTGCCCTAAAGGAACCAGATGGGTTTTTAATTTCTGATTTTTATTGAATTCAAATTGCACCAACTGCCACGGCGGGATAGGAACCCGGGTCCCAAAGCGTTATCCTGGCTTCCTGGATTACTAGTACAGCGACAACAACACCACGCCTCCCCATCAAGTCCAATTTGAGCAGGGAATGCAGTAGAGAAGTGAACATCACGTATGGAATGGTTAGCATTAAGCTAATAAGGACACAAGTCAGAGGAAGTCCTGAATGAAACGTAGAAAGCTGTAAACACTTTTCAGTCAACCAAATAACCTAATAAAATTGGGGATAGTTTTTTTAAAAAGCAGCCCCTTAAAGGGAAGCTGCAAAAAGAAAGACAAAATTTAAAGGAAACTTGCAAACATTAAGCCTAAATGTGATTAAGAGGTTCAATTCAACACCCCAGTCACTACGGTGCCCACCGAGCATGGAAGGCGTCGGCAGTGCCGGCAGGAACCACGTGCTCCCTCTCCAGGGACACCCAGCGCAAATACAGCGAAGGAAAACAGGCAAACAGTCGGGTCGGACGACCCCCTCGGTCGCCATCTGCCTGGACTGTGAATGGCCAACTTGGCCAGGCGCAGGGGCAGGTTCACGAGGAGGTCCTCCTCCCTCCTGTCCCCTCTCCAGCTGGGAGCCCATAGATCAGGAGCGTGGGACTGATGCACAGATAAAGCAGAAGTAAAGGTTTTCAAGTAACTAAAAATGGGGTGCATAATACAACAGCTCAAATATGCGTCCATGGACTCCAAAAGGCCGCAAAAAGCAGAGGCATCTTGGGAGTCCGTGAACTGACACATCCTACGGTTGTATGGGACTGCTGCGTACAGCACCCTCCACCCCAGGTCCCCGATGAAAAATGGGAGGATATCCCCGTTGAGGGCCCCGCACTGGGGGGCCTTCACCACTGGCCGGTAACAGGCAGCGGGCGAGGGCAAGGAACTAAATGGTGTGCAGCAAAAGCCGATGCAGGAAACCCCGTCATCCCGTGCTAAAGGTCACGGGGGTCATTTCTGCAAGGATAGTCAGCTTGTGGAGCATAGGCTTCCGAAGGAGAGTTCGAAGCTTGGGGCCAATGTGGAATTCAGTCCGAACAGGGGTACGCTGAGACGGAGGAGAACAGCTCACCTGCGCCGCCTGAAGACCCAGGAAAACGTCATGGCAGAGCATGGCCGTGCAAAGTTTTTGGGTGGCATTGGCCGCGAGCCGGACGTCCACCGATGCACGCTGCATCAAATACTTGGGAATCAATCAGCTCACTCCTCCACCACCCAACACGTCCCTGATCCTGGTCACCCTAGCATCCACAGCCCTCCTCTCCGTCAGCCACTGAAAAGGGCGGAAGTGCGGTTTCCTGAGCAGCGGACCTCTGACGATAGCCGCTACTCCTGACGGCGGAGAGCTCCGTCGCAAGGCAACCATGTGCCAGGTATTGATCAGGTCCTGGTAAAAGGTGGGCGACGCCTGCATGGACCCACGAAGGCCCCTCCGGTCTACAAACAGGAGTTGAACGTCAGAATTCAGGTCGTGCACCTGCCGGAGGAAATACATCGCCAGGGCACACCGTTTGGGAAGGGGCTTGACGTAAAGGTATCACTGCAGGGCGCCTGACTGCCCTCCCTAAGCGGGAGACTCAGAAACTCAGCAGGGACCCAGTGCAGCAATTTGTCCCAGAAGGAGTCGACGAGCATTCTCTGCAGCTTTGTGACAAAATCCGGGAGAGGGTTCAAAGTGACCAGCCGGCACCACAACATGGCGGAAATCAGCTGGTTTATGACTAGAACTCGACCCCGGTAAGACAGCACTCGGAGCATTCCTGTCCAGCGCCACAGGCGAGTAGTGACTTTGGCCTGCAGCCCCTGCCGGTTCGCCAGCAGAATTCCTTAGCGGGGCAGAGGTGGACCCCAGGTAGAGGAGGCTGGCCCTGCTCCAGGTGAAAGGCCTGAGCTCCTCGGGTAGGGGATCCATCTGCCACTGACCGACCAGGAGTCCGGAACTCTTGCCCCAGTTCATCCTGGCAGAGGACACTGCAGAATAGACCTCCTGGCACTCGCCCATCCTCCACAGGTCAGCAGGGTTAGTAAACATGAGGAACACGTCAATGCAAGCCGAGAGGACCGACCCGAAACCCGGCCCATGCAGGATCAATCCCGGCAACCTCCTCCACAAGAGGCGCAAGGAAGGCACCAGCAGACAGAGTACAATTGGCCAGACAAGGGGCAGCCCTGACGCACTACTCTCCCAAAGCGAAGTGGCACCTTCAGGGAACCGTTAACCTTAACTAGACACTCTGCGGCAGCGCACAGAAGTCGGATCCGTGCGACAAAATGCATCCCGAACACGAATGCTCGCAGAGTCCCGTATAAATTATCATGATCCACACTGTCGAACATCTCCTGGTCAAGAGACAGAAAGGCACTCGACAGACCAGTCCTCTGGGAAAAGCGGATGATGTCCAGGACCAGAAAGCTGGTCCAAGTGTTTGTGCTGTGTTCTCAACAATGACATGAGCGGCTTTATCCTTGTCTCTAAGTGCTCTACAATCCACATGACTGTTTATAACCTCGGATTTTTTAATTTATTTAAGGCAATCAGCAGTTTGTTCCTCACCTTCAGCATCTGAATCCTGAATTCGTTCTCCCCCTTTCCCGTTTAAGTTAATATTTACTTCTTTGTTACTTCCACATTTCGTCTACGTTGCATTTTGCTTTGCATGAGGCAAATAGGCACGGAAAAGTTTGGTGGCACTTTAGACCATTAACTCGTATTTTTATTCATTCATGGGATGTAGGCGCCGCTGGCTAGGCAAGTATGTATTGCCCATCCTTAATTGCCCCTTTTCAAAGGGCATTTAAGGTTCAATCACATTGCTGTGGGTCTGCAGTCACATGTAGGCCAGACCGGGGAAGGACGGCAGATTTCCTTCCCTAAAAGACATTTCTTCTTCTGACGATTACTAATTGTCCTTTTCGTCCTCTTCCTGTCGGAATATACCCAACAGGGCAGACGCGCCACCTACTGATGCATTCGGGTATATTTGATTTTTCGAATCTGTCAAACTGAGTTTCACTTCCTGAAATGTTCTATTTTTCAATTTATTTTACTTGTGCAGTGGCTATTTGCTTCGTGGAGCAATGAGCTGAACACGGTTACAAATATTGTAGATGTTGCATTTTGTTTATTTGAATTGCGGTGATCGTAAATGATAAAAAAAAATGATGTTTAATTGACAACCAAAAAACATGCATTCTCGGAATTTGGGCGTCAATGTTAATTCTGGTCCTTATTGTCCATCTGTAAGTGAATCTTGCAACATCTGTCCTCCCGTGTTGACACTTTAATAATGTTGCCCATCAGTTGCGTCCAACTGAAATCATGTCGTATGTGGGCAGAGAATTCAGTCGAGGGCTGAACAACACCAATGGGATCCTTCTCATCGATCCAACAAGGGCACAAGTCAGAGGGAGCCCTGAAGGAAACGTAGAAAGTTGCAGTCAGACCATACTCCATGAGCACCTTCTTTAGTTCTCGCTGCCAAGTAAGAATGAGGTCATTGAAGCTTGGCGGGAATGCAGGGGTGATTCCTGGTTCTTCAGTTTGAAGTGTTTGAGTTGAGAGGAAAAACGAAAACAGTGTTTTCGGACTGTTACCAACTGATTGTTGGTCGCACAGAAAGTGAACGCCGGTTGAACAGGTCTTCGTTCTAAATTACAGAGTCCAAATCCAGGGAATTTCCTGAGTAATAACTGGGAGGAATTGTAGGGGTGTTGGGAAGTCTGGAAGAAAAAATTAAGATGGAACAAACGGCTTCGTCATCCGTCAGTACCTTTTGACTTTGAAATTGGCCTGCGGCATCGAAAACAGGAAAATGACGAATGAGTCTCTGGTGATGATGTGAGGTAAATTGCGCTTGCACGGTTTCTGCAATTTGACTAATGTAAAACAAAACGACAACTCTTGTGGTGTGATCTACTGTGGCTATCTGTCTGTGTACCCTTGTGTGCAAATGTGTGTTTATCTGTCTGCACCTGTTCCGATTTCCAATGTTGTAGGTGAGGCTTGTGCTCTCCAGCAGAGGGCGCCCTCTGATCTCTGGAACTCAGGGACTTGTGATCACAAAGTGAAGCTGCGAGGGAGCTTCGACATTGATTGGGCTTGAGGCAGGGGAATGTGCATGCTTCAGAGCATTTGCCTTGTGACGTCAGCCTATGAACATGTGTAACGTCAGCTTTTTGTCTCCGTGACGTCATTCGGAGGTCAGCCGGTCTGGTTTGAAAGTTAGTTGTGCTTCCTCCGAGATGACAGGACTAAAGTAATTGTTAAAGCTTTAAAGCTTCTTTAAATATGCAAAAATAAAGAAAGGATTAGTGAGGACAAATGTAGGTCTTTTACAGTCCGAAGCGGGAGAATTTAGAAGAGAAAACAAGGAAATGGCAGAGCAATTAAAGTTTTTCTACGGGGTGGACACGGAGCTGTGTATCTGAGGGTCTCAGAGCACAGTCATACACTGCGACCTCTGACAGCTCCACCTAGAAACTACCAGCGGAACCGTGCCCTCTGTTCTCAGCTCTTTTATAAGTCCCTTCTTCGTGAAATCGGCTCATAAGGCGACATATTGGGCAATAAGCAACAGGTTGACTGGAGTCCGACCGGGAAGCTGCCAGCACAAGAAAAGGTAATGGGCAATATCTGCTGTTTTAAAATGACAATCCAGCATCACTTTTCTTCTCCTTCTCCTTCCCCCATTGTCCTGTCCGAATACTGTTTACACACAGAACACCCGCTGGAACTGTTGGCTGGAAGAAATCTAGAACATTTAGAAACATTCGTCCCTTAACCGAACCTGATAGTTATTTTTTAATTCGGATTCCACATGTGCATGAACATCACAGTGAGCGCTAAAACCGGATAGAAATAAACAGGGAACCACATCCATGTTAGCGGGTCCCAACGTGAGGACCGACCACTTCTCTACTGTGGCAAAAACCTTAACCAGCACAGGAGCAAAATGAACTATTTCACCCTAAGACACACATAGGAATGGAGCTGTGTCAGCCCCATGCCATATCCTCTTCGGACAATATCACACCATCAGTGATGAGCGGGAACTGGTCTGCCGGCATTCCCGCCGCCGGCACAGACTCACATTTATTCCTGGCTTCTTTCCAGTAGGCGGCAGTAGTATCAGTGAAGTTGAAAAGCTCTCCGAATTGTCGCTGTTAAAGACGTGGAGAATTATATGAGTTTCAAAATTGTTAACAGGGGGCGTGACAGTGAGTTTTAGTCGATTTACGATTAAAGTCAATTTGCGCAGAGTCCGTTATTTTGGAATATGAGTAAAGTCTTAATTCTCGGACTTCTGCTTCCCTACGGAAGGGTTACTTGTGGCGCTGCCACTTGAATTGAAAAAAAACTTTGTGGTTGGAGCTCCGACAAAGTCCGGATCACTCAACTGATGTGTAATAGAAATTTAAATCTCCATCCCCACATTGGATGGTAGTGTTGTTTGTTTTAATTATGCTTTAGTTTTTTTTTTAAACATTGAAGAAAGTAATGGAATGCACAGTTACAAAGGGAACACACAATCAAGTTCTTCCACGCTCTGCCTGAGAGAATTAAGGAGAAATGAAAGCATTAGTCCTCTGATGTTCACTTTCTTCATAATCATATCTTCATTTGAAGCTGAATAATGACGGGGATGGACACTGGGGGTTGTTTGAATCAGCGGCGTAAACCAGAGTTCGACTCACACAGACGCACACAGGCACCACCCCCACACATACGGTCACAGACACAGACACGCACGCAGACACACAAACACACACAGAGACACACACACGCACAAAGATAGACGAACACACACAGGCACACAAACATAAACATCCACACACAAACGCACACGCACACAGACGCGCATACACACAAACGCTGACACATACATACGCACACAGACACACGAACACACAGACGCACGCAAACACAAACAGACACACACAAACAGACGCAAATACGCTCACACACACACACTGACACACACACACAAACGCAGACACTCGCAAACACACATTGATCAATGTAGCTGAGGGAAATCGATTGGGTTCCTTTATGGAATTATTGCAAATTGCTATTGCGGTTGGGATTTAGGATCTTGCCAGATAAATGAACAAAGACGGGCGGAAACGCAACCCTTATTCTTAATGATCATGTGAACTGTAAAAAGGCGGCATGGAACATTTGTACCTTGGAGTTACATGATTCCTCCACGAGATGGCGATGTTCACCTTGCTGGTTTCAGTGTGGCAGGAGCTGCAGACGGAGAACGTCATTCGGTTACTTTTTTGAATAAAACTGATTAAAGAAACGGATTCGGAAGTAAAAGCGTCATTTACAAATGGAAGTCGTGTTTACTTTATAGTGATATTGTCAATTATTGAAGTATTATCCGTGAGATATTGGAAATATTTTCCAAGAGCCGTTCACCCAGTATCTACTCTCAACTATCATAGAAATGTACAGCAGGGCCGGAGGCCATTGGCTGATTGTTTATGCGGCAGCCGGTAATTAGCCATCCAGCCTAAACTTACTTCTCAAGGTTTGATCAGTCGCCTTATAGGTTAAGACACTTGAAGGTGCATATCCTTTGTGTTATATATTATGAAAGCCTCTGCCTCTGACACCCTTTCCGGCTGTAAGTTACAGAAGCCCACCTCCCTCTGGGTGAGAAAAAATCTCCTCGTTTTCCCTTATATAACTCCCACTTGTTAACTGAAATCTACTCCCCCTTAGTTCCTGACCACTCAACCAAAGAGCTTAGATAATCGGATCCACTCTTTTCAAAGCCTTCACTATTTGATAAGCTTCCTTTGGGTCTCCCCTCAGCCTCCTCTTTTCCGACGAAAAGAAGGCAAGACTGTCCAATATTTCTTCATAACTAATACCCATCAGTCTAGAAAAGACCCTTATAAATGTCATCCGTATCCTCTCTAGTGCAATCACATTAATACTTTTACAAAATATCCCATTCTGTTCAAACCTGTTCGTCAATCCTCATTCCAGTCAGATGAATGAGGTATCGCATTGTTGTGTTCAAATCCCTTCGGGCCCATTGTATGTCTGTATCTCCTGAAAATAGGCTGTGAATAGTCCTAATGAGAAGTGAGCAGGTTATTCAACGGGAGCAGCGAGCACTGATGCTGAAGCAACATTAACAATTTCCTTTCACTGTCCCAGATCCCCAGATTGCAGCAATTTAGATCATTCAGATTCTCTTGTAGCTATAAACACAATGGCATCGAGTTACTGCCCAAGCGTCCTGCGATCTGTTTCTTCCAGGGACTTGCATTCATCATTTAAAGACTGGGAGTTCGCACTGGGGGAATGAAGGCGCTGAGCTGGCTGCATTCAATATGAGAAGTGAGAAAGAACAAAAGTACAACATGTGACTCAGGGACGAGCAGATTCGCCCTCCCAAATGGTCCTCACGAATTTTTTGAACTGGCCGAGAAAGTCTCCCAACGCATTGTTGGGCGACAGAATCAATCTAATTCTAGAGTTGTTTGCACCGAGTCTCTTTCTCATTCGCGCCAAAATAATTCACAACTAAATGTGGATCGATAATCTCCACCGGATAATAGCAATTGTTTGCATATCTATTTATATGCCGGTGCGTTTGTGCATTTTTGTGTGTTTGTCTGTGTATGAGTGTGAAAATGTTTATATATTCGTGTCTAAGTGTATCGCGAGGCTTGGTGAATTATGCTGCAAAGACTTGGATATACAAGAATTTTCAGCAAAACCGTGCAATTATTTCATGATCATATCACTGCAATAGTCTTGAGTGGGAGAGTTAAAACAGACATGTTGGAAATCCGAACTCGGCTCAAGCAAAGCTGTGTGATAGCGCCCTCACTATTTACAATCTGCCTGACAGTGTCTATTCACCTAAACAAAGATCAGCGGCCCTCTGGTGGCAGTGTTAAACACCGCTTCTGTGGAAAACTGTAACTTAGTCACCTCCACACCAAAATTAAATTGACCATCACATTATCAACAGTTTGAAGAGGACAGCGGTGTCATTGTGCACTGTCTGATGAGCTTACAAACCACTCCTGATTTCTTCAATTCTGCAAACAGGAGATTCAGCCTGCCCTTGAAATTTTCCAAAACAAATCTCAAATTTCAACTCACATCTGGCCAGTCAAGTATTCTACCTGCCATAAATGTTGAAGGAGAGAATGCGGAATAAGCGGCTGCCAGCTCTCTCAAAAGGCTACCACTGACGAGGAGATCCAACACCAGCTTTGCCTTCTGAAAACTACGACAGTGAGTGTTCACAAAAAAGACCTCCACAAGTCAACAGTAGTCCGAATGTACAGAGCAGTTGCCATCAACAGGCTCCCATACCGCGGTGAGAACTGGGCTGGTTATCAATGAAACCTAACAGCTCGAGAGGATTTCCATCAGCAATGACTCGCCACGCCATTTGGTTTCATGGTAGGACCAGTGAACAAACAGTTGTGACCTTCTTGAAGTCAGCTCCATAAGCATTCAGGAAAAACTTGTGCAAAATCAGTTACAGTGGTCTGGACACTGTGTCAGGATGGCCCAAAAGCGTCTCCCCCACCAGGTTCCTTTCTCTCAACTTTCCAATGGCCAACGCCCCAGAGGAGGGCAAAGAAAGCATCTCAAGGGCACCCTGAAGATCTCTTTGAAGTGCGGGGTAGATCTTGCACTGTACACCCATGGATGAGCAAACTTCCTTGCCCGAGGGCCACATCTGGGTATGGAAATCATTTGTGGACCAAAAATGCTGCTGAACAATTAAAACAAATATTGATTTTGGTACAAATAAACATTATATATTTGCTATTAGAATTGTTAAACCATCACAGAATTTATAGAGTTATTCAAAATCACAAGAGTCTGGATAGGGTATATTGGGAGAAACTCCTCCCATTTGTGGAAGGTTCGATAACCAAAGGAGACAGCTCTGAGGTAATTGGCAGCAGAAGCAATGGCGACACGAGGAAAAACATTTCCACGTAGCGAATGGTTAGGATCTGGAATGCAGGTTGATTGGGACTTTCAAAAGGGAACTGGGTCGTTATCTGTAAAAGGCAAAAAAAAAAGACACAGCTTACGAAGAAAAGACTGGGAATAGGATTGGACGAATTTATCCTCCAGAGGGCCAGCAAAAGCACGAAGGGCCCAAACCGACTTCTTCTATGCTCTTCCGACTCTATGAATCTATAACGATGCATTGCAATAATTTAACCAAACATACCCACTTCTCACACTCTCTTGACTTAATTTGAACAGCATAGTTTGTCACCCCTCATTTGTAAGACATCAACATATGGTGTCAGACTTGTTCTGGAAATGCACAATAATTAATTGTGATGCTGGTCAGTTAGCTGGGATCTGTAGTGCGATTTGCTGCATTTCAGCAAAGAAAAGGCTTGCGCGCGCACATCCGTGGAGCCTAACAAAACAGGGATTTCCCCTGCCACCTTGAAGATAATTGGGAGATCAGGTTCTCTCAAGGAAGCAGAAAACTTGTCAAGCTATTCTGGATTGTTCTTTTCCATGAAAGTTTTATCTTTATGCTGGAAAAGCTTCAGGTTGTCAGCCTTCTCTGTCACATTATTCTGCCCTCCAGAAAGTTTGCAGTGTTATGACAATAATATGATCATGGGAAATTTATCTCTTACTTTGTCCTTATGACAGGATGTTAAGGAAACTGGCCTACAGCCACAGAAGTTTAAACGAATCAAAGAACGAAGTCAGAAGTTAAGGTAGAGAAGCCTAGTCAGTCAGCTATCTGCATGACAGCCAACACAGCTTCTGATGTTCTGATCTAATCAAGTATTTTATCTGCATCCCATCTGAAAGGCGCATCTCCGGAACTGCGGTAATCCCTCAGTTCTGCACTGCAGAATCAGCCTGATTGACTGGGAGTTGAAGCCAGAACCGCCTGACTTGGAGGCAACAGCGCCACCAAGTGAATCACCGTTGTCGCGGGGCAAGTAGAATATAAATTTGGGTAACTTGGATTATTCATGGTTAATTTTTTACCATTTAGGAAACAGCGGCGTTTAAACAGGAAACGAAGGAGGAGTCAGGTTTCTGAAGGGGAAGTTGGTGAACCCCAGCCTGACATTGGGTTCCAGCCAGTTTAAAAAGTGAACGGTTCAGCTTGAAGTTAACAATCAGGAAGCGGTATCGGGGGAGTCTTTACAAGGCTGGGGAAACTTCTACCGAAAAAGCAAATGATGGTGCGCTTCCTGTACCTCTGTTTGTTCCTAGTTCGCTTTACTTGTGAGTGCAGAGGATTTATTGATCGTAGAGTCATTAAGATTTTAAATATTCTGGTTTAATTTGTTGCATTTTAAAATGTCTCTTTTCACCTTTATAATTTGCTCGTAGGTATCCGGGCCAGCATTGTGCTAACCCAACCGGATTCCATCTCCAAAAACGTTGGTGACTCTCTAAAACTGTCTTGTGCGGTGAGTGGCTACGATATCAACCAACATCATATGCACTGGATTAGAGAGGTCCCCGGGGAAGGGTTGGAATCCATACTTGCTTATAGGAAAGGGTACAACACCTATTACGCGCCTGGAGTTCAAAGTCGAATCACTTCTTCAACTGAATCTTCCACAACCTATGTTGAGTTGAATAATTTGAAAACCGAGGACACGGCCATCTATTACTGTGCGAGGCAGTCACGGTGAGAGAAACCAAGGCTGGACCCAGGAAAAAAACAGAGCGAGGGGGAATCTAGACGCTCCAGGCAGAACACCTCGTTCAGAAGCAATGTTCGTAATACAGTCTGACTCTGAACCAAGAGTTACCCCTTAGCAAATGAATCGTAGCAAAACAATTGTGAGCTTTCTCATGTGTATTATTTATAGCAAAAATGTTTGCAGACCCAGGGGCTAACGTTTCAACAATGTGCTATTGAAGGATTTTAGAAGGACTGGCGATACATTCCTATCGGTTGGAATGAATCTATCCTGCACACCTTCTCATCGTTGACAGTAAAGCAAACGCTCGCGAAATGGAGTCTGAAAGTCAGGATTTGATCAGAAAGGGAATGCAGTATTTGTGCGGGCGTGTGTCACTGTGATACTATGGGGTGGAGTATCACATTACTAACTGTCAATACAAAAAACCCGACAGAACTTATAGGCTCAGTCTGGATCACTGGCCGCGAGTATGAGTTCACTATACATGTGGTGAAGCAGTGTTGATATTGTAATCTGAACTGAAACCCTCGCCGGGTTTAAGAGAGAGAGAAATGCTAGATAATTATTCAGGAATCAGTTGGTGATTGGAAGAAACATTCAATTTGAGCAATCAAATGAGGAAAGACTGATGTATAAACATGAAAATTAATCAATTTGTACCTTTGTAATGCTTCAGAAATCTATTGTTAGTTGTGCGATGTTACTTTCTAAAAGAATGGCCTCTTTCCTCGATTTTATGCAGGACCCATTTATTGTGTGGCCCATTGCAGGGAATGTAACACAATGGTCTTTATAGCCTTGACTACTGGGGACAAGGCACCAAGGTTACAGTTACGGCAGGTAAGAAACATGCACTAGCTTAATAATTAGGTTATATTTCTGTCTTTATCTTAAATTATGTTTTTTTTAAATTAATTATTTTGGCCATCCATTATAATTAGTGGGCTCTCTAAGTTTGAATGCAATGTTACTTGTGATTGTGCTCAATATGCTGTTAGAATAAAGCAACTGTTCCAGAGTAAGTGCCGGCCCGGGGTTGAACCTCTGACTAAATTGTTGATGTTATACGGACAGAATCTAACAACAGTAAACAAATTTATTCTGTGACTGCCTATGTCTCTGGACCTTTTCATGATATATTGATATTCTTTGAGATGATGTGATACCGTATTATTGTGATAGAGTTGAACATTCGCGAGTCTTCACTGTGAAACACTGAACTATTTCAAATGGACCATTGCTAAGTCCATCATTTGAAATGCACTCGGAGAGCAGGCAGGTTTTATGTCATGTTATTATGTTTTACAATGTGGAGAATCTACCGCGAGCATGTAGTGAGAGAAGAATATTAGAATCACAGATCATTTCAATGCGATTTTATTGAAGAAAGAAAGGCATTTGCCGGATGTGCATATCTTTTGGAACGATACACAATATGTTGATATAAAAGGAAAATATTGTGGATGCTGGAAATCTGAACTAAAAACAGAAAATGCAGGAACAACTCAGCACGTTTGGTAGCATCCATGGAGAATGAAACAGAGTTAACGTTTGGAGACCGTATGGCTCTTCTTCAGAGTTCTGACTCGATACGTTAACTCTGTTTCTCACTCAATTTGTTAACATTGATGACGTTTATATTGTAAGCTCTAAATTGAACCGAGTGATGGAGTGGAGTGTGATAGCCTCTAAAACACAAAAGTTATCCGACACAAACAGATGCAAATTTTACATTTTTTCATCTTATTAAAATACAGCAAACATTTACAAAGTTCGGAGGTGATTTAAAGAACGATTTAAATTCGTTTATTCCTAACGTGTGAAATACGCCCTGAGAATAGACGGAGTTTATGCTATATCATTTGTTCAAAAACATGTAATATTTACAAGGGTGCAAGCAGATTGTAAGACTGCTCATTTTAAATCAACGAAGTTGGATTTGTTTAAAATAAAATAACATTAACCAAATATATTCATATATTGATAGGACACTTAATATTTTAATATTGATAAAGTATCCTGTTAATCTGACTCGAACGCTAAAATCTCGCGAATTACCAGGTAGGAACAGGATTGAAATTGATATTAACTAATGTCTTTATAATACAGGATATAATGAACGAATGGATATTATCTTGCACGAATATTAACTGACAATAATTCGAACTTTTTATCGCATCAAACATAAACAACCTTCTACAATTTCGTTGTAAACTAACCAGGATTACCATGAGTGCAAATTCTGAAGAGTTGCAGAGATCATTTAATGATATGATAGAGCCCTGGAGTAATCGAGTCGTTGTGGCGCAGGAGACCATTCGGGGCATCGAGTGCATGCTGGAGAACAATCCAGTTAATCACACTCCAATGCTGTACCCTCGTAGCCCTGGAAGTTTTTTTTTTCCCTGTCGTGTCAATACAATATCCTTTTTCAAATCATTGATAGTCTCCACCTTTGCCACCATATTTGGCAACAAGTCATACAATGCACTTCACAAAAGTGTCTTCCTCACACTGCCAGTACCTTTTTGTCAAAAACTTCAAACCACGTGTCCCAAAACTCTTGGACTATTACTTAATGAAATCAGCTTTTCTTTGCCTATCTCTGTGACACTTTCATATTTTTGCACATCTTATCAAATCTCCCCTTACTCTCCTTTACTCCAAGAAGAACAACCCAGCTTCTCCAATATAACATTGTAGCTAAATTTCCTCAAGCCTATAAGCATTCTGGTAAATCCCCTCTGCATCCTTTCATGGACAGTCACAATTTTCCTAAAGTGTGGTTACCAGAACTGGATGCAAAACTCAATTTTCTACCTCACCATTGATTTATTAAGGATCAGCATAACTTTCCTGCTTCTGTACTCAATTCCTCTATTTATGACGCCCGAGATCCAAATGCATTGCTAAATGATCTCTCAATATGTCCTGCCACATTCAAAGTTCGATGCATATGGACCTCAGGTCCCGGTCCCATCGTGCATTCTTTAGAATGGTACCATTAAATCTATATTGTCCCTCCCAGGCTCTACTGCGAAAATTCATCACCTCTCAATTCTGTGTTAAATTCCATCAGAACTTGTTTACCCCTCTGCTAGCCCATATAGTTTCTGCTGCAGCCGTTCCTATCACTCTCACTGGTTGTGACACCTCGAGCCTTGGTATCATCCACAAATTTTGAAACTTCATTCCGCATTCCAATGTCCAAGGCATAGAATCTCAATTTATTGCATTCAAACTGCTTTTTACTTGAACAATTTTGCTGATATGCATTAAGCACCCTCTATTTTGTTTAATCATATTTACTATCTCCCCCTTCATCCAAGGAGAACTGACTTCGGTTCCCCTACGTTTTGCTCTTATTGGAATGTAACAAGGTTGCACCGAAAATATCTTGTCCTTAAAATCATCCATTGTTCCGTTGCTGCTTTTCCTCTCAGTTTTTGGTTCTATTTTAACTAAATCCCCTCACATTACATTAAATTTAGTCCTCTTCCAATTTAGAAGTTTTACTTTAGATTGTTACTTGCTGTTCTCTATTACTAGTCAGAACCATATGACACGATGATCACTTCTATTCAAGTGTTTCCCACAGACATTTGGCCCATGTGATCCACGTCATTCCGCAGCACCAATTCCAGTAATTCCTCCTTCCTAGTTGGGCCAGAAGCAGGCTGGATAAGGAATTCGCCCTGAACACATTTCTGAAGTTCCTCCCACTCCTTATCCTTCCCTATAACATTATTTCAATCGACATTTGGGTAATCAGAGAATCCCAAAATAACTACAAGTATTTACAATCTCTGTGACTTCCCTATAGATTTGCTCTCCTATTTTTGTTTCTCTCTCACCCCCACCTCTCTCTCTCCCTTTCTCTCCATCCCCCTCCACCCCCACCCGCCCCCCCCCCACCAACCCCACCCCCACCCCCCGCCCACTCTCTCCCATTCATCCCTCTCTCTCTCTCTTTCGGACTCTCCATTTGGCCAATAGAATACCCTTCGCAGCGTGGTCATCACTTTTCTACTTCTCAGCTCGAACCAAATTGATTCTTCTCTTGTTGCCTCAAGGACATCCTCTCATTCCAACACTGAAATGTCTTTCCCAGTCAACACTGCGACCCCACCTCTTTTTCGCCTTCACCTATCTTCGTGCTTACCATACCAGAGCCAGGTTTCCCTCATTGTTACTATATCATTGTCCAAACGGATATTTGTGATTGCAACTCACCAATTTTATTCACCAGACTCTTTGCTCTCACATACCCACATTTCAAACCTATCTTTGGATTGCCCATCAACCATTTTAGTCCATTCTATCTGATATGATGCTATTTCGTTCTCTATTAATATTCAACACTCTACCTCAATTTGTGTATTTTATTAACCTTTTCTCCTAAGATATGCTCTTGTCCACCCGCCCCCCACCCCGCAAATTTAGTTCAAAACATCTCCAACAACTCTAATGAATGTTTTTCTTCATTCTTTCATGTGGGCGGCGCTAGATACACCACCGTTTATTGCCTATTCTTCTTGGCCTTAAGAATCTGGTTATTAGCTATCTCCTTGAACCGCTGCAGTCCATGTGGCCTAGATACACAAGCAGTGCTGTGAGAAAGAGAGTTCCAAGGTTTTAACCTGGTGCCAGTGAAGGAATAGTGGTGTAGTACCAAGTCCGGATGGTGTGCCGTTTGCAGGGGAATTCGCAGGTGATGGTGTTCACATGCATTTGCTGCCCATGTCCTTCTAGGTGGCAGAGGTCCCTTGTTTGGAAGGTGTTGTCAAAGGAGCCTTGGTGAGTTGCTGCGGTGCATAATTTAGATGATACACGCTGCTGCCACCATGCGTTAGTGGTGGAGGGAGTGACTGCTAAAGGTAGTGGATAGGGGACGGGGGTCGCAATCTAGTGGACTGCTTTTTCCTGGACGGTGTCGAGCTTCTTGAGTGTATCAGGGGCTGTACTCGTCCAGGCGAGTGGACAGCATGCCATCACACTCCTAACTTGTGTCTTGTAGATGGTGGTCAGGATTTGGACAGTCAGGTACTAAGTATCGCGCTGCCGAATACCCAGCCTCTGAACTGCCTTTGTTGCCAAAGCACTGCTATGCATTGTCCAGTTCTGTTTCGGGTAAATGGCTACACAAAGATGTTGATAGTGGAGGATTCAGCGGTGGTAATGCCATTGAATGTCAAGGGGAGATGGTTGGATAACCTCTTGTTGGATATGGTCGTTGCTTGGCAATTGTGTGGCGAGAATGTTATTTGCCACTTATAAGCTCAGACCAGAATGTTGTTCTTGTCTTGCTGCAGCATTTGGACATGTACTGCTGTAGTGTCTGAGGAGTCGTGGATGGTGTTGAACATTGTGCAATCATCAGCAAACATCCCCACCTTATAATGGAGGGTGGCTCATTGATGATACAGCTGAAGATAATTTGGCCTAGTCCACTACCCTGAGGCACTCCTGCAGTGATGTCCTGGGACTGAGATGGTTGACCTTCAAAAGCAACCATCTTCATTTGTGCTATGCATGACTCCAGGATGTGGAAAGTATTCTCCTGATTCCCATTGTCTCCACTTTTGCTAGGACTCCCTGATGACGTGGTCGGTCAAATGCTGCCTTATCGTGAAGAGCAGTAATTCTCACTTCATATCTTCCTTTCTGCTGTTTTGTCCTTGTTTGAACTAAAGCTGTAATAAGGCCAGGAGCTGAGTAGCCCTGAAGGACCTCAAACTGAGCGCCAGTGAACAGGTTATTGCCGAGTTACTGATGCTTGATAGCACTGTCAATGACACTTTCCAACGGTCTGCTAATGATCGAAAGCAGACTGATGGTTCGGTAATTGGCCTGGTTGGTTTTGTCCTGCTTTTTCCGCATAAGACACACTGGGAAATGTTCCACATTGCCGGATAGATGTCACTCTTGTAGCTGTGCTCGAACGGCTTGGCTAGCGGTGTGGCTCGTCCTGGAGCACAAATCTTCAGTACTATTACATGAATCTTGTCAGGCCCCATAGTCTTTGCAGTATCCAGTGCCTTCAGCCGTTTCTTGATATCACGTGGTTTGAATCGAATTGGCTGAAGACTGACATCTGTGATGCTGGATACCTCAGGACCAGGCCGAGATGGATTACCCACTCGGCACTTCTGGTGTAAGATTGTTGTGAATGCTTTAGCCTTGCATTTTGCACTGATGTGCTGGGCTGCTCCATCATTGAGGATGGGGATATTTGTGGAGCCTCCTCCCCATATTCCTTGTTGAATTGTCTATCACCAGTCATGGATAGAAGTGGCAGGATTTAAGGGCTTAGATCAGATCCATTGGTTGTGGGATTGCTTAGCTTTGTCTATAGGATACTGATTCTGCTCACTGGCACACAAGGAGTCCTGTGCTGTAGCTTCACCAGGGTGACGCCTTACTTTTAGGTATGCCTGGTGCTACTCTAGGATTGCCCTCCTGCACTCTTCATTGAACGATGATTTATGCCCCGGTTTGAAGGTAATGGTGGAGTGGGAGATATACCAGGCCATCAGGTTACAAATTGTATACATTTGTGCTACTTCTGAAGGCCCAGTGCCTCATGTTTGCACAGTCTTGAGTAGCTTTATCTGTTTGAAATCTATCCCAATTAGCGCGGTGGTAGTGGCACACAACACGATGGAGGTGTCTTCAATGTGAACACGTGTGCATTAAGTTAAATCGTGAATTAATTGAGAAAACATTTCCTTTGGAAGGCTTTCGAGTTTATTAGCTGTGACTCCAGATTTTAATGCATTAACTTTCTGTTATTTCCCTTGATAGTTTTAGAGGTTACATTTTTCAAATTATTTCATGCAATGTGGGTATCACTGGCAAGGCCAGCATTTGCTGCCCACCCCAAATTGTCCTAGACTGAATTGTGTCCCCTCATATTTCAGAGGGCAGTTAAGAGTCAACCACATTGCTGTGGGCCTGGAGTCACATGTAGAGCAGACCAGATCAGGATGGCAGATTCCCTTCCCTAACGGACATTAATAAACCAGA
Source organism: Cetorhinus maximus (assembly GCF_964194155.1). NCBI lineage: Eukaryota > Metazoa > Chordata > Chondrichthyes > Lamniformes > Cetorhinidae > Cetorhinus > Cetorhinus maximus. The sequence continues at coordinate 148,690 of NW_027596400.1, forward strand.
TGGCTCTTTATGACAATCGATGGTAGTTTCATGGTAACCATGACTGAGGCTAGCTTTCAGTAGTTGAATGAATTCCACCATTGCCGTGGTGGGATTTGAACCCTTTTCCTCCCGTGTATTACCATGGGCTTCTGGATTACTAGTCCAATGCCACTAAACTCCCGTCTCACCCTAAAATTGTTTAATTATTGAAATATTTAATTATATTATGATAAACCAGTGGGCAATCTGGTTACAATGTAAAGATCTCCTAATTTGCTAACTTCTTCCACCTCCACAAGCCCCTCTTCCAGACAGCAATCCCGCTGACTGTGAGTTACCGGATACAATTCTTTTTACAGAAACTGGATCTTACTCAGTTTGCAGCAAAATTAATAGGGAAGGAAACGTTATTCGACGTCAAAGAGAGGTTTTGAAATGAACAGCAGCTTAATTTAAGTGCTTGCAAACTTAACATTGTCGGAAATTTACCATTAACTCAATTAAGATAAATTGCCTTGTTTAATTTGACAAACAATAGAGATTTATCTGCTGAGAGCCCGATTGTTGCAACGCTGGTATCTGTTTCTGTGTGTCTGCTCTGTGTGCGGGTCAGGCATCCACCCGGCTGGTTATCAACCTTTGAGCTCATTCTCGTGTATTTCAGAAAGTGCAGTTCGACGCACTTATTCAAGAAGCTTGTATTTTATAGAAAGGTGAAAGCTTGACATAAAGCTTAAGAAGGCGCCTCACAAGCAAGATCAGTAACCTGGTGTCTGATATATAGAAGAAACAACTTAGAAGCACTACATAAAAGGCATAGAAGGATCTCTAATCTGTTCAGAACCAATGCTGTTTCTGACCCACCGTCCCTTGGTGGGCCAGCTTAATGACCATTAAAGAGTAGGGGGAGCTTAACGATCTCCAGCCAACCTTTGCTAAAGTTGACCTTACAGCGTGTGAGAGAACATTGTTAATGGGGCGTTACCCTGTCATCTGTCTTGTGTATCGAGACAAACGCAGTGTTCAAGCACCGTTAATTTGCATCGAAGTAATAAGGTTGAAGAACTCGAGTCAGCAATATAATATAAATGGTTTCATCTCTCGGGAGAAATAACCAAACGTTAATGAGTTTAAACTTCCATCAAAGACTGTAATTTTTAAATGAAGAGATTCATTTTGAATATCAGATAATTACTTCATAAGATTTGCCTGACCCTGAGCTCAATTTCAGAACAAAAAGTTTCAGCAAGTACCTGTAAAGTCCCAGAAAACAGCACCTGTTAATCGTAAATATTATTCCAGCAATTTAAATAGACAGCATGGTGTTTCACTCAGTATATAACACAGTAAACAATGCTACATCTGCCCTGAGATTTTGGAGAGAACATTACTCTGTATTTAACGTGTGCTACACAAGCCCTGGGGATATTCAAAGGTCCAGTGTAAAGGGATCCTTGTTCTCTTTCTAGCCTGTGTTGTGCCTTACCGAGGAATGTTTGATGCAGACAGGTTGATAGGACTTTATTCTGCGTAAAATCAGTGTTTTACCTGTCCGAGGCGAGTTTGTTGGGATGGGACTTTACTCTGTATGTAACTGGCACTGTACCTCCCTGAGAATTTTAAATGGGATATTTGAGAGGGAATATTACTCTGCATCCAATCCGTGCCTGTACCCTGCGAATGCTTGACGGGGCACTGTACGGGGATCTTTACTTTGTATCCAAGCCGTGTTATGCCTTCCCTGATAATGTTTGCTGCAGCAGTGCAGCGGCAGCTTCTTTCCATACCTAACCTATTCTTTACAAAGACGTGAGTACTGACAATGTGGTGTATTATTGCTCTCTCTGAGACTCACAGTGATGTGGAGCAATCTCACCCCCGTACAAAAACTACTTCTGGACTGTCGCTGGGAGCTCCTGTCTCTTTGGGGTTGGGTAGAATCGCGGGCAGATGTCGCCTCAATGTGCAGCCCGCTTTCAGGCGCTGAAACATACATCTAGAGGAAGCCAATTTAACCTCGGATCAAACTGCCACCCAACTGTTTTGAGAAGCGGTTGTGAAAACAAACTGCAGAATCCTATCATACCGATAGGTCGAGCAGAGCTTCAGTCTTCTGATCAGTTGTTTATTCGCTTAATATTTCAAATCAGCTGGGAGAGCGAGGCGCTGGCACTCATGCGTCACTAAAAGCACGCCACTCAGCACAAGGCTAATGAGACTAAGGCTGCCTGACGCTCAGGGACAACACAGAGACAGCAGACTGACGTCACATAGAAACATAGAAACTAGGAGCAGGAGTAGGCCATTTAGCACATCGAGCCTCCTCCGCCATTCAATATGATCATTGCTGATCCTCTATCTCAAAGCCATATTCCTGCTTTCTCTCCGAACCTAATATCCAAAAATGTATCAAATTCTTTCTTGAATATACTCAGTGGCCCGGCCTCAACAGCCTTCTTTGGTAGAGAATTCGACAGGTTGAACACACTCTGGGTGATGAAATATTTCCTCATCTCGGTCTTAAATGGCCTGCCCTGCATCCTGAGACAGTGGCCCCTGGTTCTAGACGCCTGAACCAGGGGAAACACCCTCCCTGCATACAGTCTGTCTAGCCATGTTAGAATTTTTATACGTTTCAATCAGATCCCCTCTCATTCTTGTAACCTCCATTGAAAACAGGCCAGGTTGAACAAATCTCTCCACATAGGACAGGCCTGCCTTCCCCAGTATCAGCCTAGTGAATCTTCGCTGCACCCCTTCGACGTGAAGTGTATCCTTTCTTAGGTAGGGAGATCAAAACTGCACTCAACACTTCAGGTGTGGTCTCACCAAGGCCTTGTATAACTGTAGTAAGACATCCTCACTTCTGAACTCAAATCCTCTTGCAATAAAGGCCAACATACCATTTGCCTTCCTAACTGCTTGCTGCACCTGCCTGCTTACTTTCATTGACTGGTGCACAAGAGCACCCAGAACCCTTTGAACATCCACATTTGCCGATATATTATCATTTTAGTAACACTCTGCCTTTCTGTTTTTCACACCGCAGTGTATAACTTCACATTTATCCACGTTATACTGCATCTGCAATGTGTTTGCCCACACACACTCAACTTGTCTAAATCTCCATGAAGCCTCCTTGCATCCTCCTCACAACTCAAAGGCCCGCCCAGTTTTGTGCCGTTAGCAAACTTAGAAATATTGCATTTGATTCCCTCATCCAAGTTATTGAGATATATCGTGAATAGCTGGGGCCCAAGAACTGATCCCTAGGGTACACCACTAGTGTGGCACATCACTGGTCACCTCTTGCCACCCGGAAAAAGGCCAATTTATTCCCACTCTCTGTTTCTGGTCTGTCAACTAATTCTCAATCCAGGCCAGTATATTATCCCCAATCCCATGTACTTAAATTATGCCGACTAGCCTCTTATGTGGGACCTTATAAAAAGTCTTCTTGAAATACAAATACACCATATCCACTGGTTCCCCCTTTAAAGTTACGTCCTCAAAAACTCCAGTAGATTGGTTAAGCACGATTTCCCTTTCATAAATCCATGCTGACTTTGTCTAATTCGTTAGTGCTTTCCAAGTGTTCTGTTACCACATATTTTATAATAGATTCTAGCATTTTCTCCACTACTGATGTGCGGCTAATTAGCCTGTAATTCTCCGTTTTTTTTTCCCCTCCCTCCTTTTTTAAATAGTGGGGTTACATTTGCCACCATCCAATCTGTAAGAACTGCTCCAGAGTCTATAGAATTTTGGAAGTTGCCCACCAATGCATCCAGCAATGCATAAAGAACACTTCCTTCAGCTCTCTGGGGTGCAGATTATCAGGCCCTGGGGATTTTTCAGCCTTTAACCCTATTCATTTCTCGCGCACGACCTTTTTACTAATACTACTTTTCTTCAATTCCTCCCTCTCACTGGACCCTTGGTTCCCTAACATTTCTGGGAAATTATTTGCGTCATCTTTTGTAAAAGCTTTTACAGTTAGTTGTTATGTTCCCTGCAAGTTTACTTTCATGCTCCATTATTCCCTTCTTGGTCAACCTTTTTTCTCCACATTTGCTGAATTCTAAACTGCTCCCAATCCTCAAGCTTTCTGCTTTTTATGTCAAATTTATATGTCTGTTCTTTGGATCCTTCATTTCTCTTGTAAGCCAAGGTTGAACTATTGTTATAATTTTGCGCCAGGCAGGAATGAATAATTGTTGTAATTCATGCGGACGCTCCTTAAATATTAGCCATTCCCTATCCACTGTCAACCCTTTCAGTAAGGTTCCCCAATCCATCATTGCCAACTCGCACCTTGTACTCTCGCAGTTCCCTTTATTTAGATTCAGGACCCTAGTTTAGGATTCAACTTCTTCACTCTCCATCGTACTGAGCAATTCCATCATTTTATGGCCGCTCGTCCCCCAGGGACCACACACAGTAAGATTGTTAATTAATCCTTTCTCATTGCACAATGCCCAGTCTAGGATAGCCTGCTCTCTAGTTGGTTCCTCAACGTATTGATCGAAAAACCATCACGTACACACTCCAGGAAATGCTTCTCCACAGTATTATTACTAGTTTGGCTTTTCAAATCTACATGTAGATTAAAGTCACCCATGATTACAGCTGCACCCTTATTTCATTTGTCTCTAATTTCCTGATTAATGCATTCCCTTACGTTCCCATTACTGTTTGGGGGTCTATAGGCAACCCCCACCAACGTTTTCTGAGCCTTGGTGTTTCTCATCTCTACACAGGGACTGCAGACTGACGTCAAATGGACTGGTGACTGACGTCACAAGGATACCACCGACTGACGTCACAGAGGAAGCGGGCTTCGGTCACGCGGACTTCAGACTGACGTCACATAGACTGCTGACTGATGACACACAGGCAACAAACAGCATGACATGGGAGTGAGTAGGCTGGGGATTGTGACGGCAATGGGAAAGATAAAGACAATCGAGCAGACAGAGTAGTTACGCAGATCGGAATGAATAGGGATGTATATACAGAGATAACAGAAATAAACATAATGTTTCTGATAAAATAAAACAACAAATTCTGGAAGAGAATCATTGGAGAAATTGAATGAAAGAAAGATCTGAGCAAGACTAATGGGGGCTCCTGTAGGTGCATCCGTTCAATGTTTCCATTGCCTCAATGGTGAAATGTTCGGTGAATGGAGTTGCTCAGCTGAGTAAGGCCTGCTCCATAGATCAGCATTATGCCTGTTCTAAATGTTTAATAAGGGTTCTGCTGACTATTTCCTCATTAGGAAGGTCGCTGCTGCTGTGAAGTCGGGGTAACGGAATTGGCATTGTTCTGTGGAACACAAGTGGACAATGAGGGACTGAATGCGCTCAGCGTGACTGAGGTAAAGTGATGTAGACTGATATAGAACTAAAGGTACTAACACTCAATGAGGCTCAAGGACATAAAGACACAGAATTGCGACTGCTCGGTTTCAGCAGGAAAAATGGGACTGGTTGGGCATCTGGGGTTGTAATGGGAAGGAGGAAGATAGGGAGAAGCGAGCAGAACCGATGTGGAAAATTAGCCTAAAGAGAGGCATAATGAGACAGGTAAAAGGGAAACAAAAAGCAGGTTGAAATAAAATAAATTTATGAAACTGGCACATGGAAGAGTATGAATGAAAGGAAATATGAGCAATATTTCTGAGTAGGTAAGTGAGACACGCCCTGGTGTATTAGCTCATTGCCAGTCTGCATTTAAAGGGTCGAACTCTGTTTATATTACAAGAGGGCCTATCTCAGTTATTACTGCATTAGGGCATGTCCATGTTTATATTTCATTAGGTCCTGTAAATTTAACCGAAGTAGGAAAATACTAAGTTAAGGCTGAAAGTGAAGGGTTTAGGAGTGTGTGTAAATATGTCTTTGAAGTTACAATGTTAAGAAAGAACCTAAAAGAGTGTTCGTGATCCTTGTCTTTATTTTTTAAATAGAGGCATCGCGTACAAAGGCAAGGGAGTGCTGCTCGCCATCACAGAATACTCATTAGGCATCAAACGTTTTGTTAAATATTCGGCATTACATTTTAAGGAAGAGAGAAAGGCCTTTCAGATGGATCAGGAGAGATTCATTAGATTGATACCAGAGATGAAATAATTGACTTCTGCGGAGAGATCAAAGAAATGTTGATCTTCTTGCAGCTTTGGGGTTTAAGTGGTAATATGACAGTAATGCTCAAATACATGAAATCATTTGGGACAGAAGGGTGGAAAACCGAACAGACACATTTAAAGCAATTTGCAACAGCACCAAAATCGGCACAAGAGAAAGCGATGACCAGGAATGCTCTGTCTCAAAAGGCGGTGCAAGCCGACTCAATAGGATTGTTTAAAAGTCAGTTGGATAAATCAATGATGTGCAAACATTTGCATGATTAAAAGAGAATTGCAGGAGAACTGGACCGATTTTGTAGCTCTTTCAACGATCTGGCACAACATGATGAGCTGAAAGGCCTTTCATGTGTTGTATTATGTGGTGCACTATTTTCTGATTCTATGATTACTCGACCAACTCTTTATATTACCTTAAGCCTCTTTGCATTTGTTACTGCACTCGCTCCCTCTCAGCTAATATGATGCTAGTCCCTGTCTCAGTCATTATGAAACAATACCATGACCACGCTGTTAAATTGCATTAAAAACCGTATCTGCTTAATTATGCTGCACAAAATTCTGTTTATTTCACATGAGACTATGTATCTACTTATATTGCACAAGCTTCCGTCTCAGTTATGACTGCAATAGACCACAGCACTGAATATGCTGCACGGGACCATTTCCATTTTTTTATTATATTCGATAATGCAACTTTTTCTGTTACATTAGGCTCTGTCTTTATTTATATTAAACTCGAACATTTATTTGGCTATGCTATTTTTGACCATGTCTCTCTTTATATTAGACTAGACCACGTCGCTGTTTATATTACACTATACCCTGTTTGTTTATGTTACACTAGACCCCGCCTCTGTTTTTATTAAACTATATCCCACCTCTTGTCTGTTTTACACTAGGCTTTATCTCTGTTTATAATATGCAAGGCCATGTCTCTTAAATTGCACTAAACCCTGCCTTTGTTTATGTTGAACTGGACCATGTCTCTGTTAGTATTGTACTAAACCCTATAACTGTTTATATTATACTAGGTCAAGTCTCAGTTTGTATTCCAGCAAGCTTAGTTGTTACTGCACCTGTGTATATGTTTTTATATTAACCTACACCCTACCGCGGTTATTACTGCACTAGGACTTGTCTCAGTTTGCATGACACTCGTTCATGTTTCAGTTAACCTGACACTGGGACACCCTATGTCTCTTTCTTTTATATTTCACTGGATCTTGCATCAATTTTTATTATATCTGACATTGTTTTTATTCATAATAAACTGGAGAATGTGTTTGTTTATATGACATGACTGTCTTAGCCATTACTAGACTAGACACTGCCTCTGTTTAAATCACAACGCTGGAATTTCTGATTTTGATTTAATAACAGGCCCTGCTGCTGCTTGACTGTATCAGATTATATCACTCGAGGCAATTTCTCATGTGTAACTGGACTAGTCTATGCCTCTGTTTGTATCATACTCAGGCCTGTTCTACTTATTACTGCACGAGACAATGGCTTTGTATCTGTCACACGAGACAATCTCATGTTGGCTGTTTATATTACACTAGATAATTTCTTTGTTAGACCAAGGTCACCAACTCCCACACCACTACGCACTCCCTCGCCAAACAATGAGCAGATAGATGACCTTCAGTGAGTCGAATAAGACTGGGGATTTTGCACTGTACAAATCAAGTGCCCATTCTTTAAAAAAAAACTTCGTTCACCGTAAAGGGCTTTTGAGGTAGACTGAGGTCCCGAGAAGTGATGTTTATAATGACACAGCACAGAAAGAGGCCAGTCAATCACCACGGCTCTGCCGGATCTCTGAAAGAACTATCGAGATACTTCAACTTTCCTGTTGATTTCGCAATTGCTCCACCCCCATCCCTTCCTATTTGGAATTTATTCGTCAATCTGCAGTCAACTTTGTATCAAGCAGAACATTTCAGATTACAATTCACTGCTTGAAAAGGATCTTCGCAGGTTATCAAATGCTTTCTGTTAAATGTCATGGATAAACTTCATGGAGAAAGAATATTTGTAAGGCCATAGTACCATAAGACTTAGGAGCAGAAGTAGGCCATTCGGCTCATCGAGTCTGCTCCGCCAGTCAATGAGATTATGGCTGATAACTCCAATGTCCTGCTTTTTCCTCATAACTCTTGATTTCTTGACAGGTTAAAGATCTCACTATCTCAGCTTTGAATATATTTAACGGCCCAGCCTCTACAGTCCTCTGTGGTAAATAATTCCACAGATTCACTACCCTCTGAGAGAAGAAATTCCTCCTCATCTCTGCCTCAAATGGCGACTCCTTACTCTGAGATTGTGACCTCTGGTCCTGGACTCCCCACAATGGGGAACAACCTCTCAGCACCTACCCTGTCAAGCCCCCTCAGGATCTTACATGTTTCAATAAGGTCGCCTTTCATTCTTCTAAATTCCAATGAGTACAGGCCCAAACTACTCAACCTCTCCTCATAAGAAAATCCCTCCATTCCCGGGATGAAGCTAGTGAACCGTCTTTGGACTGCCTCGAAAGCCAATATATCTTTCCTCAGATAAAGGGACCAAAACTGTTCATAATATTCCAGGTGTGGTCTAACTAGTGCCTTGTATAATTTAAGCAAGACTTGTCTGTTTTTATACTCCTTTCCCTTTGCAATGAAATCAAACATTCCATTTGCCTTCCCTATTACCTGCTGAACTTGAATGCTAGCTTTTTGTGATTTGTGCACGAGGGCCACCAAATCCCTCTGTGCTGCAGCTTTCTGCAGTTTTTCTCCATTTAAATAATATTCAGCTCCTCTATTCTTCCTGTCAAAGTGCATAACCGCACATTTTCCCACATTATCTTCCATCTGCCAAGTCTTTGCCCACTCACTTAACCTGTCGCTATCCATTTGTAGACTCTTTGTGTCATCCTCACCACCTGCCTTCCCACCTATTTCTGTGCCAGCCACAAACTTGGCGATAATACATTCGCTTCCTGATCCAAACCATTAATATATATTGTAAATAATTGTGGCCACAGCACTGATCCCTGTGGTATTCCACTAATTAGAGTTTGCCATCATCAAAATGCCCCTCTTATTCCAAATCTCTGTCTTCTATTAGTTAGTTAATCCTCTATCCATGCTAACATACTACCCACAACCCCATGGGCTCTTAACTTATTAAGTAACCTTATGTGTGGTACCTTAAGAAAATCCAAATATATTACACAAGCTGGTTGCCCTTTATCTATCCTGCTTGTTACCTCCTCAAAAAATTCTAATAAATTTGTCAGGCATGCTTTCCCCTTCATGAAGCCTTGCTAACTCTGCTTGATTATATTATGCACCTTTAAATGCTCTGATATTGCATCACTTATGATAGACTTTAACATTTTCCCAATGGTGAATGTTAAGCTAACTGGCCTGTGGTTAAATGTTTATTGTCTCCCTCCCTTTTTGAACAAGGGCGTTACATTGACAGTTTTCCAATCCTCTGGGACTTCTCCGGGATCTAAGAATTCTTGGGAGATCTAGGGATTCTTGGAAGACCAGTGTGTCCACTATCTCTGCAGCTATTTCGTTTAATATCCTGGGATGAAACTCATCAGATTCAGGAGGCAGCAGCCTTTCGGCCCACTAGTTTCATTAGCACTTTTGGCTGGTGATAATGATTGTATTTATTTCCTCCCCTCTCCCCGCCATTTTGCCCTTGATAATTTCATATTTTTGGAATGCTGTTAGTGCCTTTTATCGTGAAGACTGATGCAAAGTATCTATTAAACTCCTCTGCCATTTCCTGGCTCCCCATTATTATTTCCAGAGCCTCATTCTCTAAAGGGCCTAGTTTCACTTTGGCAGTTTCCTATTCCAAGTTCCTCTCGAGCCCTGAGGAGATGTACTTAACCCTGGCACCTGGAAGACAACACAGCCTTCGGGACTCACGCTCACGGATGCAGAGAACAGTATCTATCACCCTAATTAAACTGTTTCCTACCACTACATTCATTTTTTTCCCACCACTTTAATGTTTCCCTCTACCACGGTGCCGTGGCCAGTTCCACCATCCTCCCTGCAGCCCGTGCTCTCGTCCACACAGCTTGCAAGAGCGTTGTGACTCTTGAACAATTGCAGGGGCCGAGGTTCCTCGAACGCTACCCTCTGGGTCCACGCAGCTCCCTCACCTGCAGTCACAAACTCCTGTTCCTGATCACAGACCAAATTGGAATTATCTAATCTCATGGGGTGTGACCGACTCCTGGAGTAAAGTGTCGAGTTAGCTGTCCCCCTCCCTGATGTGGCTCAGTTTCTGCAGCTCGGATTCCAGCTCCTCAACTCAGATTCGAAATTCCTGGAGCTCTCAAACACTTAATTCAGATGTGCTCTCTTTGAATCAATTTGGTGTCCAGCAGCCCCGACATGCTGCAGCAGCAGCACATCACCTGCCCTGCGATCAATATTGTATTTTATTTAGTTTATTAAACAATTACTCGGGTATCCCTGCTCTTTTCACTTGAAGAATTCCCCCGCTCTTTACATTCTATCGGAATTAATTTTGTGGGGTGGAGTGCTGCTGAGAATGAAAAATGAATGATAGAAAGAAAGGAAGGAAAAAGGAAGGAAGGAAGGAGGGGAGGAAGAAAGAAAGAAAGAAAGAAAGAAAGAAAGAAAGAAAGAAAGAAAGAAAGAAAGAAAGAAAGAAAGAAAGAAAGAAAGAAAGAAAGAAAGAAAGAAACAATTCACAAACAACAATGGGATAAAATAGTTTTCAGTGGTGTTAATTGAGTGATAAATACTGGGACAACCCCTCTGGGTTCTCTCTATGACCGTAACGAAGGGATCATTTGTGTTCCATCTCAGAGGACAGTCGTGGATTCAGTTCAGAGTTTTATCAGAGAAGACATCACCTCCGGCAGTGCAGCACTCCTTCAGTACAGGAAACCCTGGGCTCTCAGCACTGGAGATAGGCCTTGCACCTCTGGAGTGCGGGGCTTGAGCCTTGGACTTTCCGATTCGACTGCGAGAGATAAAGTGGCACACACTGAACCACTCTAATGGAAAGGAAACAACATGAGAAGGAGACAGAAGATGAACCTTAAAGGGAGGATACAAATATTTTATTGCTCTTTCAGCAGTTAAATGAAGCAGCGAAGGTAGCGAAAGGGCACTTCAGCATATTCTTCAGCTGCTCTCGGAACTTGGTCTGGGTCACCGCATAGATGAAAACATTGGTGCAGGAGCTGAGAAGCTGGAGCATGTTGGTCGTCTCTTGAAGGATGAATTGCGGGTCATTGAAATCCAAGCCAGTGAAATATGCCTCACCTGTAATCTGCACGTAGAGGAAATGTCCGACATAGGTGACCCACAGGAGGAGAAAGCTGAGAGAGATGGCGAAGAGCAGGACAATGGACCTTTTACGGTTGTCCATTTCTGGATCTCTGTGACTCCCGGCTCCCCGGAGCCTCCTGCGGGCTCTGCTGGCGGCTAAGATGTGCCTTACGGTCAGTGCATTGAGCAGCAGAATGAGGAGGAACGGGAGGAAGGTGGTTAAGATGCGGTCAAGCCAGTCGTAGGCCTGCCAGACGGGCAAAGTGTAATAGGTGGACTTGATGTTGCAAAACCAGGGCACCCCATCCAGAATATACAAGGGCTGGTAGCTGAAGTAGAAAGGGACGTTCTTGGCGCAGCTCAGGGCACTGACCAGTCCTATAACCAGCACCGCAGTTTTCTCCGTGCAGTATCTGGTCTTCAGGCTCTGACAACAGATGGCCACGAAACGGTCGATGGTGAAGGTGACCGTCAGCCAGACTGAGCCATCTCGTGTGGCATAGACGAGCACGGTGCTGACAGCGCACCCAGGGGTGGTGGAGAGGACACTCTCACGAAAGTAGATGCCACCGATCCGGTTGAATATGACGGCAGTGATGATCACCAGGAAATATGTCACCGCTATCGCCACCAGGTAGTAGGTGATGCATTGGGAGAGCCCGCACCAGCCACGGGATAAGATTATGATCGCCACAATGTTGGCTGCGAGGGAGGAAAAGAGAGATATGTTACCGAGCGAACTCCAAACACCAGCTGCTGCCTCATGCAACCTGTTACTAAAACCGTCCTCACCCGTGCCTGTGCCACCTCCTGACTCCAACCATTCCAAAGCTGGAACTTCTTGTTTGGCATCCAATTCTGGATAAGTGCATATTTGATGTAATTAAATATTTGTGAGTCAGAAGACATTGCCTTCAGTTCCCACCAAAAACTCTGTTCTCTCACAACTGAGTCCATCCTCCGAGGCTTGAGGCCCTTTACGATTTGGCGACCTGTTTGAGCCAGAGCTGCGCTTCCAAACGTCCTCCTCCCTATGATGATCATCCAGCACCAAGACTGGTTACTTCCACATTTCTAATATCGACCATAATGTCACACATCTCAAAACCTGCCTTAGGTTAGCAGCTGCTCAAGGTTTCCCCATGCCTTTGTAACATCTAGATACCAACAATTGGAATAGTCTCTTGGCGTTCTCCCACTTTGGGTCATCAGTGATCTTAAACTCATCTGAAGCACTTGGTGGGAATGTTCCTATTCACAGGAAGTCCCAGTCATCCATCACCCCTGTGTTTGTCCACTTACATTGGCTCCCAGCCTGGCAACACCTTGAATTTAGTGCCCTCATCTTTTCTTTCAAATCCACCCATAGCCTCGCCATTACTTACTCCAGTAACCCGCTGAAATCGTTTTGCTCACAGCCAATATCTATTCTCTTGTGTACCCCAGAAATTAAATGTTACACCGGTGGCGAAGGTACCTTTTGCTGCCGTGGCCTGAATGTCTGGATATCCCTCCCTCAAATCCTTCGCCTTTCTTTCCTTCTACCAGACTATTCTTAAATCCGACTCCTTCGATGAAGCTTTTGGTTATCGGTCCTTATTTCTCCTTATGTAGTTGATATCAAATTTTGTTTGTTAAATCTGCTGCGAAGCATCCTCACCACACGGTCTGCAGTGGTTGAAGTAAAAAGCTCAACTCTAACTTCTCAAGTAGAAACGAGCGATGGGCAATAAATTGTGAACTTGCCAACGACAGTAATAGATAAATATTATATTCTACTGTATAATAATAAATGAAAAATACTACCTCCTTCCAGAGGTGGCACTGCTGATTCCTGCAATTAGTGAGTGTAAATTTTATAATCACAATGCATCTAATGTAATTATTGCACTGTAAAGAAACAGTGTAAATCACTGTAATAAAATAAATGCACGACAATTATTTTTAATGCTCTGTGATACGCCATTGTTCCATACAATGTTAAAAACGCTATAATGCATTTTATTACATTGGAATGAAATCTAATTTTTAACAATGTAACGTAATACTGTACATACAATTTCATACATTATACTTCATAATTCAGCAACCCAACAGCCGCTGTTTCTATAAACTTGCACCATAGAACATTGAATAATATCTTGTACTGCTACATAATGCAAGTGGAATTAATGAACTATAAGTCACCGTAATGCAGTACAATATCATATATTGCACCTCTATACAGGAACACAGTTGACGTTCCTTAAACTCAAACAATGCTGAATATTAAAAAAAGCCCCTTCCCGAAATCTAAGGCACAAATGTTCTGGCGATTTACAAGAAAGTAAATAATTTATTTGGAGTCTATAACTTACCCGGGACACCAATAACAGCAAGAACAGGATTGTAAATAGCATAGACAGGTCCATTCGCTGGCCCGTGCATCTCCTTTCAGACACTAAGGGAATTCTGCAAGCTGCAAACCTTAGCTCTGCAACGCTTTCAACTTAAACTGGCTGAAACTCTCCAAAGTGACAATTCGGTTAGAACATGCACCTTAGTTACAGTTCGGTGAACAAACAAAAGAACTCACGGTTTCATGCCTTCCACTTGTAACATCGGCCAGGTGGATGGTTCCATATCTTTTTGGGCGAGCTGCTGGTTGCCAATTCTGCGGCACAACTACCTCTCCTTCCCGCCAAACCATTTCTTGGAGTCTCCATTAAGCAGTCAATAATTGTCGATATGGTACTGAGATCCGATCTCTAAGCTAAAACCGTTTCTTCCCATCTCTATCATGTTCCCAAATAGTTCGTGTTTTTAAGAGTCAGGTTAGATCATGTGTTTGATTGATTGGCAAGTATTTTAGTTCTTAATCATTTAGTGCAATCAGATCATTAAATTGACTTTTAGCTGAACAATGTTAGAGCCACTGCCCTTGACATCAAGGCAGCATTTGCCCGAGTGTGGCATCAAGGAGCCCTAGCAAAACTGCAATCAGTAGGCATCAGGGAGAAAACTCTCCGCTGGTTGGAGTCATACCTAGCACAAAGGAAGGTGGTTGTGGTTGTTGCAGGGCAGTCGTCTCAGCTCCAGGACTGTACTGCAGGTGTTCCTCAGGGTAGTGTCCTAGGCCCAACCATCTTCAGCTGCTTCGTAAATGACCTTCCTTCCATCATAAGGTAAGAAATGGGGATATTCGCCGATGATTGCACAATATTTAGCACCAATCGCGACTCCTCAGATACTGAAGCAGTCCATGTCCAAATGCAATAAGGCCTGGACAATAACCAGGCTTGGGCTGATAAGTGGCAAAACACAGGCAATGACCATCTCCAACAAGAGAGAATCCAACCATCGTCCCCTTAATGTTCAATAGCATTACCATCACTGAATCCCCCACTGTCAACATCCTGGGGGCTACTATTGATCAAAAACTGAGCTGAACTAGCCATATAAATACTGTGGCTACAAGAGCAGGTCAGAGGCTAGGAATCCTGCGACGAGTAACTCAACTCCGGACTCCCCAAAGCCTGTACACCATCTAAAAGGCACAAGTCAGGAGTGTGATGGAATACTCCCGACTTGCCTGGATGAGTGCAGCTCCCACAACACACAAGAAGGATAGGTGGGATCCAGATTTCGGGTTAATATCAGATCATTCATGATCTTATTAAATGGCGCAGCAGTCTCGAGGAACTGAATGGCCTACTCTTGCTCCTTTTCGTATGCTCGTATGTTCGTATGGTCCAGTGCAGTCATAATTGAGACAAGGTCATCAGGTCAAGGGCAGTGATCACTGAAACACGGTACAGTGGCCATATCATATTTCAAAGCTGCACTGCCATTCAGTAATATCGAGGCTGATTTCAAACCTCAACGTCACATTCCCGCACTTTCCCCATATCCCGATTCTTTTAGCATCAAATATCTATCGAATATTGCCTTGCATACACACATAAACCGCTCTCTGAGTTACAGAATGCCACAGATTCACAACAATGGTTCTACTGAAGATCATTTTTCCTTCTCCGTTCTAATGGATGACTCTTTATTCTGAAGCTGTGACCCCGAGTCAAGTGGCACGTGGAAGTAAATGCAGAAAAGTATGAACTGGTTCATTTTAGTACTAAAAGCGAAAAGAAGCAATAAGTAATCAAGGTTTCAATTGCAAAGGGGATGCAGGAGTAGAGGAGCCGTTCGGTCTATGTGCATAAATAATTGCATAGCGCAGGGCAGATTGAGAAAATGGTTACTAAATATATAGCATGCCGGGCTTTATAAATAGGGTATAAAGGATACAAACAAGGAAATTATGATAAATCTGTGCAAAAGGCTTAGCCTCAGCTGGAGTATTATATTGGCCATCGCACTTTCGGATGGAAGTGAAGACTTGAGAGCGGGTGCAGAAAAGACTCATGACATTGATTCCAATGAAAATGAATTTCTGTTACGTGGATGGTTGCTCTCTATGGAGAGGAGAAGATTAAGTGGAAATTTCATAGATTTGTTGGGGGTGTGCAAAATGATGCGGGAAATGGACAATATATATAGGGAAGGATTGAGAATGAAAGGGCTCCGATACAAGGCAGTTGACAAAAGATGCATGGGCGACATTATGGAAATATTTTTCCATGGACTGAGTAATTCACACCTGGAATGCACAGCCTGAGTGTGTGGGGGCAGCACATCCAATCGTGGCTTTCAATAGGGAATTAAATAATAACCTGAAGAGCAAAACATTGCAGAGCTCGAGAGAAAAGACGGATAGTGGGACTGGGAGAGTTGCACTTGAAATGGGCTAGCACGGACACTACGGGGTGAATGGCCTCTATCTGAGATATAATCATGCGGCGATTCAGTGATTTAATGATTCTATATATTTTCTACTTGAGAAACAAAAAAAACCTTAAATAGGAAGGAGGTGAGAAAATGGAAGAACTGAAGGAATGCCTTTAACAGAATAAATGGACAGGAAACATGAAATTTACTCTTTCATGGCATGTGGGCGTCGCTAGCAAGGCCAGCATTTGTTGCCTATGCCTAATTGCCATTGAATTGAGTTGCTTGTTGGGCCATTTGAGAGGGAGGTTAAGAGTCAACCATAGTGCTGTGGCTCTGCCCTGCCCCTGATGCAATGGTGGAATCGACCAATCATGGTGCTGTGACTGATGGAAAGTGTTGGGGGACCGTCGATTCCCAGGGGGAAACGTCGATCGTCTTTGTGAAAAGTGCATTCAACAATGTTTGTGGGTCGTAACCTCTACATAAATGCAGCCAGTTATTAATATAGAACGGCCCTATTTTAAGAGGGAGCACTGTTGAGGGGCGCATGTTCTCACCCAATGCAGCGCGGCCCGTGAACACATAGGGGCCTTTCCCAGCTGCGGTAATTGTGGGAGATGCTGACCTCTATGGAAAGATCATTGGTGGAGTGAATGCAAGCCTAAACTCCCCTCAGCTGGGAACTGCCCGGTTTCTTGGTGCAAGAGGCTGCGGGTTCTCTTGAGCGGAGAGAATCTCTCAGCCGATTGTAGCCCGAATGCTGGAAATCACAGGAGATGGTGAAGGTTTATCAACTCAAACCAGGAAACACGGAATCAACAACAAAAGGGTAAGAAACGAATTTGCCGATACCTGAGGAAAAAGGCGGCTATAAATTCACCCTAAATTATAAATCGGCACATTATGAATTTTTCCAGCAAAAAGATGAGAATGTGGAATAATTTCATGAACGATATTTGAAGACGAATTGGACAGAAGAGGATATTAAGAATTAAAAGGAGCGAGAAGGAAATGCAGACTTAATGAGCTTAATCCCTTTGTTCTGTAAAATTGTAAGAGTCACTGAAAAGATTTTCATGAACAATATTTGTACCTCAAATTTCCATGCCCTTTGTTTCTCCCTGTGTCTATAATCTCCGCCATGCTCAGGTTTTTATACAGGTCTCTCGGTGCTCTTTATTACTGTATGTCTGCCTCCCACCATGTTAAGTTTTTGTACAGCGCCCTCCGGTTTCTGTATCACTGTGTGTCTGCAATCCCACCATGTTCAGGTTTTTGTACAGCTTTCTCCGTGCTCTGTATTACTGTGTGTCTGCAATCCCACATGTTCAGGATTTTGTACAGCTCTCTCAGTTCTCTGTATCACTGTGTGTCTGCAATCCCACCATGTTAAGTTTTTGTACAGCGCCCTCCGGATTCTGTATCACTGTGCACCATGTGCAGGTTTTTGTACGGCTCTCTCCCTGCTCTGTATCACTGTGCTGTACGCCGACTCAGTGCACAGTAATACACAGCGGAGTCGCTCACTTGTAGTTTGGAGATATTTAACCGGCTAATTTTCTCAGCAGGTTCGATAGAAGCAGAAATTCTTCCCCCGGCAGCATTTTCTTTATTCTCCTCTCCTGAAGCGTGTCTCTGAAGCAGATATTCCGGGGCCTGTCCTGGGGACAGACGGTACCAATGTACTGTGTACTGACAGATACCTGAATACTCACAGCTTAAAGTAACGGTGTCAGCGGCAGCAGAGGTTTGTAAAGGCGGATTCTGGGATATCCGGAGACTGGAATCTGGAGGGTGAAAAATGGACATTATGTGTTTGTTTCGCTACTGCTGACATGGGAAATTTGTCAATCGCGCGAACAGCTTTGTGTTTTTTTTTATCTTGACTTGAAGCCTGTTCGAACGCTGCTCATTGTTATTTAAATATGATCAACTGGGGAATGAGGTGATATTTTCTCTTCCATAGCGAATTCCTCCGATCAGGACTTCACTACCTGAATGGGTTTTGGGAACAGATTCAATAGTAACTTTCAAACGGGCGATGGGTCTGTTCTGAAACTGAAAAAAATGCAGGACTATGGGGAATATGCATGAGTGGTGGGAACAATTGGATTACACTTTTAAAGGGACAGCACCTACACGATGGGCCGGATGTCATCCTTCCGCGCTGCATGGTTCTATTATGTATATTAGATTTGTTTGTATTTTCCCCGGTGAGAGACAAACCCGAGGGAACTTCTTATTAACAGTGAAACAGTCAGTTTCTAAAAAACTATTTGCCCGACATTATCGCAGATATAACGCATCACTGCGCACAGCAAGATCCAACGGAATGCGATTGCATTCCGTCAGCACTAATCGGGTCAAACAGATAGTGAATATCGATGGTGAAATGTCAACCATTAGCTTCAGTTTAACATTTCTCAGGAGTTTCCATCTGCTCTTGGGTCTATTAGTTTATTTTCTTCGTTCAATCTATGTTTCCCCATTTCTCTTTAATTTGAAATATTTACAGTTATTTTCATTTTATTTCTACATTTACTTTGCACTGTTTGTACTTCTTGCAATCGTGGGAACTTGTCCCAACCTCTCTCAGTTGTCGGTTGGGTTCAGTCTGTTCAGTTTCCGCAGTGGTTTTACTGTTACTCACTGGAAACTGCCTCTTCCGCCTCTCTGACAATTTCAATTCTTTCCGCCCATTGACTGATTCTCTCCGCGTTCTCTGGGCGGAGTTTTCGCTAAGCTTTTCATTGTACTCAATCTGCAGGAGAGGGACCGGTCATTCGGCACAGTGAATTATGTTATGGGTATGCTCCATACCAGTCTCCCCAACCCGAAATCTAATTGACCATTTCCACCCAGCTCCCTGTGCAGGCCTGTTCAGTTCTCCCTCCAGTATTTTCAGCCTTCCCATAAATCCACCAATAATGTCTGCTCCAATGGCATCAATTCCACATTCTGACGCGCCTTAGCGCACATTGTTCTTCTTCATGTCATTGTTCTGTTAGTGACGATCTGACATTAATGTCCTACTGACCTGGACTCATCCACCAATATACAGCTGCAACCCATGCACTCCATTAAACCCGTTCATAATTCAAAAGATTTCTCTGAATTTTCTTCTTGGTTCTCTGTTTTCCAGAGAAAAGTGACAAAGCCTTTTCAATCTTTCCAGAGAGATGTGCATTTTTGCTGATTTCTTTTCTCAGAAATTTAAGAAATCAGTGCAAAGAATCTTTCAAATTGAAGCAGGAATGGCCATAACAACTTTCAAACCTGCTCGGACGTTCAATGATATCATGACTGACCTTCGAAGTAAGCATCACATTCCCATATTCCTAGATTCTTTCAATAACCAAACATCTATGGAACACTGCCTTGAATACATTCATCCACTGAGTATCCGCAGCTCTCTGAGCTATGGAATGCAACAGGTTCAGAACAGTAGCCTGGGGAAACACCCACCAGTATCTGCCATGTCAGCCCGTTGAGAATATGATATGTTCCAATGAGATCAGCTCACTTTCCTCGAAACTGCTGTTACGAAAGTACAATGAGTTTTTTTCTGGTTTATTGTGCAGTATGTTAATGGGTGTAAGTATAGTTGGCTCTGTCTGTGTGATTTTATTGCATTTGGAGTCAAGTATGCTGCAGGCTTGAAATTATCAAAGGAAGCTATATGTGTGGAAATATGCTTGAAATGTTAATACATAAACGTGGATGCTGGCTTAGCATGTACAGTGTGAAGGGAATTTGGGTTTCAAAGGGGTGTTAGGCTGTATAAAATTAGTTAGATAAGCAAGGCTAAGGAGTTAGTATTAATTTGCTCCTTAGGGAGCTGACAATATTGGCAACATGAAAGTTTTCATATTGTGAGGAAGATGCAGTTTTTAAGATATGTGGGACAATAGAATTTACATATTAAAGAGAGAGAAACATACATACGGGAGAATGAAAGGCGATATGAGGAGAGGGCCATGTAAGATCTAACATGAGTCTGTGAAACAACCTTCATGAAGCTGCCAGCCATTTTTGCATATGTCTGCTTTGTCAGGTTAGTGATGTTGGGGAAGCCATTTGGAATTCCACTGTCAAGTGTGTGCTACGTTAACTTGCTGGTTCTGTTTTAAATCAAAAATCTATTTGGACTGTTGCCTTAAAGGGGTGTATAACTGGGAGTCAAGTTAATTCAGAATTTTAGGAGTTGTTATAGTCATAAATAACTTGTCATCTCATGTATGTGTTTGGAATATTTTATTTTGTGAATAAATATTCTAATTTAATTTCTTTAAAGTATCTAAAGGTCTTGTTGGACTCATTACTTCAGAATCAGTGCAAATATCGATTGCAAAACCGTTGTGGCAGAGCGATGAAGTTTCCCTTGTGGATTTGACCCGCCTGGCACACATCACCTGCCATGTGATAACATTACTGGGGGCTCTTTGCGGGATGTTGGAAATTCCTTGATTAGTTCGGAGATGGTCAATCTTAAGGCTACCAGTGCCAGAAGAACATTGAATCCAGGAGTTGGTGTGGGGTTTTTAAAGTGGCGAGAGTGTTAAAGTGGCTGTATCCATGGCACACATCATCTGACACGTCATAACACGATGGAATACCGGCTGTCACTCCTTCACCTCTTCTCATAGGATAAACCATTTAACTCAGGAAGCTGCCTGATGAAACTTTGTTCACTTCCTTCAACGCATATAGATCTTTTCTCGCTTATGAATCTAAAACTTTACACAACACACAGACTGGAGTCCAGTGCAGTCCTTCCCAATACTTCTACCAATTGGTTTATAATATCGAGGATTACTGATTCATCAGCTCAGGTGGCGGTTCGTACATAGGTGGTAAGAAGCGGTAAGTTTCCTTCCTATGTTTGGGCTGGCGCCATGAGACGCCTTGCGGTCTGGAGTTAATATTAAGGCTTCCCAGGGCAACTCCCTGCTCACTGTATATCACCGTGCAGCCACTTCTGGGTCTATCCTGCCGGTGGCACAGGACATACACAGGGATAGTGATGGTGCTGTATAAGACATTGTACGTTATGATTCCGTGAGCTTGACTCCGCCAGGTTGTTGCTTGACAAACATGTGGGAAAGCTCTCCCAGTTTTAGCACATACCTCCAGATGTTAGTAAGGGGGACACTGCAGGATGGACAGGCCTGGGTTTTCCATCTCATTTCCAAAGCCTAGGCAGATTGCCGGTGATGTGCCGAGTGATGTGGTTCATGTTCCATCCTTTTCTTTGAGACTTAGTAGCCATTTGATACAAATAAGTAGCTTGTTCGGCCATCATTTCACCAAGTGCTTAAGACTAAACCACAACGCTTTGTGTCTGACGTCATATGTAGTTTAGACCAGGTAAGAAAAGCAGATTTCTTTCTATTAAGCAGAGTATGGTGCTGGGCAGTTCGAAACAATCGGCAGTAGTTTCATGATCACCATACTAAGAAGAGCTTTTAACTCCTGGTGCTTGGATTCCACCAGCTGCTGCGGTGGGATTTGAACCAGGATTAACACAGAGAGGATTGACAGGGTGTCTGGGTTACTAGTCTAATGACATTACCAGGAGGCCACCCCTCCCCATGCAGATTATTTGCCTGGATACTTTGCAACACGTCGCTGTTTGCAGTCACTTACCAGCTGTGACAGTCACCTTTGTCCCGGATCCGTCTACAGAGCCATCTTTCCAAACGGAACCACATTCATATTTATACTGAGCTTTGCAGTAATAGGTGGCCGTGTCTTCAACTCTCACATCCCGAATTTCCAGCGAAAAAATATTTTCTGCTTTATTTATCGACACAACAAATCTCCCCCCGCTGTGGATCCGCTCCCGTTCTGTCCCGGTCTGGGTTTGTCTGAAGAAATGTCCGTCCTCTAAATGATGAGAATTACCATAGAAAGCACAGGTGATGGTGAGAGACTGACACTCCTTCCTGGTCACCGCTGCCGGGGTCTGTATCACTGACTGACTGAAAGAGCCTGGAAATTAAACAAAGAGAGTTTAATTGGCCGTCAGAGCCGAACCAAATAACGGGGCTAAAACTCCAGACAGTGTCTGTAATTGGGATGGACTCAGGCAGCTTTATCTTAATTCCACACAATATCGGTTTGTTTGATCGGTAGCCACGGGGTAAGCAGGCACACAGGGTAAAAACAAACTAAATTCCCATCCTTCTGCTTCATGGAGCTGATAGTTTGTATGACGGGGAGCAGGAGATTGCAGCAATAAAAACAGAAAATGCTGCAGAAATTCAGCAAGTCTGGCAGCGTCTGTGGAGAGAGTAACAACGTTAAAATTTCCAGTCGCTGTGGAGTGGTGTTGTTGCTAGGCTAGTAGTCCAGGGACGCAGGGGAATATCCTGTGGCCCCGCGTTCGAGTTTAGCCAAGGCAGATGGTGGAGTTTGAATTGAATAAAAATCTGGAATCAAAAGTCGAATGGGATGACTATAAAACCATTGCCAATTGTTGTAAAAACCCATCAGGTTCACTAACAGTTTTTAAGGAAGAAAATCTGCCAATCTTACCTGGTCTGGCCTACATATGACTCCAGATCCACAGTAATGTGGTTGTCTCTGAAATGCCCGGATTGCCAATAAATGCTGGCCTTGCCAATAGCGCCCACATCCAAAGAATAAAATAAAAGGTGCTGCCAGAACTGCTGAGTTATTTCCAGCATTTCCTGTTTTTATTTCAGGTTTCCAGCATCCACGGTGTTTTGCTTAGATTTAGGAGACTGCAGCTCTGAACTGCTCAGGGAGACTGCAACTCAGAGCTGGACTGAAATATTTTAGACAGTACAGTTGATTTGCAGAGGACGGTGTCCTGCGGATGATTGATAAGCTGCCCCATTCACATCTCTCTGCTTGTGTGTTTTCTGAACAAGTGACAGGTTTAAGAACGGAACCAGCAGTTTCATGTTGCTTCATTGGGCCTGTAAGCCTGGTGTGAAGTTCCCTCTCCCATTTGTCTGATGTACAGTATCCTGCATAATGGGGCAAGGGAGGTGGATTTGTTTCCGTTAGTGAAATCTGCTGCCCTCGTTCTCCCACAGTAATGAGCTGGCAGGTCTGTCCATGTGTGTTTGGCAAATGGTATTTTATGAGAATGGAGTGTGAGATAATCCCTCTTTCCTCAATTTTATTCTAACTGTCATGAAAAAACAGAAAATGCTGAAAGAACTCGGCAAGTCTGGCAGCATCTGTGAAGAGTGAAACAGAATTAACGTTTCGAGTTTGTAGGACTCTTCTTCAGAGCTGCCTGTGCCAGAAATTATTAAACATCTCCCTGAACTGGTTGGTGGGTCTTCAGTTGAAAGTCTGTTCCAAGGGAAGGAGCCTTACACCCGCCTTAGTCCAGCAACTGAGGATCAGATTACAATGTGAGACAGTCCAGTGATTTAGCCAATATTCAGGTGGAAGTGCCGAAATACCACAAAGAATAAACTCTCCACTTCATTGAAACAAGTGCTTGCTGTAACCTTCCCCTATGACTTGCATTTAAAATGATGTTTCCAGAAAGCAATGTTTGATTTCCAGGTCTGGATTTTTCAGGGTTTCCAGTTGCAATGTTAGAACATGAAGCCACACTCAGAGGGACAGTTGAAATGGGAGCGGACACTGTGTTTGGGACTTGTTTAAAATATCACACTCACTACCTTGTTGAAATCTGTTAGTTGTGTTTAAACTGTCCTGGATCTAACAACACGTTCTGTTGAAGTGAAACTTGTGAACCGGCCGCGGTCAAATGCTCCTGGAAACTGACAGAGACAAGGACATGGAGCTGCTCAGTAATCCAGGCAGGCATGCAAAGGGCAGAAAAGGGCCAAGAAACTATTTCAGGAGCAGAGGACCTCACACTATTTTGGTCGACTGTTCATCACACAAACAGGGCCAATCGTACGTCACTCAAAAGTGGTCGATTGTTTAATCGACCTTTGAGTAGCTCCGGATGGGCTGCCGCTGATCCCTAATGTGAAATCAAAGACATAAACGTGATCTGATTCATCGAATACTAAAATAATAACCTGATAAGGCCTTTTTGCTTCAGACGCAAGTTTTGCACCTTAAATATTGTCCAATTTCCTTCTGATTTTGAATGCTACTGGCATGAAACAGCGCAGAACAGCGCATGACATAAACATGTTTTGCCTCAGAGCTACCACAAATACAACTTGTATTTTAAAGCACATTCAATACAATGAAAGGTCCCTTCAACAGGTAGTGACAGTGATCTACGTGAAGCATGAATCCTGAGAGGCCGATGTGGCCGATCACCCGAGTCACCGTCTGCAATGTGGGAACACGGATACAATTTGGTATCATGATCACCAACACTCAGATTGTAGCAGTCTCATTTTAAGAGACCACGATTCTTTAAAAGTAAGCGGAAGGAGAAATATTATCTGAATGTTTTTCAATCAGCATTTGTTTGGAAAAAAAAACATAATTTCTTCTATTAGTAGGTTTAATTTTTCTCCAATTCCATTTATTTTGATATATTTACATTTAGTTTCAATTTATTTCTACATTTGCTCTGTGCAGTTTGCGCTTCTTGCATGGGAACGGAGCAATCGTGGGAACTTGCCCCAAGGCCTCTCAGTTGTCGGTTGAGTTCAGTCTGTTCAGTTTCCGCAGTGGTTTTACTGTTACTCACTGGGAACTGCCTCTTACGGCTCCCTGACAATTTCAATTCTTCCCGCCCATTGATGGATCCTATCCCTAGTTCTCTGGGCGGAGATTTCTCTAAGTTTTACATTGTCCAGGATCTGCAGAAGATGAAAGCGCTAATCGGTCCAACTGAGTTATGGCTCTGTGTACACTCCAGACCAGCCTGTCCCCGCCCGAAATCTAACCGCCCTTTTCCATCCAGTTCTCTGTGCCCCTCTGTCCCGCTCCCCTTCCTGTATTTTCAAGCCTTTCCCCAAATACATCATTACTATTGGCTCCAACCAATCCCGGTGGCAGGAACTTCAAATTCTGGCGCGTCTTTGTTTAAACGTATTTTTCTTAACGCGCTTATTTGTTCTGTTAGTGAGGAGCCTACATTTGATGGCCCATTGCTCTGGACACACCCACAAATAACCGGCTGCTCAAAATTATCCCCAATGAACTCATTCATAATTTAAAAGATTTGCCCGAATTCTCCTCGGGGTTCTATGTTTTCCAGAGGATAGAGGCCCAGCCTGCTCACGCTCTCCCGAGAGGTGTCGATTGTTGCTTATTTCTTTTCTCAAAAGCGGAAGAAATCATAGCAGATAACATAAGAAATAGAAGCTGGAGCCACCATGACACCTTTCAAACCTGCTCTGCCATTCAATAATTTCCTGGCTGATCTCCTTCTTCGACATCACATTTCCACACTGTCCCCATATCCCTTGATTCTATCAGAGACAAAAACATTTATCGAACACTGCCTTGAATACACTCACCACTGAGTGTAATCTGAAACTGTGACCCCTAGTTATAGACTGCACAGCCTGGAGAAACACCAACCCAGAATCTGCCTGTCAAGTCCCTTAAGAATATTTTATGTTCCAATGAAATCAGCTGTTATTCCTCTAAGCTCTCAGTAATATATGCTTTGACTACTTAATCTCTTCTCCTAGGACACTCCCTTTAACTCACGAAGCAGTCTGACGAATCTTTGTTCGCTTCCTTCAAAGCGTGTAGTTCCTTTCTTAACACCGAGTGCAAAACTTTACACAGCATGCGGACTGGAGTCCATTACAGTCCTTACCGCTCTCAATGCTTCTTCCAATTGATGCTCAATAAGAGGGAGAACTGATTCATCAGCTGAACTGGAGATAGATGGTAATCAGCAGGAGGTTTCGTTGCCCATATTTGCCCTGATGCCATGAGACTTCATGGGGCATGGATTCAATGTTGGGGACTCCCAGGGGCAACTCGCTGCAGACTGTATATCACCGCGCTGCTACCTCTGGTCTGTTCTGCCGGTGGCACAGGACACACACAGGGATAGTGAAGGTGGTGTATAAGACATTGTCAGTAAGTTATGATTCCGTGAGTATGACTCTGTCAGGCTGTTGCTTGATAAACCTCCCAATTTTGGCACATGCCTCCAGAGTTAGGAGGACTTTGCAAGGTCGACAGGGCAGGGTTTAGCCATGGTCACATTGGGTACCTGGGTCGATCGCAGGTGCTATGCCGAGTGGTGGGTCCAGATTTCATTCCTTTTTATTTCAGGCTTCGCAGCGATTTCATTAATCTGAGTGACAATTCCACCATTTCAGGCAGCATTAAAGAGTAATCCACATTGCTTTGTGTCTGGAGTCGCATGCAGGTTAGGCCAGGTCTAACAGAAGATATTATTTCCTAAAGGGCATCAGTGAATCAGACATCTTGCAGCAATGGTTTTCTGATCGCTAGTTTAAATTTCAGTTGTTTATATTATTCGATTTTTAATTCCACGCGTTGCTATTGGTGGGATTCGAAGCAATTTTCTCAGCCTTGGCCTCTGGATTACGAGTCCAATGACATTACAACTAGACCACCCCCTCCCCAATGTGAACATTAACCTGGATAGACTGTAACACATAGCGGTTTGGTGTCACTTACCGGCAGTGACAGTCAACACCGTCCCGGATCCGTCTTCATAAACATCGTTCGAAACGGTGCTCCAACACTTAGATCTGTACTGAGCTTTACAGTAATAGGTGGCGGTGTCTTCAGCTCTCAAATCTCGAATTTCCAGCGAAAAGGTTTTTTCTGTTTTATTCACCGACACAACAAATCTCTCCCCGCTGGAGATCCGCTCCCGCTCTGCCCCGGTCTGGGGTTGTCGGAAGAAATGTCCGTTCACTAAACTATGAGAATTACCAGAGAAAACACAGGTGATGGTGAGAGACTGACACTCCTTCCTGGTCACCGCTGCCGGGGTCTGTGTCACTGAGTGAATGAAATGGCCTGGAAATTAAACAGAGAAAGTTTAATGGATATTCAGAGCCGAACCACAGAACGGGGTTAAAACCCCAGGCAGTGTCTGTAATTGGGATGGACTCGGGCAGCTTTATATTAAATCCACACGATGTCGGTTCGTTTCACCAGGTACTCACGGGGTAAACAGACACACAGGTGAAAACAAGGAGGATTCTCTTCGTTCTGGTGCCTGGAGCTGAAGGTTTATATGACGGGAAGCTGGAGACTGCAGCCCTGGGCTGCTCTGGGATACCGGACCTCAGAGCTGGACTGAAATACCTTCGGGGCTAGAGTTTCTTTGCAGAGGGCGGTGTCCCACGGAGCATTGACGGGCCACACGGTTCCCATCTCTCTGGGTTGTGTTATGTGATTAAGTGACAGGTTTAAAAACGGAACCTGCAGTTTCGTGTTGCTTCATTCGGCCTGTAAGCCTGATGTGAAGTCGCCTCTCCGATTTGTCTGAGGTACAGTGCCCTAGTAATGGGGCAAGGGAGGTGGAGTTGTTTCCATTAGTGAAGTCTGCCTCCTTCATTCTCCCACAGTAATGAGCTGGCAGGTCTGCCCATGTGTGTTTGGCAAATGGTACATTATGAGAGTTGGGTGTGAGAGAATCCCTCTTTCCCCAATGTTATTCTAACTGTCATGAAAAAACAGATAATGCTGGAAAGAACTCGGCAAGTCTGGCAGCATCTGTGAAGAGTGAAACAGAATTAACGTTTCGAGTTTGGATGACTTCTTCAGAGCTAACTGTGCCGGAAATTATTAAACATCTCCCTGAACGGGCTGGTGGATCTTCAGTTGAAAGCCTGTTCAATGGGAAGGAACCTTACACCCGCCTTAATCCAGCAACTGAAAACCTGGTTGCATTAGAAGGCAGCCCAGTGACTTTGCCAAAACTGAGGCAGAAGTACATAATGACCGGAAAGAATAAAGTGTCCACATCATTGAAAGAAATGCGTGCTGCACTCCTTCCTCTGTGATTTGCATTTGAAATAATGTTTCCAGTAAGCAATGTTTGATTTCCTAGTCTGGATAATTGAGAGTTTCCAGTTGCAGTGTTAGAACTTGAAGCCACACTCAGAGGGAAGTTGAAATGGGAGCGGACACTGTGTTTGGGACTTGTTTAATGTATCGCATTCACTACCTTGGTGAAATCTGTTAGTTGTGTTTAAACTGTCTTGGATCTAACAACACGCTCTGTTGAAGTGAACCTTGTGAACCGGCCGCGGTCAAATGCTCCTGGAAACTGACGGGGACAAGGACATGGAGCTGCTCAGTAATCCAGGCAGGCATGAAAAGGGCAGAAAAGGGCCAAGAAACTCCTTCAGGAGCAGAGGACCTCACACTATTTTGGTGGACTGTACATCACACAAACATAGCCGATCATACGTCACTCAAAAGTGGTCGATTGTTTAATCCACCTTTGAGTAGCTCCGGATGGGCTGCCGCTGATCCCTAATTTGAAATCAAAGACATAAACGTCATCTGATTCATCGAATACTAAAATAAAAACCTGACAAGGCCTTTTTGCTTCAGACACAAGTTTTGCACCTTAAATATTGTCCAATTTCCTTCTGATTTTGAATGCTACTGGCGTGAAACAGCGCAGAAAAGCGCATGACATAAACATGTTTTGCCTCAGAGCTACCACAAATACAACTTGTATTTTAAAGCACATTCAATACAATGAAAGGTCCCTTCAGCAGGTAGTGACAGTGATCTATGTGAATCATGAATCCTGAGAGGCCGATGTGGCCGATCACCCGAGTCACCGTCTGCAATGTGGGAATACGGATACATTTTGGCATCATGATTACCAACATTCAGATTGTAGCAGTCTCATTTTAAGAGGCCACGATTCTTTAAAAGCAACCGGAAGGAGCAATATTATCTGAATGTTTTTCAATCAGCATTTGTTTGGAAAAAAACATAATTTCTTCTATCAATAGGTTTAATTTTTCTCCAATTCCATTTACTTTGATAAATTTACATTTAGTTTCATTTTATTTCTCCGTTTCCTTTCTGCAGTTTGGGCTTCTTGCATGGGAACGTAGCAATCGTGGGAACTTGTCCCAAGGCCTCTCAGTTGTCTGTTGGGGTCAGTCTGTTCAGTTTCCGCAGTGGTTTTACTGTTACTCACTGGGAACTGCCTCTTCCCCCTCTCTGGCAATTTCAATTTTTTTCCGCCCATTTACTGGTTGAAGTTATCTGAAAGTTTTACTTTACACAATATCTGCCAGAAGAGGAATAATCCATACTGCTCAAAAGATTTATGCCTGTGTATTTACTGCGGACCAGCCCCCATCCGCCCGAAATCTAATTTACCATTTCCAGTCAGCTCCCTGAGTCAGTCTGTCCGCTCTCCCTCCTGTATTTTCAAGTCTTCCCATAAATGTATCACTACTCTCTGCTCCAACTACTCCCTGCGGCAGCAGTTTCCACATTCTGACCTGCCTGTTTTTACACTTCTTCTTCTTAATGTCATTATTTGTTCTGTCAGTGACTGTCTTATTCTAATGGCGCTAGGCTCACCCACAAATAAGCAGCTATTCCACAAATATCCCAATGAACCCTTTCGTTATTTAAACGATTTCCATGAATTCTCCTCCTCTTTCCCTGTTCTCCAGAGACAAGAGGCCCTGCCTGTTCCATCTCTCCACAGAGATGTAGGTTATTCCTGATTTCTTTTCTCAGAAGTGTAACAGATCAAAGCAGTTAATGTAACAAACAGAAGCAGGAGCGGCTATATTACCTTTCAAACCTTTTCCGCCATTCAAAAATAACCTGACTCATCTCTTATCTCAACATCACTTTGCCGCAATGTCCCCATATCCCTGGATTCTTTTAGCATCCCGAAATCCATTGAAGACTACCTTTAACACACTCAAGCACTGAGCATCCACAGTTCTCTGAGGAAGAGAATGTCAGAGATTCATAACAATGGCTTCACTGAAGAAATTTCTCTTCTTCTCATTTCTCATGGTCGAGTCCTTATTCTGAAACTGTGACCACTAATTATAGGCTTCTCAGCCTGGGGAGTCACCCACCGGGAATCTATCGCGCCCTGGATATTAGATTTCTAATGAAATTACATCTCGTTCATCGGGAACATAGGCCCAGACAACTCAATCTCTTCTTATACGACAATTCCTTTATGTCAGGGATCAGTCTGATGAACCTTTGCGTGCCATCCAAGACATGTAGATCCTTCCTTAAGTAAGGAGACCAAAACTTTGCACAGCATTCCAGACTGGAGCCCATTTCAGTCCTTCCTTCCATAAACCTCACCCACCCGCCCTGGGCTCGGATTATGCTTTGAATTGACCAGAGATCCTCCAATCCTTCTCTCCCTTTCAATGAATTACTGCTTCTAAATGAACATTCCCTCAATTTACAATTTACAATTGTTTTCTTATGTTCCTGTTCTCCTTTATGAGATTAATGCATCATCCTCACTTTCTCACTGCACTGTGTTGTTTCAATTCACAGTAATCAGGGATACAGATAAATTACAGCAATCCCATCTCTCAAACATCTACATTCAATATAGAGAAGTGTCTGCAGTTCCAAACTTTCACATTTCGGTCTGAGGGTGGAAAAGAAGGAAAGTGTTGGTTATATGAAAGAAATGGCGGGGACAATGTCGTTAATTTCAGTCACTGACTGTCCAATAATAAAATTCCATCTGGGCCCACATCAGGATCTCTTATATCTGAAGTCCGTTGTGTCACTCTCCCGTTTTTCTCCCGGATCAGGTCTGGAACGAGCCGCTGCAGGTACCCGAACTGGCCGCAGTTGTGTTGAGTTTATTCACCCGGTAACTCATTCACATTGCGCGGCTCGGACTGCAATCTGCTGCCCAGGAGAGAGCTCTGTGACCCCGCTCCCGGGCTCTAAGGGACAGACAGAGCTCCCTCGGTCACAGTTAACACCGGGAGTGGAGTCCGGATTGTCGACAATCTGCGCTCATTAAAAGCGATTAAGAGTGTGAGAGTCCGTGAAGTTGATGTTGTCCCCGGTGTGCCCGTTAAACCAATAGTGGTCCAGATTCTGTCAACTCCCACATTCCCACCCAAACTCCACTGATATCAATAATAAACTGATGGTGAACATTACCCGGGACAGGCTGTAACCCGGCGGGGTTTCGAGTCACTTACCGGCTGTGACAGTCACCACCGTCCCTGATCCATCCAAATATTTATAACCCACCACAGTGACTCCGCTCTCAGTCTCCCCGGTACAACAACCACCGACTCCTCAACCTGCCGGGAAATCATCATCAGACAGTAGAAACTGCTCAATTATTCAGCGGATTTAAATAAATAAACAATATTCAATGTTTCAAAGTCTCTGTCGGTTCAAACTAATCTTTGTGAGGCCCTGAGCTCCGAGTAAATGGTCCCGGGAACGAGATGCTCGCTTCATATAAAGCGGGAAAAATATCAAAGAAAGATAACTGAATGGTGGAAATTACAATGAAATGTAACCAGGTTACAGCGACAATAACATCAACCCGACAATTCACTATCCAGGCCACGAGAATTTATATTTAAATTATACAGAGGTATTTGTTAAGTTCTCCCCCACTGTGACTCCCCCATCCATCCACACAGTGTTACAAGTCAGTATAAAATCCCCCGGGTACTTGCTGAGATGTGGGAACATTAATTAAACAGAGGGGACAGCGGCTCCCGGTTCCAGCTGTTAGACCAGAATCGCATCTGGCGTTCGGGGTTTGTAACTGTGATCAGTCATTCCCAATCCCCATTCACTGACACCAATCCCGGGAAAGACATCGGCATCCGCACACACTCGGCATTTATAAAACTCAAGATGTTAACGGCAATAATCCAATCTCATTATAAACTAGACAGTGGGGCAGACGGTGTGAGGCGGAACTGTGGGGGTTTAACTGCAGATTAACTCGCGCTTTTTCATTTGTTTCTGTGATAATCGGCAGTGAGAGTTTTTGTATCGCGGGAAGCCGAGGCCCATCACTGCGTGTTGTACCTGTACTGAGCTTTACAGTAATAGGTGGCGGTGTCTTCAACTCTCAATTCCTGAATTTCCAGCGAAAATGTGTTTTCTGCTTCATTCACCGACACAACAAATCTCCCCCCGCTGGAGATCCTCTCCCACTCTGTCCCGGTCTGGGTTTGTCTGAAGAAATGTCCCGTTTGGAAATAATACCCCGAAGCACCGTAGAAAACACAGGTGATGGTGAGAGACTGACACTCCTTCCTGGTCACCGCTGCCGGGGTCTGTACCACTGACTGACTGAAAGAGCCTGGAAGTTAAACAGAGATAGTTTAATGGACCATCAGAGCTGAAACACAGAACGGGGTTAAAACCCCGGGCAGTGTCTGTAATTGGAATGGACTCGGGAAGCTTTATATTCAATCCACACAATGTCGGTTTGTTTGATCGCTACTCACGGGGTAAACAGACACACAGGGTGAAAACAAGGAGGATTCCCATCGTTCTGCTGCCTGGAGCTGGGGCTTTATATGACGGGGAGCTGGAGACTGCAGCCCTGGGCTGCACTGGGAGACCGGACCTCAGAGCTGGACTGAAATACTTTCGCGGGGCCGAGTTGGTTTGCACAGGGCAGTGTTGTTGAGATTATTGATGGGCCGCACGGTTCCCGGGTCACTGGCTAAGTGTTGTGTGAATAAGAGACAGGTTTATAAAAGTAGGTTGCAATTTTCTGACTCTACATTTGGATTGTGATCCGGATGTGAAAGCCCCTCCCACAATAGTCTGGTGTACAGGGGTGGGGGAGGGGAGCTTTACTTTCTGCCAGTTGTGCTCTCGCCTTCCTTTCCCCGCAGTAATGAACTGGGAGGTCGGTGCATGTGTTTGTATTGGGTGGTGTTTGTTAAAGGTGGAATGTGGGCCCAGGGTACCAGGAGAATCCCCCCGCCCCGCTCTTATTCCAATATTCCGGATATTGTTTAACATCGCCCTGAACAGACTGGCGGAACATCAATTAGACTTCTGATCTGAAGGCCAGCGCCTCAGACTCGGCATCTTTCCTGGCCCGGCAACTGGGGGCCAGGTTACAATATGAGGGAGTCCAGTGACATTACCAATATCCTGGCAGATGTACACAACATACACAAAGACTAAATAGCAGCTTGTTACCTTACTTGGCTAGGTGGCTGGTGTCTGCTTCGGAATAATGACAATAGTACGGGATCTGGAAGCATAGGAACATTCGAACAGGAGAAGGCCATTCAGCCCGTCGAGCCTGCTCCGCCATTCAATACAATCATGGCTGATCGAACACTTCAAAGCCTTTTGAAGCAGTAGTAATTCAGACATAGCCGAGCGTAATGCAAGCAGAGGCATGTGTAATGCCGCAATAAATGAGATTGAGTCTCCTGTATCGTCAACAGAGACACAGGCTATTGTAATATAAAGAGTGACATTATCTTGTGTAATACTGGGACAGGATGTTGCCTAACACTAATGGAGATGACGTCTTGCAATAAGAACTGAGATATGACCGAGGATCACATTGACAGAGATGCAATCTATTGCAAATAACTGAAAAAAGGGACGAATGCAATATAAAGTGAGATGTGGCCTAGTCTAGTTCGATAGGGACAATGTCTAATGTAATATAAACATAAGCATTAGAATGTTGTAGTCAGTAATAACAAAAATAGGGCATCGTCTAACATAAGTGGAGGCATATCAAATGCAGTAATAGCTAAGACATCATCTAGTGTAACAGTGCAGTGCAGTAATAAATGAGGCGACCTCTGGTTTAATATAAACAGAGGGATTGTACAATGCACTAATAAATGAGTATTGCTTAATTCTTGAGTAACTGTGTACAACCAGGTACTGAGCTTATGCACTGAGGTGGCCGTCACTCAAGTCACAGAAAAGGTGCTCAGATTCCTATACCACGAGTTCGTTTTATTTTAACTTGCTGTTTTTTTCTGTTAGCTGTGTGCTAATGTTTGCCTTTGTTTCCCATTATTTCCTTTAGCGTCATCCCCATTTTGCTGATTAAAATCCACAGGATTCTCCAATTTTCATGTTTCCTGGTGTCACTAAGGAGTCTACAGACTGTGTGTGCGTCCCAGAACTTCAGTCAGTGTTAGTCTCTGTTGTCCAGTTGTATTACACAGAGCAGTGATGATCCCTTTCCCGCAGTTCACTGTCCCAAGTGTCATATGGGAGAATAGCCATTATCAACTGTTTACTTTCTGTGCCTTTATATTTATAAATACATTTCTGCATCAATGCCCTTCTGCTATTCCCGATTTGTACCACTAACTGTCCTCACCTCAGCATTATCCATCTCTCTCTCTGTTAATATGTCCTTCTACCACTCAATGTAATCAATCTCACCTTCATTTATGTCCCTCTGTTAGTGTTTCTCTGCATTATCACCATACGGAGTCTCATTTTTATCAAACTCCCTCTGCATCGCCCATCGTTCTTAGCCTCAACTTTATATTCGGCATTGTGTAGGTGTCTGAAAGCACACAGACAGACACAGGGCTAATCTGTAGACGAGGTACACATTCGCCTGTCACAGCTCAATCTTTCAAATCTTTAACTAGTGAGAGCACACGGCACTGAAATTATTCACCATGGGGACCTCATTCGCTGATCTTCACAGGTAAATATCTCAGGTCTTTAACCATTGAGGCCAGACAAGCACTGAACCGATATACGACGGTGATGGTGGAGGCGGAGGCGGAAGGAGGGGGTTTCACTCACCGTCACCGGAACATTGTTCAGGTTTTAAACACTCGATATAAAGTGTGGGGCTGACCCACTGTGGAGCAGGCGGCACTCGCGTGCACAGGGACAATGTTCAGATCTTCCTTTCAATCACTGCCATTGCACGATTCAATAATTTTAACCCGCTCTCTCCTTTTCTGCTTTCTGCCTGGATTTGTTAACTCGATTTATTTATATCATTTCTGCTTTTATTTATGCTTCTTTCTCTCCGTCTCTCTCTTCTGTTTACAATCCACAGGATCCCCCGCTGCCAGGCGGTGAGAAATTCTCCGTCTATTTACTGAATTCGCTGGACATTCTTTATATAAGCAGCTGGGTTTGGGCGGCTGAGAGTAGTCGTGAGGCGAGGGGAGTCCCCTGGGGTTTCGGGGGTTGGGGGTGTCCCGTGGGAGGAGTTGGAGTCTGAGAGGTGGGGGGACTCCCTGGGAGTTCGGGGGTGTGGAAGGAGACTCGTGGGCGTCGATGTGGCTCTGTACAAAGTTACCCAGAAGCTAGAAGTGGTTTTAATTATAACTTTTCCGATGCAACTCTTGATGTAAACAGTCGGAACCATCCGAGGTTTGCAATGTAAATTGTATTTTCTGTTTGTTCCCAGTACAGAGCAATTGCCCATGGGAAGTTTCCACTTCCCGGACAATTGCCGTGCAAACCTTGCCTCGGAACTCCGGGCGGGGTGTTTCCCGGCGCATCTTTGGTGTATCCTCCACTTACACGGCCTTGGAGCTCGGAGGTCATGGCCCAACAGAATGTTACGGTTTTCTTGCTCCTTTAAGGAAGCACCGCCTGAATCTGACACTAAGGCTGAATATTTGCCCTTGTTTCCCGGTGTTCGAGCGCCCTCTGCTGAGCATTAACTAAGCCACTCGTTCTGGCATTTTGACCGGGATCCGCCGGAAATCTGCCGTGGGGCTTGTGCACAGAAATACACGGCTGCGTCGCAGTTCAGAGCCTCAGCTCCGTTATCTTGGTTATCTTCTGTTAAATGTAGAAGAGAATTGACCAACAATGTCTGTCTTCTTGTTTTCATTCTCACCGTTCAGATTATTCGGGAGCTGTGGATGTTGCCCGGGCTGCTGACTATACCAGAACAAATGGTTATGGAGCAAAAGTGAAAATAGCTGGAAAAGCTCCGCAGGTCTGACAGCATCTGCGGAGAGGAATACAGTTAACGTTTCGAGTCCGTATGACTCAAATATGGTTATAGAGATATGTTTTCAAGATGCATATCACGTCTTCGGCATCATTTCAGCAACCGACCCAATCACTGTGTCTGGATGGCTCCAACCTAACATAAAGTAGTTGGGTAGATGTCATCATTATCAGGATCATCATCACCATTATTTCAAGTAGCTTCATCATCAGCAGCATCGCCTTACAATTGATAACATGAGGATTACAACAGTTAGGGGGAGAACGGATTTTTTCTGGGAAGGAAATACTTACTAAGAAGTGATATAATGACGAGGACCGGGTGTGAGGTAATTCCTCATGATGCTCCCTGAGTCTGTAACTCTACAGTCCGCCAAATCCTCTGTCAGGGCAGAAGTGCAGATCCCCGGCGCACTGTACTGTTGATCCAACCAACGTCAAACCAGGAACAGTGGAAAACAACTTTCCAAATCACAGAAAAGGCAAGGAAGGTCAAAGCGAGAGAAACAAACAGAACTATGGGGGATGCGGCCGCGGGCACTGTTGTCACTCGTAAAATCTATCTATAATGAGCTGAATTCAAGACTAATGCGCTCAACAGAAATTATATAATTCTGCCGGTCTGTAAGGACTGCGTTACGTTCATAGTCATTTCAAATCTGGGGAAAACAGTCTGGCGACAGGAATTAGGGAATTGTTGTATTCTTCTGTAATTACAGATACCTTCATAATTGAAATCAGTTAAAACAAGGGGCTGAATCTGTCGTGGGGAACAGAACAACTGGGCATCCCATCCCAATGTACTGGAGCTGGGCTGTTGATTAGCACTGAAATAAACTTCCCAATTATGGGTCTCTAAGGAAACGTCACACTAATGGGTATAAATACGAGATCAAACGCCATTTCTCCTCAAGTATTTTTAAGAAAGTATCTGTCAGGAGGTGGGAATCCACGGCCTGATGCGCTACCTGGTGGCCGAATTTAATTAATCTTATTTTCACTGATCTCACAAAACACGGGAACGGTGCGAGTTGCCCCGAGGCCTAGCGATGTGTCAGCTGTGGCTCAGTTCATAGCACCCTCGCCTTTGAATCAGCGGGTTGTGGGTTCATGTCCCACTCCCGGAAACCAAGAACTGTGATTGTACTCAAAAGAGTTGCAATCTGTGACTGTTGATAACTCGAAAGATTTTGCCCCGAGGCCTTTCTCACTGAGGGTCTCAGCACACAGTAATACACGGGGTTGTCAGCGACTTGAAGCACAAACAAGGTGAAAGCAGCTCTATTCTTGGGTATTTTTCGAATGACTGAAAAGCGACCTTTAATGTTCTTTCCACAAGAATGTGCCCGAATTACGAAAGCTGGAGCCGGGTTCTGGTTTTGACGATGAAGCTGCAAAAAATAATTCACATCGGAAGTTGAATAGATGCAATTTATGCTCATCGAGATTCCTTCCAGTTATTGGGCTTCTGTTGACCACTGTCCGACTGAACGTCCAGAACTCACTCCTGCAGGAATTATTTCATGGTTAACCATGGAAACATAATGAACAACAGATAACAGATAGATAAATTAATATATAGATAGCGGTATGTATAGGTAGATAGATGGATGGATAGATGGATAGATAGATGGACAGATGGGTGGATGGGTGGATGGGTGGATGGGTGGATGGATAGATAGACGGATGGAGGGATGGACAGGTGGAGTGATGGAAAGATGGGCAGATCGGGGGTTTGGAGAGATGGATGGATGGGCGGATGTAAAAACAGAAAATGCTGGAAATGCTCAGTGGGTCTGTCAGCATTTGTGGAGAGAGAACCAGTGTTAACGGTTTAGAGTCCGTATGACTCTTCTTCAGATGGATGGATGGGTCGGTGGAGTGTGGGCGGATGTGCCTGAAAAATGCTGTTCCACATTTTCATCTTTACGATTGATTGCTCCATAACTTGCAGCAGACCCTTTATTCCATTTGTGTCTGTCTGGTGCTTTCAGTCCTTCCCGATTTTCTGGATCATTCCAATTCTTTGGCTGTTGACAACTGACGAGCTGAACGTCACCAAGTGCAACCTGGAGATATCCCTGCGGCACTGATGATCCTTTTCTGATGATGCTGAATCTTCATCTCAAAGTTAGAAAGCGGTTTCATGACTGTGATGAGAAACGGGGATTATAACATGTGCAACATGCGGCCTTTTCACGTACAACACTCAGCATATCCTCAACCAAATTACTTCAATCGCAGCAGAAACATAGCAGATGGTTGAATACATACATTTTTCCCCATTTCCCTTGTAATTTCTTGCTGCTCTGTGATTCTGGTGCAGTCACAACATTCTGAACACCACGGGAAAAACGTGCATGAACTGTGACTTTCTTTACGGCAAAATATTGATTGAAAACCATTGCCACAATGAAATATATCCGATCGGTATTACAGATTGTTGTCGCAAGTTCAAAAGCCCTTTACCCCTTTAACCACACTCCCGAGAAGCTTTCCATTCAGTACATTCGTGCAGAGAATCAATTCTTCACGAGTTGGATGGGTGAGGTCATGACTCTGATGAGATGTGCTCAGGATCGCCGCGATGGAGATTCTGGTTAGATCGGACATGGTGCATGAACTGGACAGAACTGAGTTGGTGAAGTGGCTGAAGTGATTTGAATCACAGTTTTGAACATGAATACAGGGTCAGTGCTCTATGGGACAATATGAATCCAAGCTCATGGTTTTCATACGGTTGCAGTTGCATTGTGAGACGTTTTAGGATCGGAGGGAAATGATGCTATGATATGAAACCTCCAACGAGGAATCAATGTGGGAATATTCAGTAATTACCTTTCCACACAAATTTCTGCTCTGAATTTATATCTTGAAACCCTTTGCGAATGTCCAAAACTGCGGCAAAATGAATTATTAATATTGTTATTAATATAGCCATTAATATTATATTGGGGAAATGTTTTTAGGTAAACAGCACAGAGTTCCTTAATACACAATTGATCCTCCCTCATTGCAGAAGAGGATCTCTACCTTTAACGAGGATAACTACCTGCTCTGTGCACATTGCCATTCATGTTCAATGTCCCACTATCAGGAGTAACTGTCGCTGTGCCAACTGACAGAAACAGTGACAGACAAATGGAGAGATAGTTGCAGATCCATGTGTTATGGTGTAGCAGATGATATGTGGCCAGGCGGACCAAATCCACAAGGGAAACGTGGTCACGCCATCACAAAGGTTTTCAATTTGTAATAATTATGAGAAGATGAGTGAACTGCCTTCAGAGGTGAAGAGTCCACTAAGGCTTTTAGAGATTTAAAAAATTAAATTAAAATATATATTGACAAAATAAAAGATTTCAAAAACATACATAACAGTGCTATTACACAATACTGTAGCAAATCCTAAAATTCTGAATTAACCTGACTCTCAGTTACACACCCCCTTTAAGGCAGCAGTCCAAAATCAGAGAATCACAGAATCTCAGAATCACGCAGTGCAGAAGAGGCCCTTCGGCCCATCGAGTCAGCACCGACAAGTGAGAAACACCTGACCTACCTACCTAATCCCATTTACCA
The DNA here is from genome assembly GCF_964194155.1 of Cetorhinus maximus. Taxonomy (NCBI): domain Eukaryota; kingdom Metazoa; phylum Chordata; class Chondrichthyes; order Lamniformes; family Cetorhinidae; genus Cetorhinus; species Cetorhinus maximus. The sequence continues at coordinate 188,350 of NW_027596400.1, forward strand.
GCACTTCGCCCAGAGCCTTGAATGTTTTGACGTGCCAAGTGCTCATCCAGGTACTTTTTAAAGGATGTGAGGCAACCCGCCTCCACCACCCTCCCGGCAGAGTGATTTTAGATTTGAAAGAAAACCAGCAAGTTAACCCAGTGCTCACTTGGCAGTGGAATTGCAAATGGTTTGCTCCAACTTCAGTTACTGGACCGAGCCGGCTTATGCCACAAAAGGCTGGAGGCTTCTCGAAGGCTGTTTCACTCACTCCTGTTAGATCTTATATGGTCCTCGCCTCACATAGCCTTTCATTCTCTTTTATGTAATTTTATCTCTCTTTAATATGTAAATTCTATTGTTCCATATGACTTTGGAGCGGTACCTTTCCCATAATAAAGAAAAATTCATGTTCCAATATTATCAGTAACCTTTGGGAAAGATAAACACACTCATTAGCCTTGCATAGCTGGCTACTTTTAAACTTGAAATCCATACAACCCTTTCATTTATCTAAAAAGGAAAACTCCCATCCCACCTTGCATGCTAAACCAGCGCCCATGTTTATTCATTAGCATTTCAAACTCATTTCTACACCTAGATTCTTTTGATAATTCCAAGCTTGCAGTCTATCTGACGCCAAATGTATTTAAATCACAGACAGAACCAACTATACTCACTCCCATAAACCTACTTTACTATAAACCATAAAAACATTATGAAATTATTACACTTTCGTAACAATAGGTGTTCCCAGGCTGTCATATTGCAAAACAATTTATATTTCTTGGTATTTTTGCCATTGATCGTGTTTGATAAACACCAGCCGTGCCTCAATCCATTAATGGTTTGATCTATTGATAGTTCCAAACCTTCAGCTTTCCCATGCAATCGATGGCTTGCAACTGAATGATGTTTCTCACTGTATCAATAATCCTCAACCCTTTCACCACTCCTTATCGATTGGTGTTTCACAATCTATTAATGGTCTTCAATTCTGTAACGATTCAAGACCCAATGAATATTCTTTTGCTTAAGGAAATGAGCTAGTTGGTCCACAAATCATTTGAATTACTGTGAAGTTCTGGCTAACCTACAAACTGGTTGGATCTTAGAGCACAACTCACACAGTGAAGGAGCTATTCTGTTGTCAGGTTCAAGATCACACCCACAGTCAGTGCCTGTACTACCAGCGGAACTCTACGATAGTGTTTGTGGTACCGTTGGGGCCAGGTTCAGTCTGATTTAACTATGTACCTATGTATACAGTTGAGCCATTGGATGCCTGGATTTTTATTTATTTATGTCATATTCATTCACAAGGAACTTTGCTTGTCAGCTGTGGCTCAGTTGGCAGCACTTTCCCCTCTGACATTAAACTGGGGGCTATCTGCCCTCTCAGGTCGATGTGAAAGAGCCCATGGTACTATTCCATCTGGAAGTGCAGGGAGTTATCCCCGGTGCCTTAGCATTTATCAGTCAATAAACATTTGAAAATACGCAAAGGGGTAGATTACTTGGTCATTATCATATTGCGGTTTGTGGGAGCTTGCTGTGCTCAAACAGGCTGCGGTGTTTCCTACATTACAACTGTGAATACACATCATAAGTGCATTTTTGGTTGTAAAACACTCGGAGACTTCCGGTGATCTTGAAAAGCGCTGTAATATACATATATTCTTTATTTTCCTTTTTCTTTTTATGAAGTATAGATGCAAAATGAAAAGTGTTGGATTGAGCCAATAAGTCATAGACTTCTAGAATGAACCCGTGCTCCCGGCTGGGAAGGAGGTCATTCAGTCCCTCAAGATTGTACGAGCATTTAAAAAAAAATATCGAATTTATCTCATGCACTCGCACCAGCCCCACCACACATCCCGGAGCCCCCACCCCGCCCTCGGAGGCTCTGTAGCACCTGCAGAATCGGAGAAAATCACCGCCACCACATTTCAGATGGTTCCATGAAGAAAAAAATCTCTCCTCACTTCACACCGGTTGAGTTGGTCATTAAAGCTCCCATCATTCCCACAATGTGCGACTTGGTCCACATTCTTTGGTTGAAAGAAGAGCGTCAAGAATTAATCAACAGGAATTGAGACACTTTGCTCTTCTCGTGACCTTTAAGTGCGCAAATCAGCCACGTTAATCTGCCACAGTTGCACCATAAGTATTAGGAGTTCGCACAGGAGGTAATGAGCCGATACATCAGTAGAAGTGGTTTCTTGATACATTAAGCGAGCGTGGATCTGTTAAGGAAAATCATATTTAACTATCTTGTTTGAGTTTTTTGATGACAAAGCAGCGATGGTTGATGAGGGTAATGCTTTTGACGTGATTGACATGGTCTCCGAAAGACATTTGATGAAGTGCCGCACAACAGACTTGTGAGCAAAGTTGGAGCTCACTGGAATAAAATGGACGGTAACATCATGGATTGGGAACTGGCTGAGTGCCAGGAAACAAAGAGTAGTTTTGAACGTTTGAGTTTCGGACTCGGGGAAGGGTTGTAATGAAGTTCTCCAAGGGTCAGTGCTACAACGCCTACTTTTCATAATATTTATTCATAAACTGGGCCTTGGTGTACAGGGCACAATGTCAAAATATACGGACGATGAGAAATGTGGAAGCATTGCGGGCCATGAGGAGCATAGTTTAGAACTTCAAACCGACATCGAGAGGTTGGTGGAAAGGGCGGACAAATCACAGATGAAATTTAACGCAGAGAAGGCGAGAAGTGGTTCAGTTTGGTCGGAAGAACGCAGAGAGACAATATAAAAGAAAGGGTACGATTTCAAAGGGGCTGCAGGAGCCGAGTGACCTGGATGTTTATGTGTATAAATTATTGAAGGTGTCAGGACAAGTCGAAGGAGCGCGGTGAATAAAGCGTGCAACATCCTGAGCTTTATTAATAGAGGGAAAGAATATAAAAGCAAAGATGTTATGTTAAACGTGTGTGACACACTGGTTAGGCCTCAACTGGAGAATTGCATCCAATTGCGGGCACCACACTTTAGGAAGAATTTGAAGGCATGACAGAGAGGACACAGGAAAGATTCATGAAAATTCTTCCAGGGATGACGAACTCCAGTTATGAACAATGAGTGGAGCAGTTGGCTTTAATCTCGTTTGAGGAGAGTAAGTTTAGAGGAGATTTGATCGGGATGTTAAAAACCATGAAGGGTCTGGGCAGAGTAGATAGGGAGAAATTGTTCTCATTGGTGGAAGGATTGAGAACCAAGCAGCTCAGGTTTAAAGTAACCTGGAGAAGAAGCAATGGAGATAAGAGGAAAAACTTTACACGAACTGAGTGGTTAGCATCTGGAATGCACTGTCTGACAGTGTGGTGGATTGAGGGACAATTGATGCTTTCAAAACGAAACTGGATCCTTATCTGAAAAGAAAAAAAATGCTGGACTACGGAGAAAGCAGTGAAACTAGGTCAATTACTCCTTCAGAGGGTTAGCATGGACAGGACTGGCCGAATGGCATCCTCCTGCGCTGTAAGAATTCTATGATTCTATCGTTAAAGTCAAGCAGCAACAAAAAGCGACATTTTCACAACATCTGCAATAGTAGAGTCCGTCCAGTAGATGGCAGTGAAACAGTGAATACTGACATTATAAGAAACAAGCACTGTCTCAATCATTTCTGCACTGAACCCTTTCCCTGTTCGTATTAAACTTGACCTTAGTCTGTATATATTACACTAAGTGATGTATCTGATCATATTACAACAGGTTGTGTCTCAGTTGTTTCTATAATAGCTGAATCTCAGTCAATGTACTGACAAAGGCCATATTACACTATTCATTCTCTCCGTTATCACTGCACTAAACCATGTCTTGACTAATATGATAATAGTCCATGTCTCAGTTGTTCCTGCACTAGTGCTTGTCTCTGCTTATACGAAACCAGAATACGTTCCTGTTTACATGACACGAGGCTCTCTTATTGCACGACTAGACTTTGTCACGTTTATAATAAACTAGGGGTTGCCTTGGCTAATGCTGCACAAGTCTATGTCTCTGTTTATATCACACGATGCCCTGTCAATGTTATTATTGTATAATACCGTGCCTCTCTCTTAATGCTGCACTTGCCCACAGCTCTATTTATATTAATCCAGTCCCTGTGTTGGTAATTATTGCACTGGCTCTGTCTCAGGTTATTTTAGACAATGCCCTGTGTCAGGTGAAACTGCAGTAGACCCCGTGTCAGTTTCCTTTCACTAGATTCTGCCTCAGTTATTACTGAACTAGACCATGTCGGTGTTCATATGACACAAGACACTGTCTCAATCATTACTGCACTCGGCACTGCCTCACTTTTTACTCCACGACATCATGTTTATCTTACACTAGATCACGTTTTTGCTTATATTCTGTTAGACCCTATCTCAGTTTATATAAAACTACGCCCTGTCTCAGTTTATATTACATTAGACCCCGTCTCAGGTAATATTACACTGGAGCCCGTCTCAGTTTATATTACACGAGAACACGTCTATGTTTACATTACAATCGACCCTGCTTCAGTTTATATTACAGTCGACCCTGCCTCAGTTTATATTAAATTAGATCCCGTCTCAGTTTATTTCACACTAGACCCTGTCTCAGTTTATATTACACTAGGCTCCGCCTCCGTTTATATTTCATTAGACATTGCCTTTGTTTATATTAAAATAGGTCCTGTCATTGTTATTTCTGTGTAGACCATGTCTCTGTTTATACTACACAAGGCCAAGTCTGTTGTTACTGCACTAAACCCTGGCTCAATAATTGCTGATACTAGGCCCAGCCTTCGTTTGTATTACTGTAGATGCTGTATCAATAATTGGTGCACTCGGCCCTGTCTCAGTATTCCTGCACCAGACCCTGACTTTATTTATATTGAAATGGATTATGTCTATGATAATATTACACCAGTTCCTGCCTCAGTTATTTCAGTGGTCGGCCTGGTCTCAGCTGTTCCTGAATTAGGCCGTATCTCTGGTTGTATTACATGCGGAAAAGTCTCAGTTATTATTGCTCTGGACCCAGTGTCTGTATATACAACGCTAAACCCTGTCTTGGTTGCTGATGCACGAGTCCATACATCTCCTTCTATTACACTCGCCCTGTCCCTGTCTTTATTCCAATAGATCATGTTTCTGTTTATCTTACATTGTAGGCAATCTGAGTTATTTCTGCACCAGGTCCTGTCTAGGTTGTTATTAATCCATGCGCCGGATCAATCATTACTGTTCTAGCCCCGAGAGAGGATTAATATCAATTGACCCAGTGCTTAGTGCGCTAACCCTGCCTCAGTTATTTCTACGCTAGGCCATGTCTCTACGATTACTGCAGTGGTCTATGTCTCCAACTGTCAGTTGGAGAGATACTATTTTCCGCAAAGATGTTGAGGTTGGAATTGTTCCCTGGCGTTGGCCTAAAACGGGCGATATTGAATGGCCCGTTCTTTGCAGTACCTGATAGTTATTTTCATTTAGCTTTAGTCAAAGAAATTATAGATCAGATATGGCCAGTTGTGTGTACGTATGGAAAAAAAAATCATGCCTCTTGCTTATACCGCCGTTTCTCAAAGATAAATGATGATCTTTACCAAAATGTTTCAGTATTTAATTTTCTTTTACTCAACCTGTCACTGCGGACGATGTAACATTGTAAGCATTTATTGTCAACATGTTTCGTTGTGTACTTTTGCTTAGAAAGTGATGTCATACTGACCATTTAGTCACTATGGCGAGCATGTCTATCACCAAATTCACTGAATATCTCTTCTCTCTCTGTCTGAGGCAGCATCTAACTCACTGAACCTCTTCTCTCTTTCTCTCCTCTCTCTCTCTCTCACCCTTTCTTCCTCTCTCTTTCTCTCTCTCGCTCTCTCTCCATCCACCATCTAACTCCCGCCCCCCACCACCCCCGCTCTCTCTCTCTCTGAGACAGTCCCTTATTCATTTTGAATCTCCCATTATCTAATAACACTCTTTGGAGAATTTTTTGTTAGTAATTTCCCTTCATTCCTCCCAGTGCTAACTTTCAGTCCATTCCTGCCTTCAGTGATTGTGTTTAAATCCAAAACTATGCATTTATTTAAATTGTAGATTGTTTAATACTGTAAGTATTTATTGATAACCAGTCTGTTGTGTGCATTTGTTTATTTACAACTGATGTCAGACTGACGATTTCGTTTCTAAGGTGCTTTATCTGTCTCCGGTGATCAGTTGGAAAGTGGAATAAATCACATCGAGAATAACCTGCAGTTTATTAACAAATGATCACCTCAATATCTCACAGAAGCTCCTGATAATCTCGAATGTCTGATGATTTGTGCAAGTGATGGCAAAAATAAAACTTTACCTACACCTGACATGAGACTAATACACCTGTAATTCCCCGATGTATTATTCCTGTTGATGGGAAGGATTGAAACTCCTGTTGCTCTCCAGAGACTTTCACTATTTCTATTTCCACTTTTTAAACTGTTATCTTCACAAATGCCACCACAACCACTCGAATCATGTTTGGACAGATTGGTTTACCTGCAGGTTGTATATACAACGTAATCTTAACGAAAATAAACCAGGGCCTATTCGAGCATAAACAGAGACCGTACTTGATGTAACATAAGCCGAGATATGGGTTACTGCATTAATAACAGAGACAGTATCTGGTTTAATATAAAAGGAGATATCGACTAATGAAATAATAACTGAGACAAGACCTGGTGTTATATAACCGAGGATATGGGCTCGTGCAGTAATATCAGACACCGGACCTGGTGTAACATAAGCAGAGATATGGACTACTGCATTAATAACAGTGACAGTATCTGGCTTAATATAAGAGGAGATATCGGCTAATGATGTAATAACAGAGACAAGACCTGGTGTTATATAACCAGGGATATGGGCTTATGCAGTAATATCAGAGACAGGACCTGGTGTAATATAAACATAGGTATCATCTAGTGTAAGTAATAACAGGCACAATACCTCGTATAATACAAACAGAGGCATGTGCTAATGCGGTGATAACACAAATTGGCCCAAGGAGTCATATAAACAGAGAAATTGGCTAGTTCAGGAATAAGAGAGAGGGAGGACTTGGTATTACATTTAATGAACCGATATTTGTGTGATCATAATAACAAAAACACTTTGTATAAAATAACAACTGAAAGAGGTCATGGCGAAACTCTAGCAGAAACAGGGTCAACGTCAACAATATCAGAATCAGGTTACTATTGAAAACTGATCGGCACAAGGTTTTCAGAAATAATGAGAGAGGTTTGCATTAGAATTTGAATGACATGTAGGCCCTTCGGGCAACCATTACAGAGACAGCGTTTTATACAATAAGATTGGACATAGGGAACAGATTAAAAACGGTAAAGCTCTGTGTAATTAGTGCAATGTTTGATGATAACAGAGAATAGCAGGTTGCAGTGCATCACTGAATACATCACTGGGTCCAGTGTGATAACGACACAGGCAGCACCTGATCCACCCAAATCGAAGTTGGGTCTGATATAATAGTGTGTGTGAGACAGCGCCAATTGATACAATAGCAAATCTTTTGCCGAATGCCCAATAACAGAGTCAAGCACGACTGCAATATGAATGGGGTGGAGTTGGTGCAATAACACTGACACAGTCTAGCGTAATAGCAAATAAAACACAACATTCTGGAATCACTCTGCAGGTCAGGCAGAATCTGTGGCGATAACCAGAGTGAACGTTTCATGGCGATGACCCTTCAGCAGAACCGGGGTCATCGATTAGAAACTTTGACTCTACTTCTCTCCACAGCCACTGCACTCCCGAGTGGTACTGTTGGTGGTCCTTCTGCTTTTGAGCTGTAAGATCTGTGTTCAATTCCCACTCCCGGCTCCGTTGACCACGGGAAGAGTGTTCGTGTGACAGAACGGTTTTTAATTAGCCTCTAAAATCCTCCCGCCTCTCCACACTTTCCCCAAGGCTGCAAAGAATATGACGATCCAGAAAACAAACAGGCTCGACATCTGCTGTCTGACTTGTTGAAGATTTCGAGCACATTCGGTTTTTATTTTAGATTTCTAGCATCTGTCATATGTTGCCGTTGTACTAATACAATGGGAACTGGGGATACATCATGTCAGCATTGACGAATTAGCATCACTTTTACCCCTGGGTCAAACGGTTGTGGGTTGAAGCCTCAATCCAGAGAGTTGACCATTTAATAACGGCCAGTGCTCACGGTGATAGTTTATATGTCAGCCTTTCTGCTCTGTTATCCATTATTTTCTTGCATTCAGGAGGAGGAATTAAAGACAGAGAAACTCTGGACAGTTTCTCCATCCAGCAAAGGACGGGTTCCTGGGACATTGTTGCTGCTTTGACCTTCCCGCCCTCTCCAAAAATACAAACAACATCTCCCTCCTTGGATTTGTAAAGGGAATTCTGACTGCCGGTCCCGGGCCAGACTGGGGCCTGGTCCAATAATAATCACAGAGGCCGGCTCCAGTGTGTCAATAACAGAGACTGCTGGTAATCTTACATACAGAGAGGCAGGGGTTCTAATAAACATCTGACTGTAATAGGGTGTGAAAGTGCGAGGAAGCAATGATGTTTAGGGCCTTAGCGCCGGCTTCTGTGTTATGGTGAGTGACCCAGGGATTTGTGTGGTAAAAACGGAGCGGAAACATCATTACCGAGGCCCGTGTGACTGACTCCACCTGACTGAGAGAGTGGCGGACTCCAGAGATTTCCGACATCTGCAGGGTCAATGCTGCATCTGCCAGAGGAACAGAAAATAATCTGCTCCCTCTCATTCTTACCGACAGTTCTCCATTTACACAGACACGCAAGGGCCGGACCCGGCAGCTTGTCGAAACCAATGTTTAAACCTTCAGCTTGAGGCACACGATGACTGAAAGGATTAAACACCAAAACCTCACCAGAGGAAAACTTCAGAGCCGTAAATGTTAAAGATAATCGTGCTTTCTACTAAACAAGCTCTATTCAGTGTTATTATTTTGTTCAAAGTAGTCGTTTGTAAACAGTAGTGAACTTCTGAATGATTCCTGGCAATTATCGACACACACACACTCAAGCGCTGTCAAAAGACAGGATTAGCAGAAGACGAAAGCTGTGTAATTATTGCATTTTATTTGGGCTCAATGAGGGACAGAGGTAGATACAGGAAAGGTGCTGGGACAATGATATAGATGAGCCGTTCAACTGGCCCCATTCCCTGTAATCCTTCATATTTTAACCCCTTTAAATATTTATAGAATTCATTTTACAAAGTTACTATTAATCTAATTCCATCACCCTTTCAAGCTGTGCATTCCAGTTCAGAACAACTCGCCGTGTTAAAAAAATAAACAATTACCCTCCTGTCTTCCTGTTCAATAAAGTTAAATTGCGTCCCCTGGTTACCGACCCACCTACCAGTTGAAATAGTCTTTCTTTATTCACACTATCGAAACTTTCATGATTTTGAACGCTTCTATTTAATAGACACGCAGAGAGGTGGAGAGAGATACATGAGAGAGATAAACAGAGATACAACTAAGGGAATGAATTAAAATGAAAAAGGGAGACGGATTGTTGCAGAGAAACAGAGGAAACAAGTTTCGAGGGTAAGTGTATGTGCAGGGAGTGTGTGTGTGTGGCGGTTGGTGGTGGGATGCGGTGTTGGTGGGGTGTGGAGGGGGAGTTAGAGTGGGGGCGGGTGGTGGAGCATGACAACGAAAAATGAAAGGTAGCAAGATCTCATTTCCCTGTTTCAGGGACTCGAGGGAGCTCAGTGACTGACCATCCAGTGGTGTCCTGGAAATGGAAGCTCTAAACGGATCACACAGGCTCATTTGTAAATGTCACCGCAAAGTGATCTGTGTGATTCTGCCCTGACTCTGTGGCCAGATATAGGCCGCCTTGACAGATGTTCTCATCAGATTGTGGCCCCTGATTTATTTTCTGCTCAGAAGTGAGATGTGCGGTTTGGAACCGGCAGCAGAGAAACAGGAAGTTGTGTTACCTGAGAATGAAACAGCAGGCGTCAGTTTCATGTTATCACCGTGAACAGTCTTCCTGCCTGTGAGGGTGAACTCACTCTGACAGCATCAAGAACAAGCACACAGATTGCTGCCGGTCTCAGTATTGCATTCACCTCCATTCCCAATTTAAACAATTAAATAAATGAGGTTATTTTGATTATAACATATTAACTGAAGGCGAGATGGATTGAAGGCTATCACTGGGAGAAAAGAGGGGAAATTAAAACAATAATACCGCTCACAGGGGGTTATTCTAAAATGGAAAGTGTTAAGAGGGTTTGGTGCTGCCTGAGAGAAAGAGAGGAGAGAGGTTAAGTGAGTGAGCTGGTGCCTTCATGGCACTGAATTTTCCTCTGATGATCTTTTGGCGCTTAATCTTTTCAGTGATAATGTGCCTTAAGCAAAAGATTTAAAGATTGGTTCCTCGTAGCTGTCAGATCCGGCCCTTGTGAGTCTTTGTAAGTGAGTTAAGTGAAGTCTGAGAGAGGGAATAGAGGTTAACTGATTTAGGTGTAGTCTGAGACAGAGGAAGAGAGGGAAGAAGTTCAGTGAATCATTTGAAAGGTGTATTTTCCGTGACAACGGAATGGCCAGCTTGTCACTACTTTCCAGAGCACGCAAGACAATGCATTACCGATAAATATTAACGACAGCATAGGCAGCATATAGATATATTCTCAACAAACTATCGTAACGTGCTAAAATAATTATAATGTCTTTTGCAAGCAATGAAGCATGATATGTTCTAGACGTACCGGCATCCACAACCACACATACAGCTGCACACATTCACACACACAGCCACACACACGGACACACGCACACACACAGACACGCAGACACACAAACAGTGACACAGACACACACACACACAGACACAAACACACACACACAGACACGCAGACACACACACAGTGACACACACATATGCACACACACACACACACACACACACCTTTCACACACAAGAACATTGGTTATTCGGAGCCTGCGGCTGCCCATTCGCCTGAGCTTGCGGCTTCAGACCCTGTCTCTCACAATCAGTGGCCACGCCAAAAGCAAACAGAAATTCCTATTGGAAAAGTGAGAAGTATCTGGAAATTAAAGAAAACTGTGAGCAATTGCCACTGATCAACTCAAGTATGAATTATTCATCTCCAACACAATGCAGTTTGTGACTAAGTTGTGCAATGTGCAGTGTAATGTGGTTCACCTTCATTTCTATTCCTCAATCTCATTGATGAAGGGAATGTTACAAGATTCACCCCAACCTTTCAACACAAACATTACACACATCACACTAGAGTAATTAGAAATTGCACACAACGTCTCATAGTTAGTAACAAGACTAAATGTATTCTTCCAAAACCTTTTTACCTACAGGATATTATAACATTTTAAAAATTAATACCCACCTATCCACCTGGCTCTCTCTCCAGCTCTATCCAGTTAACAGAGACCTGTTATAGAGCAGTAATAACTGAGACTTGGTCTAGTGTATTAATAAATGAGTTAGGACCTTTATAATATAAGGTGAGACATAGAAGAGTACAGTAATGAATGAAGCAGCCTAATACAGTAATATCACAGGATCATAGAATCACAGAACTTTAACGGCACAGAAGGAGGCCATTCGGCCCATCTTGTCTGCATCGGCTCTCCAAATGAGCATTCTGACCTAGTGCCACTGCCCTGGCTTTTCTCCGCACCCTTGCACTTTGTTTCTATTCAAATAATCATTTAATGCCCTCTTGAATGCCTCAATGAAACCTGCCTCCCTCACACTTCCAGGCAGTGTATTCCAGACCCGAACCACTCGTTTTGTGAAAAAGATTTTTCTCACATCACATTTTCTTCTTTTGCGAATCACTTTAAACCTGTGCCCTCTCGTTCTTTATCCTTTTACGAATGGGAACAATTTCTTCCTCTCTACTCTGTCCAGCCCACTCATGATTTTTAAAACTACAATCAAATCTTCTCTCAGCCTTCTCCTCTCCATGGAACACATTTCCAACTTCTCCAATCTACCCTGATAACTGAAGTTTCTCATCCCTGGGAATATTCTTGTCAACCTCTTCAGCACTCTCTTCAATATCTTCACTTCCTCCCTTTAACATGGTACCAAGGACGGTGCACAATATTCCAGCTGAGGTCTAACAAAGGCCTTATATAAATTCCGCATAATCTCCCTGGGGTACTCTATGCCCCTATTAATAGAGCCCAGGATATTATATGCTTTAGTAACTGCTCTCTCCACCTGTCCTGCCACTTTCGATGTTCTATGCATATATACACCCAAGTCTTTCTGCTCCTGCACTCCTTTCAAAACTCCACGCCTTATTTTATATTGTCTGTCCATGTTCCTCCTCCCAAAATGCATCACCTCACACTTCTCCACATTGAACTTCATCTGCCACCTATCTGTCCACTCCACCAACTTGTCTGTGTCCTCTTGAAGTTCCACACCGTTCTCCTGGCAGTTTACAACACTCACAACCTTCGTGTCATCCGCAAACTTTCAAATTGTCCCCTACACACCAAGGCCTAGATCGTGAATATATAACAGCAAAAGCAAGGGTCCAATACCGACGCCTGGGGAACTGCACTACAAACCTTCCTCCAGCCTGAAAAACATCCATTGACCATTACGCCCTGCTTCCTTTTTTTCAGCTAATTTTGTATCCACATGGCTTCTGTTCCTTTAATTCCATGAGCAATAACTTTTCTCACAAGTTGGTTGTCAGGTAAATCCTAATTTACTACAAATGGAGACTTTGTGCAATGCAACAGCAGCTCAGAAATTGTCACTTGCAGTATATATAGAGGCATGGCTATGTGCATTAATAAATGAAGCATCATATAATGTAATAGAGATAGAGACATAGTCTAGTGCAGTAATAACTGAGAAAAGGTCGATTGCAGTGTATAAAGAGGCATGGTCCAGTGCATTAATAAGTTAAACTGCAGATAGCGTTATATACACAGATACATTGCTGAGAGAAAGATAAAAGGAGAAATGGTAAGTAATTGGGAAAGCTAATAGAATGTTATCATTTATTGCGAGGGGAATTGAATACAAATGTATGGAAGTTATGCTTCAGTTATACAGGACACCAGTGAGATCATGTTTGGTGTACGTGTACAGTATTGGTCACCTTATATAAGGAAGGATGTAAATGTGTTGTAAGAGGTTCAGAGAAGGTTTATTAGACTAACACTTGGAATGGGTGGGTTGTCTAATGAGGAATGGTTGGGCAGACTAGGTTTATATCTTCTCTGGTTTAGAAGCATAAGAGGCAACTTGACTGAAACATATAAGATCCTGAGTGGTCTTGATAGGGTGGATGTGGAGAGGATGTTTCCTCTTGTGGTAGAATCTAGAACTAGGGGTCACTGTTTAAAATAAGGGGTCGCCCATGTAAAACGGAGATGAGGCGAATTTTTTTTCATTTTCAAGGTCGTGAGTCTTTGGGAATCTCTTCCTAAAAAAACAATGGAAAAGCAGAGCCTTTGAATATTTTTAAGGCAGAGGTGGATAGATTCTTGCTAAGCAAGGGGGTGATAGGTTATCAGGGGTCGGCGGGGTGCAGATTTTATGTTACTGTCAGATCAGCCATGATCTTATTAAATGGCGGAGCAGGCTCGAGGGCCTGAATGGCCTACTCCTGTTCCTTGTTCGTATGCTCGTATGTTTGTATGGTCCAGTACAGTCATCACTGAGACAAGGTCAGCAGGTCAAAGACAGTGATCACTGAAGCATAGTTCAGTGTAATATAACGAAACACAAGGTGCAGTGAAATATAAATTAAAACATGGTTGTACTACAGTGCAAACTGGAAAAGGGTTAAATGGAGTGTCCACAGAAGCATGGCCTAATGTAGTAATAACTGGCGCAAGACCTAATGATATAAACAGGAGCAGGTCAGGTGCAGTGATAACTGGGAAAGGACCAATTGCACCACAAGTAGAGTTATGGACGGCTGTAGTAATAAACAAGATAGGGCCCATCGTACTATTAACAGTGACATTCACCTATACAACAATAACTAAAGCAAAGTGTAATCTAGCGTTTACAGTTACACATGAGGGCATGAAATAAATTGAACAGGGAATGTATAGGAATTATTAAAACAGGGCCTTGACTGACATAAACTGAGGTAGGGTCTAGCGCAGTGATTCCTGATGCAGGGCCTGGATTATTATAGGCTGAGACAGGGCCTCATGCAGTGATTACTGATACAGGGTTTAGATTGATATTAACTGGGACAGGGTCTAGTGAAGTGATTACTTGTACGGGGCCAAGATTAATGTCAGCGGAGGCAGGGTCCAATGCAGTAATTACTGATACAGGGTCTAGGCTGATACAAAAACAGAAAATGCTGGAAAGACTCCATCCCATCCTCTCAGTTCCCTCGCCTCCTTCACATCTGTTCTGATGATGCCAGTATCCAAAATGATGCTTCCGACATGCCTTCCTTCTTCCTTAACCAAGGTTTCCCACCCACTGTGATTGACAGGGCCCTCAACCATGTCCGACCCATCTCCCACGTCTCTGCTTTCACGCATTCCTCTCTCTCCCAGAATCATGATAGGGTCCCCCTTCTGATCACATTTCACCCCCCCATCCCCGCATCCAAAGGATCATCCTCTGTCATTTCCGCTAACTCCAACATGATGCCACCACCAAACACACCTTCCCCTCACCACCCCAGCCCCACCCCCAGCCCTGGCGGTATTCCGCAGGGACCATTCCCTTCGAGACACCCTGGTCCACTCCTCCATCACCCCCAACACCTCATCCCTTCCCATGGCACCTTCCCAAGCAATCAGAGAAGATGCCACTCCTGTACCTTTCCCTCCTCCCTCCTCACCATCCAATGGCCCAAATACTCCTTTCAGGTGAAGTCCCGCTTCATTGTACCTCCTTCAATTTCATCCACTGCATTCGCTGCTCCCAATGCAGTGTCCTCTAGATTGGGGACACCAAACACAGACTGGCAGACGGCTTTGTGGGTCACCTTCAGTCTGTCTGCAAGCATGACCTAGGCCTTCCTGTCCCTTACAATTTCAACACACCATCCTGCTCTGATACGCATATGCCCCTCTTTGACCTGTTGCAGTGATGACTGATACGGGATCTAGATTAATATGAACTGAGACATGCTCGAGTGCGGTGATTACAGACACAGGATCTCGATTAATATAAACTGGGACAGGTCTAGTCCAGTGTTTACTGATACAGGGTCTCGATCAATATAAATTCAGACAATGTCCAGCGCAGTGATTACTGATACAGGGTCTGGGTTGATATACACTGAGGCCATAGTGCAGTGATTACTCATACAGGGCTGAGATAAAAATAAACTAGGACAGGGGCTAGTGCAATGATTACTGATACAGGGTGTAGATCAATATAAACAGTGGCAATGTCCTTTGCACTGATTATGATATAGGGTCTAGATCAATATAAACTGAGGCAGTGTCCAGTGCAGTAATTACTGATACAGGGTCTAGATTAATAAAACTTGAGATGGGGCCAAGTGCAGTGATTACTGTTACTGGGTCTAGGTTGATATAAACTGATGCAGGGGCTAATGCAGTGGTTACTCATCAAGAATCTAGACTAATATAAACTGAGGCAAGACCAAGTGCAGTGATTAATGATACATGGTCTAGATCAATATAAACTGAGGCAGTGTCCAGTCGAGTGATTACTGATACAGGGTCTTGATTAATATGAACTGAGACAGGGTATAGTGCTGTGATTACTGATACAGGCTCTAGCTTGATATAACCTGAGATAGGGCGTTGTGCAGTGATTATTGATACAGGGTCTAGATAAATATAAACTGGGACAGGGGCAAGTGCAATGTTACAGTGTCTGGACTAAAATAAACTGAGTCATTCCCTAGTTCTGTCATTACTGATACAGGTTCTGGACTAATATAAATTGAGTTAAGGCCTAATGCAGTGATTACTGATACAGGATATAGATTGATATAAACTGAGGCATGGCATAGTGCAGTGATTACTGATACAGGGCTCAGATTAATATAAAATGAGACAGTGTCTATTGCACTGATTATCATGCAGGGCCTAGATCAATATAAACTGAGATAGGGTCTAGTGCAGTGATTACTGATACAGGGTCTAGATTAATAGAACTTGAGACAGGCCAAGTGCAGCGATCACTGCTATAGGGTTTAGATTGATATAAACTGATGCTGGGTCTAGTGCAGTGATTACTGACACAGGGTCTAGATCAATATAAAGAGAGACAGGGGTGAGTGCAGTGATTACTGATCCAGGGTCTATATAAACATAGACTGGGATGGGGGCCAGTGCAGTGATTACTGACACAGGGTCTAGATCAATATAAACAGAGACAGGGGCAAGTGCAGTGATTACTGATACAGGGTCTAGATTAATGTAAACTGAGACAGAGCCTAGTGCAGTGATTACTGATACAGTGCCGAAGTGAATATAAAGTAGGATAGAGGCTAGTGCAGTTATTAATGATACAGGATCAGGATCAATATAAACTGAGGCAGTGCCCATTGCAGTGATTACTGATACAGGGCCTAAATTAATATGAACTGAGGCAGGGCCTAGTGCAGTGATTACTGATTTAGGGACCAGATTAATATGAACTGAGGCAGGCCATAGTGCAGTGATTACTGACACAGGGTGTCGATCAATATAAACTGAGACAGGGCCTAGTGCAGTGATTACCAACACAGGGACTAGAGCAATATAAGCTAGGTCAGGGGCTAGTGCAGTGATTAATGATACAGGATGAGGATCAATATAAACTGAGGCAGTGTCCATTGAAGTGATTACCGTTACAGGGTGTACATCAGTATTAACTGAGATAAGGTCCAGTGCAGAGATTAATGATGCAGGGTCTGGATTAATATAACATGAGACAGTGTCTAGTGCAGTGATTACTGATACATGGTCTAGATTAATATGAACTGAGGTACGGCCTAGTGCAGCGATTACTGATTTAGGGTCTAGATTGATATAAACTAAGACAGGGCATATCAATTGATTGCTGATACAGGGTCTAAATTAATATAGGTGGGGGCAGGGCATATTGAAGTGATTACTGATACAGGGTCTAGGTTAATAGAAACTGAGAGAGGGCAAAGTGCAGTGATAATAGATTCAGGGTGCAGATTATTATAACCAGAACAGGGAGGAGTGCAGTGATTACTGAAACAGGGCCTTGATGAATGTAAACTGAATCAGGCTCTTCTACAGTAATTATTTACACACGGTCTGAATTAACATAACCTGAGACAGGGCCTGGTGCACTGTTCACTGTCACAGGGCCCAGATAAATATAACTGGGACAGGGGCTCGGGCAGTGATTACTGCTGCAGGGGCTAAATTAATATAAACTTTGATAGGGCCTAGTGCAGTGATTACTGATACAGGGTCTAGACTGATTTAAAAAAAAACTGAGGCAGGGCATAGTGCAGTAATTGCTAGCACAGGTTCCAGATTAATATAATCTGAGACAGGGCCTAGATAAATATAAACCAGGACATGGGCTAATGCAGTGATTAATGATACAGGATCTGGACCAATATAAACGGAGACAGTGTCCTTTACAGTGATTACTGATACAAGATCTAGATCAATATCAATGGAGATAGGGCCTAGTGCAGTGATTACTGATAGAGGCTCTGGACTAATATAAACTGAGACAGGGCCTAGTGCAGAGATTACTGTTACAGCGTCTTGACTGATATTAACTGAGGCAGGGCATTGTGCAGTGATGACAAATGCAGGCTCTATATTAATATAAACTGTAACAGGGTCTCGTTCAGTGATTACTGATACAGGGTTTATTTGATATAAACTGAGGGAAGGCATATTGCAGTGATACAGAGCCTAGATCAATATATATGGAGACAGTGTTCATTGCAGTGATTACTGATGTAGGGTCTTGATTAATAAAAGCGGAGACACTGCCAAGTGCAGTGATTACAGATACAGGGTCTAGGTTGATATTAACTGAGGCAAACCATAGTCAGTGATTACTGATACTGGGTCCAGATAAATAAAAACTGAGACAGGCTCTAGTGCAGAAAGAACTGATGCAAAGTCTAGATCAATAGAAACTGATGCAGGGTCTAATGCAGTGACGATTGATAGAGGGTGTAGATTAATATAACCTGAGACCGGGCCTATTGCAGTAATTACAGATACAGGGTCGAGACTGATAAAAACTGAGGCAGGGCATGGTGCAGGGATTATTGATACAGGGTCGAGATTAATCTAAATTGAGACATGGTCTAGTGCAGTGATTACTGATACAGAATCAGGATCAATATAAACTGAGACCGGGCTCAGTGCAGCGATTACTGATACAGGATTCTAGATTTATATAAACTGAGGCAGGGCATAGTGCAGGGATTACTGATACAGGGTTGAGATTAATCTAAATTGAGACATGGTCTGGTGCAGTGCTTACTGATACAGAATCAGGATCAATATAAACTGAGACAGGGCCGAGTGCAGTGATTACTGACACATGGTCTCAATCAATATTAACTCAGACAGTGTCCAGTGCAGTGATTACTGACACAGAGCCTAGATTAATATAAACTGAGGCAGGGTCTAGTGCAGTGATAACTGATACAGTGTCCAGATCAATATAAACTGAGATAGGTCCAAGTGCCGTGATTACTGATACAGGGCCTGGATTAATATAAACTGAGACAGCGTCCAGTGCTGTCATTACTGATACAGGATCTAAATTAATATAAACTGAGACAGGGTCTAGTCCAGTGTTTACAGGGTCTCAATCAATATAAACTCAGACAATCCCAAGTGCACTGATTACTGATACAGGATCTAGATTCATAAAAACTGAGGCATGCTCTAGTACAGTGATTACAGGCACAGGATCTAATTTAATATAAACTGAGTCAGGTTCTTGTGCAGTAATTACTGATACAGGGTCTCAATCAATATAGACTTGGACAATGTCCAATGCAGTGATTACTGATACAGGGCTGAGATAAATATAAATTGAGGCAGGGCCTACTGCGGTGATTACTGATACAGGGTCTAGGTTAATAGAAACTGAGAGAGGGCCAAGTGCAGTGATTATAGATTCAGGGTGCAGATTATTATTACCAGAACAGGGCCAAGTGCAGTGATTACTGAAACAGGGTCTTGATTAATATAAACTGAGACAGGCTCTTGTACAGTAATTACTGATACACGGTCTGAACTAACATAAACTGAGACAGGGCCTGGTGAAGTGTTCATTGATCTAGGGCCTAGATAAGTATAACTGGGACAGTGGCTCGGGCAGTGATTAATGATACAGAGTCTTGGTTAATATGTATTGAGACAGACCTAGTGCAGTTTGAACTGAAATAGGGTCTAGATTCATAAAAAAAAGCTGAGCAAGGGCATAGTGCAACGGTTACTGATACTGGGCCGAGATTAATATAAATTTAGAGAGGCTCAAGTGCAGTGATTGCTGATATAGGGTCCAAATTGATATAAAATGACATAGGGTCTAGTGCAGTGATTACTGATACAGGGCCTAGATTGATATAAACTGAGACAGGGCCTAGTGCCATGATTTGTGTTACAGGGTTGGATGCATATAAAATGGGACAGGGTCTAGTGCACTGATTACTGATACAGGGTCCAGATTAATTGAAACTGAGAAACAGTCCAGTGCAGTGCTTTTAGGATCAGGGTGTAAATTATTATTACCAGAACAAGGTCAAGTGCAGTGATTACTGAAACACCGTCTTCATTAATATAAACTGAGACAGGCTCTTGTGCAGTAATTACTGATACAGGGTCTGAACCAACATAAAATGTGACAGGCCCTGGTGAAGTGTTCATTAATACAGGGCCTAGATAAATATAACTGGGACAGGAACTCTTGCAGTGATTACTGCTGCAGGGACTAAATTAATATATACTGAGACTGAATCTGGTACAGTGATTACTGATAAAGGGACTTGGCTAATATAAAGTGAGACAGAGTTTAGTGCAGAGATAACAGATGTGGGACCAAGATCAATATAAACTGAGACAGGGTCTAGATCAATATCAACTGAGACAGTTTCTACTGCAGTGAATACTGATACAGGGTCTTGATTAATAAAAACTGAGACAGGGCCTAATGCAGCGATTAATGTTATAGGGGCTAGATTAATATAAACTGGGAGAGCCACAAGTACAGAGATTACAGATGCAGGGTCCAGATTAATATAATCTGAGACAGGTCTAGTGCAGAAATTACGGATACATGGTCTAGCTCAATATAAACTGAGGCAGTGTCCAGTGCAGTGCTTACTGGCACGGGGTCTTGATTGATAGAAGATGCGGCAGAGAACAGTGCAGTGATTACTGATGCAGGCTCTAAATTAATTTAAACTGAGACAAGGTCTAGTATGGTGATTACTGATACAGGGTCTAGATTGATAAAAACTGAGGCAGGGCAGAATATAATTCTAAAATTGGCTTTGTTGTAGGAGACAGAGGATGATAACAGAAGGATGCTTTAGTTACTGGAAGCCAGTGTCCAGTGGCGTAGCACAGGGATCTGTGCTGGGTCCCCCATTATTTTTCATTTATATAAACGACATAGATGACTAGATTAATAGAAACTGAGACAGGTTCTAGTGCAGTATTTACTGATACATGGTCCTGATCAATATAAACTCAGACAATGTCCAGTGCAGTGATTATTGATACAGGGCTGAGTTAAATATAAACTTATACTGGGCCTACTGCAGTGATTGCTGATACAGGGTCTGAATCAATATAAACTAAGACAGTGCCCAGTGCAGTGATTACCGATACAGGGTCTAGAGTAATATAAACTGAGACAGAGCCTAGTGTGATGATTACTGATACAGAGTCTAGACGATAAAAACAGAGGCAGGGCATAGTGCAGTGATTACTGATACAGGGCCGAGGTAAATATAAAGCAGGACAGAGGCTAGTGCATTGATTAATGATATAGGATCAGGGTCAATATAAACTGAGACAGTGTCCATTGAAGTGATTACTGATACATGGCCTATATTAATATGAACTGAGGCAGGGCCTAGTGCAGCGATCACTGATTTAGGGCCTAGGTTAATATGAACTGGGCAGGCCATATTGCAGTGATTACTGAACAAGTCTCTAGGCTAATATAAACTGAGACAGGGCCTAGTGCAGTGATTACTGATACATGGTCTAGATCAATATAAACTGAGCCAGTGTCCAGTAGAGTGATTACTGATACAGGGTCTTGATTAATATAAACTGAGATGGGGTCTAGCGCAGTGAATCCTGATAAAGGCTCTAGCTTGACAGAAACTGAGACAAGGCATTGTGCAGTGATTGCTAATACATGGTCTAGATAAATATAAACTGGGACAGGGGCTAGTGCAGTGATTACTGTTACAGTGTCTGGACTAAAATAAGTGGAGGCATTCTCTAGTTCTGTCATTACTGATACAGGTTCTGGACTCATTTAAACTGAGATAAGGTCTAGTGCAGTGATTACTGCCATAGGGTTTAGATTGATATAAACTGATGCTGGGTCTAGTGCAGTGATAACTGGCACAGCGTCCAGATCAATATAAACAGAGACAGGGGCAAGTGCAGTGATTACTGATACACGGTCGACATAAATATATACTGGGATAGGGGCCAGTGCAGTGATTACTGATACAGGGTCTGGACTCATATAAATGGAGACAGGGTCCAGAGAAGTTATTACTGATACAGGACCTGGATTGATATAAACTGAGGCAGGCCATAGTGCAGTGATTAGTGATGCAGGGCCGAGATAAATAAAAACGAGGACAGCGGCTAGTGCAGTGATTACTGAGATGGGGTCTAGATCAATATTAAGTGAGGGTGTCCATTGCACTGATTATTATACAGGGTTTGATTTATATCAAATGAGACAGGCTCTAATGCCAGGATTACTGATACAGGGTCTGGATCAATATAAACTGAGACAGTGTCCAGTGCAGTGATTATTGATACAGGGTCTAGATTAATATAAACTGAGACAGAGCCTAGTGCACTGATTACTAATACAGGGTCTAGATGAAAAAAACTGAGGCAGGGCATAGTGCAGTGATTGCTGATACAGGGTCTAGATGTTAAAAACTGAGACAGAGCCTAGTGCAGTGATTACTGATACAGGGCCGAGGTAAATATAAAGTAGGACAGAGGCTAGTGCATTGATTAATGATACAGGATCAATATCAATATAAACTGAGACAGTGTCCATTGCACTGATTACTGATGCATGGCCTAAATTAATATGAACTGAGTCAGGGCCTAGTGCAGCGGTTACTGATCTAGGGTTCAGATTAATATGAACTGAGGCAGGCCATATTGCAGTGATTACTGACACAGGGACTAGATTAAAATAAACTAGGACAGGGGATAGTGCAGTGATTAATGATACAGGATCAGGATCAATATAAACTGAGATAGTGTCCATTGAAGTGATTACAGTTACAGGGTGTACATCAATCTAAAATGAGATAGTGTTTAGTGCAGTGATTACTGATACATGGTCTTGATTAATATGAATTGAGGCACAGCCTAGTGCAGCGATTACTGATTTAGGGTCTAGACTGATATAAACTAAAGTAGGGAAAATTGCAGTAATTGCTGATACAGGGTCTAGATTGAAATAAAATGAGGCAGGGCCTACTGCAGTGATTACTGATACAGGGTCTAGGTTAATAGAAACTGAGAGAGGGCCAAGTGCAGTGATTATAGATTCAAGGTGCAGATTATTATAACCAGAACAGGGAGGAGTGCAGTGATTACTGAAACAGGGCCTTGATTAATATAAACTGAATCAGGCTCTTGTGCAGTAATTACTGATAGACGGTCTGAACTAACATAACCTGAGACAGGGCCTGGTGCACTGTTCAAGGACACAGGGCCCAGATAAATATAACTGGGACAGGGGCTCGGGCAGTGATTACTGCTGCAGGGACTAAATTAATGTAAACTGAGATAGGGCCTAGTGCAGTGATTACTGATACAGGGCCTAGAGTGATAAACAAAATGACGCCAGGCATATTACGCAGCATCTAGCTTAATATAAACTGTGGCAGGGCCGAGTGCAGTGATTACTGATACATGGTCTCAATCAATATGAACTTAGACAATGTCCAGTGCAGCGATTACTGACGCAGAGCCTAGATTAATATAAACTGAGGCAGGGCCTCATGCAGTGATAATTGACACAGGGTCTAGATTAATAGAAAGAGAGAGAGTGCCAAGTCCAGTGTTTACTGATAGAGGGTCTAAATTGATATAAACTGAGGCAGGGCATATTGCAGTAATTATTGATACAGTGTCCCGATCAATATAAACTGAGATAGGTCTAAGTGCAACGATTACTGATACAGGGTCTAGATTAGTATAAAGTGAGACAGAGCCTCGTGCAGTCATTACTGATACAGGGTCTGGATTAATATAACCTGAGACGGGGCTTAATGCAATTATTACTGATAGGTGGTCTGGACTAATATAAACTGAGGCAGGCCATAGTGCAGTGACGACTGATACAGGATCTAGATTAATATAAACTGAGACAGGGTCTAGCACAGTGTTTATTAATACAGTGTCTCAATCAACATAAACTCAGACAATGTTGAGCTGCAGTGATTACTGATACAGGATCTAGCTTAATATAAACTGAGACAGGTTCCTGTGCAGTAATTACTGATATAGGGTCTCAATCAATATAAACTCAGACAATGTCCAATGCAGCGATTACTGATAAAGGGCCAAGATAAATATGAACTGAGGCAGGGCCTACTGCAGTGATTACTGATTCAGGGTCTAGGTTAATAGAAACTGAGAGAGGGCCAAGTGCAGTGATTATAGATTCAGGGTGCAGTTTACTATAACCAGAACAGGGACGAGTGCAGTGATTATTGAAAAAGGGGCTTGATTAATATAAACTGAGACAGGCTCTTGTACAGTAATTACTGATACACTGAACTAACATAAACTGAGACAGGGCCTGGTGAAGTGTTCATTGATATAGGGCCCAGATAAATATAACTGGGACAGGGGCTCAGGCAGTGATTACTGATACAGGGTCTAGCTTGATTAAAAAAAAACCTGAGGCAGGACACAGTGCAGGGATTACTGGTACCGGGCCGAAATTAATATAAACTGAGAGAGGCTCAAGTGCAGTGATTACTGATATAGGGTCCAAATTGATATAAAATGACATAGGGTCTAGTGCAGCGATTACTGATACAGGGCCTAGATTGATATAAACTGAGACAAGGCCTAGTGTCGTGATTGTGTTACAGGGTTGGATGCATATAAAATGAGACGGGGCCTAGTGCAGTGATTACAGGTACAGGCTTTAGATTAATATAAACTGAGAAATAGTCCAGTGCAGTGCTTTTAGGTTCAGGGTGCAAATTATTATTACCAGAACAGGGTCGAGTGGAGTGATTACTGAAACAGGGTCTTGATTAATATAAACTGAGACAGGCTTTTGTACAGTAATTACTGATACAGGGTCTGAACCAACATAAGCTGAGACAAGGCCTGGTGAAATGTTCACTGGTACAGGGCCTAGATAAATATAACTGGGACAGGAGCTCTTGCAGTGATGACTGCTGCAGGGACTAAATTAATATAAACTGAGACTGGATCTAGTGCAGTGATTACTGATAAAGGGACTAGGCTAATATAAAGTGAGACAGAGTTTAGTGCAGAGATAACTGATGTGGGGTCAAGATCAATATAAACTGAGACAGGGTCTGTTGCAATGATTACTGATACAGGGTCCAGATCAAAGTCAACTGACACAATGCCCATTGCAGTGATCCAGGGTCTTGATTGATAAAAAGTGAGACAGGGCCTAGTGCAGTAATTAATGTTACAGGGTCTAGATTAATATAAACTGAGAGAGCCTCAAGTACAGAGATTACAGATACAGGGTCCAGATTAATATAATCTGAGACAGATCTAGTGCAGAGATGACTGATACATGGTCTAGCTCAATATAAACTGTGGCAGGGCACAGTGCAGTGATTACTGATGCAGGCACTAAAGTAATGTAAGGAAGACAAGGTCTAGTACAGTGATTACTGATACAGAGTCGAGATTGATAAAAGCTGAGGAAGGGCAGAATATAATTCTGAAATTGGCTTAGTTGTAGGAGACATAGGGTGATGACAGAAAGACGCTTTAGTGACTGGAAGCCAGTGCCCAGTGGTGTACCACAGGGATCTGTGCTGGGTCCCCCATTATTTGTTATTTATATAAATGAAAGTAGATGCCTACATGTAGGGTAGGATTAGTAAATTTGCGGACTACACAAAGATTGGCCGGTTGGTTAACAGTGATGTTGAGTGTTTTGGGCTACAGGAAGATATAGATGGAATGGTCAAATAGGCAGATAAGTGGCAGATGTAATTTAGCACTGAGAAGTGCGAGGTGATACACTTTGGAAAGAGTAATTTGACGAGGAAGTATTCAATGAACGGGATGACACTAGGAAGTTCTGAGGAACAAAGGGACCTTGGTGTCTGTGTCCATTGATCTCTGAAGGTGGAGGGGCATGTTAGTGGGGTGGTGAAAAAGGCATATGGGACACTTGCCTTTATCAATCGAGGCATAGATTACAAAAGTAGGGAGGCCATGTTGGAGTTGTATAGAACCTTGGTGAGGTCACAGCTGGAGTACTGTGTGCAGTTTTGGTCGCCACATTATAGGAAGGATGTGATTGCACTGGAGAAGGTGCGGAGGAGATTCACTGGGATGTTGCCTGGTATGAAACATTTAAGTAATGAAGAGAGGTTGGATAGACTTGGGTTGTTTTCATTGGAGCAGAGAAGACTGAGGGGAGACCTGATCGAGGTGTACAAGCTTATGAGGGGCATGGATAGGGTGGATAGGGAGCAGCTGTTCCCCTTAGTTGAAGGGTCAGTCACAAGGGGACATAAGTTCAAGGTGAGGGGCAGGAGGTTTAGGGGTCTTTTGAGGAAAAACGTTTTTACCCAGAGGGTGGTGACGGTCTGGAATGCGCTGCCTGGGAGGGTGGTGGAGGTGGGTTGCCTTACATCCTTTAAAAAGTACCTGGATGAGCACTTGGCACGTCATAACATTCAAGGCTACGGGCCAAGTGCTGGTAAATGGGATTAGGCAGGTAGGTCAGGTGTTTCTCACGTGTCTGTGCAGACCCGATGGGCCGAAGGGCCTCTTCTGCACTGTGTGATTCTGTGATAATATAAACTGATTACTGATACAGGTCTAAATCAATATCAAGTGAGACAGTGTCTAGTCCAATGATTACTGGCACAGGGACGAGATTATTATAAACTAGGACAGGGGCTAGTGCAGTATTTAATGATACAGGATCAGGATCAATATAAACTGAGATAGTGTCCTTTCCAATGATTACTGATAGAGGGTCTGGACTAATATAAACTGATTCAGGGCCTAGAGCAATCATTACTAATACAGGGTCAAGATGGATAGAAACTGAGACAGGGTCCAGTGCAGTGTTTACTGATACATGGTCCTGATCAATATAAACTCAGACAATGTCCAGTGCAGTCTTTACTAATACAGGGTCTAGATTAATAGAAACTGAGACAGGGCCTAGTGCAGAGATGACTGACACAGGGTCTAGATTAATGTAAACTGAGACAGGGTCTACTGCAGTGATTAATGATACAGGGTCTAAATTAATATAAACTGAGACAGTGTGTAGTGCAGTGATTCCTGATATATGGTCTGGACTAGAATAAACTGAGACAGGGCCAAGTACAAGAATTACTTCATCATTGACGCCCATATCCCAAGAACAAATTAAAACGCTGCAAAATACTGCGGATTTGGGAAATCTAAAGCAGGGCAAAAAATAGCCACTCAGTGGGCATCAATAGAGAGAGAAACAGGTCAAACGTTCAGGCCGATGACAGGTGCAAAATCTCCCTTGGCACCAATCTATAGAGCAGGACTGTTCTCCCCACTATCCTAGACCTGTATTCATTCTTCAACTAAAATCACATCTTATCTCGTCATTTTTCGCAGCTCTATTCATGGGAGCTTGCTGTGCACAAATCACCGGATGGATTTCCAACATTTCAGCAGTTACTAAACTTCAACAAATGTACATCAATGAATTTCAAGGGCTTTAGGACGTCCTGGGGTCATAAGCAGCGTTCTATAAATGCAAATTCTTCCTAAATGTTAACATTTTAAAATGCTAGTTGTGATAGGTTGAAAACGCTGAGATTAATATGATTATAGGTCGCTCCTCTGGCTGCTGTTTTAAATTGTCCATTTTTAATCGGTTAAATCTTCCAACAAATTGACATTCAGTGTAATCCCAGCCTGTTTAAATATTCATCATTGATTGTGACAGTAGAACTTTCAGAATTGAATTATTAATTTAAATGTATTTTTAATTATTTGAAATAACTAACATCTGTTCTAATGGACGTTGAAAAAGTTTCTATTAATTTTGTACCAACTGTCAATATTCTTAAAATAAACCCTTGTTTTGAGTTGAAACCAATCAATAAGTGTCTGTGTTTATCTGGTTTTGCTGCCATGAACACTTCATTGAAACCAGTGAGGTGTTTATGTAAATAAACACAGAAATAGAAGTCCCAGATTAGATTCTGGAGAGACAAAAACACAACAAATATTTCCCCATCAACACAGCACAGAAATAGAGTCAAACATGCAAATACATCAACCGATTTCAATAGCAATTGTATTTTGGGCATTTTTAAAATCAGTTATATGAGAATTATGTCACGATGATATCTATGTTCAGAATTAAGTAAGATTCCCACTTATCATGAAATATAATGTCATGGAAAATGTGTTTGTAAAGATTTCCTGTATCCTCTCTCTCTCTCTGTCTCTTTCTCCTCTCTGGTTCTTTGTCTTGTCTCTCCACCATGGGTCACTGTCTTTACTCCACAACATGAAGTCAATGTCTAGCCAATGTATTCTCTCAGCCCGATTCATACACTTCAAACTAAATTGATCTAATGAAATGGATTATAATCTGAAGAGGGAACTTTACTCTAAATCTGTTTTGAGCATTCACTGACTTGAGAGTGCTTGATGGGAAACTGCAGATGAAACTTTACTCTCTATCTAACCTGTGTTGCAGCCAGTAGCGAGGATTTGATGTGGCCGTGCCGAAGGATCTTTCCCTGTATCTAACCCGTGCTGTTCCTGCCTTTGTAGTGTCTGATGGGACAGTGTAGAGGGAGCTTTACCTTGCACCTAACCTTCACTGTGACTGCCCTGGGAGTGTTTGATACGACTGTGTAGAGGGAGATTTACTCTGTATCAAAACTGTGCTATACCTGACCTGGGAGTAATTGATAGGGCAGTTTAGAGGGAGCTTTACTCTGCATCTAAACCACGCTATATTTGACATGGCTGTAGACACTGTAGAGGGAGATTTGCCCCATATCTAAGCCCTGATGTGACGGTGCAGAGGCAGCTTTCCTCTTTACCTGCCCCCAGTGTCGAGCTGCCTGGGAAATGCCTGATGAAGTGTGCAGAGGAAACTTTACACTGCATAGAACCCTACATGCCTCAACTGTGTTTGAGCAGACAATGTAGAGGAAGTTTTACCCTGTATCTGAATGGTGCTGCACCTGTCCTGGAAATATTTGATGGCGACAGTGTCGAGGGAGATTCACTCTGAATCTAACCTGTGCTTTGCCTGCCTTGGGAGTTTTTCATGTGGCAATGTAGAGGGATCTTTACATTATTAACGTAGCCCCATGCTACACCTGTCCTGGGGCTGTTTGATGGAGCCGTGGGCCTTGTCTATGCATTACACTCGACCGTGTCCAACCGTATCTAACCCGTGCTGCTCCTGCCCTGGGAGTGTTTCATGGTGACAGTGTCGAGGGAGTTTCCCACTCTCTAACCCGTGCTGCATCTTCCCTGGGAGTGTTCAATGTGACAATGTAGAGGTAGCTTTAAATTCTGTGCCTAACCCCATGCTGCACCTGTCCTGGGAGTGTTTGATGGGACAGTAGACCCTGTCTCGATATTGCGTTCGACCGTGACCCTGTCCCTGTTTATATTACACAGACCAGACCCTGTCTCTGTTTATATTACAGTCGACCCTGCCTCTGTTTGTATTACACAAGGCCCTGTCCCTGTTCTCTATTTATATTATACTCGACATGTCTCTGTTTATATTACACTAGACGGTGTCTCTGTTTATATTGCGCTAGGCCCTGCCCCTGTTTATATGACACTCAACATGTCCCTTTATATTATATTCGACATACCTCTGTTTATATTGCATGAGACGCTGTCTCTGTTTATATTGCACTAGGCCCTGCCCCGGTTTATATTACACTAGAACCTGTTTCTGTTTATGTTACACTGATCCCTGTCTCAGTTTACATTACATTAGACCATGTCTCTGTTTATATTATACTAGGCTCTGCCCCTGTTTGTATTACACTTGATATGTCGCTGTTTAGATTACACTCGGCATGTCTCTATTAATATTATACTCGACGTGTCTCTGTTTATTTTGCACTTGACGCTGTCTCTGTTTATATTACATTAGATTCGGTCTCTGTAAATATTGCACTAGACCCTCTCTCTATTTATATTACACTGGACCCTGTTTCTGTTTATATTACTCTAGACCCTGTCTTTGCTCCTATTAAACAAGGCCCTGTCTCTGTTTATATTATAATTGACCTGTCTCTGTATATATTAATCTAGAACTGTCTCTGTATTTTAGTAGACGCTATCTCAGTTCTGTGCAAGATCATATCTGTATTTAAATTACATTAGACCCTGCCTCGGTTATTACTGCACTGCACAAGTACAATAATGTTGAAATTGGCTGGGGTGGATATAGTGAAGATAAGGCAGCAAGATGGTGGGAACAATTATCATGGGTGCCTATTTAGATGTTATGACTTGTCCTTCCTGCATCCCAGATTTGTGTTCATGATCCGCAGACCTCTCATATCTTGCAGCTGTTTAAATTAAACCATTTAACTCCTATTTCCAGGGTCTACTGCAATAAATTAAGGTAAAATACAAATGTAATATAAACAGAGGACAATTACATAAATAACTGAGACAGGACCTAATGTTACAGAAACAGAAACATGGACTAGAACAGTGACAATGAGGCAGGCCCAGTGTAATATGAACAGAGCAGCAATTACTGAGACAGGGTCCTGTGTTACAGAAACATGGACTAGAGCAGTAACAATGAGACAGGCCCAGTGTAGTATGAACAGAGACATGGTGGAGAGCAGCAATACTGACACCAGATTGAAGTCCCACAGAACCAGATAAGATATGGGTGGAGATACCTCCTGGTGATTACCACCTATTGCCCTCCCTCAGCTAATGAATCTGTACTCTACCAACTTTAGCACTGCGTGGAAGAAACACTGAGGGTAGCAAGGGCAACGGATGTGCTGTGAATTTGCAAAATCAATTACCATTTGACAAGACCAAGAATGCCGGAGCTGGATGAGTCCTGAATGACCTGTCTGACAGAATGGAACTGCCACAGATGATTAGAGAGCCAACACGAGGGAAACCCTTACCTGATCTCCAGCCCACCACACTATTGATATAGATGTGATTGACCCCTGCACTGTCCTTGCGGAAACCAAGGCCGGTATTCACACTGAGCACATTCTCCATTGTGTTGTGCGGCACTGCCGCTGTGCTAAACGGGATACATTCAGAACAGATCTAGCAGCTCAAAACTTAGCATCAATGAGATACTGTTGATCATTAACAGCACGATAGTTGCATTCAATCACACCCTGTAATCTCATGGACTAAAATATCCCTCACTCAAACCTTAGTGTGCCTATCCACAGATTCCTGAAGGTAGCAGAGCAGGTAGATGAGGTGGTTAAGAAGGCATATGGGTTACTTGCCTTTATTAGCTGAGGCATAAAACACAAGAGCAGGGAGGTTATGCTGGAACTGTATAAAACGTTGGTTAGGCCACAACTGGAGCACTGCGTGCAGTTCTGGTCACCACATTTCTAGGAAGTATGTTACTGCACTGGAGAGAGTGCAGAGGAGATCTACCAGGATGCTGTCTGGGCTGGAGGGTCTGAGCTATGAGGAAAAATGGATAGGCTGGGGCTGTTTTCCTTGGAGCAACGATGGTTGAGGGGGTGCTGAGGGGCATAGGTAGGGTGGATAGGAAGGCACCTTTTCCATTAGTAGACGGGTCAAAAACTAGAGAGCAGAGATTTTAGATAAGAGGCAGAAGGTGAAGAGGGGAGTTGAGGAGAATCTTTTTCACCCAGAGGTTGGTAGGAATTTGGAACTCACTGCCCGAAAGGGTGGTTGAGTTAGAAACTCTAGTAACATTTAAGAAGGATTTAAATGTTCGCTTAAGCTGCCATAGCCTCCAGGGCTATGGGCCAAGCACGGAAAATGGGATTAGTGTAGTCAGATCTTTGTTTACCAGGGCGGAAACGATGGGCCGAATGGCCTCCACCTGTGCTGTAAACGTCTCTGAGTCTATGAGTCTAACATCCAGCCTAGGAACAATGAGGAATGTAGGCCAGCAGGTCAGAAGCAAGACCAGGCATACCTGAAAATGATGAACCTTAGCTTGAAGCTAGAACACTGTACGTAATGGACAACAGATCAGGTCTGTCCCTTTGCAGCTCAATCAGTCCACTCTCAATCATCAGTAAAGTGACTGAAGGTGTCGCCGACCTGCTCACCAAAGCTCAGACTGGATCCACCAGGATCAGCCAGCATCAAAGCTCATTGTAAACTTGGTCTGAACATGGACTAGAGAGCGAACTTCCAGTCATGGTGTATGAGTGCTTCAGTACTTGATTTCAAAGTAGCTATTAACTGAGTGTGGCATCAGGAAGCCTTGGAAAGTGTCAGGTCAACGGGAATCAGGGGCAAGTCTCTCCACTGGCTGGAGTCACACCTAGCAAATATGAAGATGTTGTGTTGTTGGAGACCAATCACCTCAGCACCAGGACATCATTCCAGGAGTCTCTCAGAGAAGTGTCCTTGGTCCAACCATCTTCAGCAGCTTAATCAATGACCTTCCCTTCATCACCTGGTCAGGAGTGGGGATGTTCACTCATACTTGCACAGTGTTCAGTTCCATTTATAACCTGTCAGATAATGAAACCGTCCTTACTTATTGCATCTCAAACTGGACAAGTTTGCACTGATAAGTTGCAAGTGATGTAAGCGGCACTCAAATGCCAGGCAATGACCAACTCCAACAATAAAGAAACCAAACATCTCCCCTTGACGTTCAAAAAACATTACCATCGCTGAAACCCACCATCAACGTTGTGCAGGTGCCATTGAACAGAAACTGAACTGGACCAGCCATATTAATACTGTGGCTACAAGAGTAGGTCAGAGGCTGGGAATCCTGTGGTGAATAACTCAGCGCCGGATTCCCCCAAGCTTTTCCACCATCTGCAAATCTGCAAGTCAGATGCCTGTTGGAAATTGTTTACTTTCCTTGACGAATGTAACTGCAGCAACACTCAAGAACCTCCACACCAACCAGGGGAAATCAATCCCTTGATAGGCTCCTCATCTAGGAGTTAAACATTCACTCCCTTCGCCACTGATACACAGTAGCTGCAGTGTGTGTCATCCACAAGATGCACTACAGCAACTCGCCAAAGCCTCTTCAACAACACCTTCCATACCTGTGACCTCCACCTCCCAGCATAACAAGGGCAACAAGCACATGGGAACACAATGCCCTGCATCTTCCTACGCATACCACTCCATAGCTGGGAAGTTGGCCTTTGGCGCCAGGAAAGAAGCGATATCTGAAATCGAATTCTGCTGTCTGCACTGAAAGTGAATATCAAGTGCTGCGTAGCATATACGGCCGATCCGATACCGTCCTTTCAGGCTACTGCCAGATACTGATTTCTAGCCTAACGTCTTTATTTATAATATTATCTCTCCATCTCACAGAAACATGGAGTAATGCAGCCATAATTTAAACAGAGGCATAGATAAAAGCAAAATACTGCAAATGCTGGAAATCTGAAATAAAGACAGAAAATGCTGGACAAACTCAGCATGTTGGACAGCATCTGTGGAGAGAGAAACAGAGTAAATGTTTCGAGTCCATATGACTCTTCTTCAGAAACATAGCCTAGTGCCGTAGTTACAATGACCACTATAATGTAGACATAGTCAAGATTTAATATAACATAAACAGAGACAGGGCCTAGTGTAATATAAACAGAGAAAGAATCCAGTGCAATACAAACTGAGATGGCTTCCAGTGGAACACTAAAGAGATAGGGTCTATTTCAATACAAACAGAGGCCTGATCCAGCACAATAGAAATAATGTAGTTCCCAGGAATTAATAATCGAACAAGGATCCTGTATAACATGGGAGGGACGACCGTGCAGTGGGAACGTCACTGGATCAGTAACCCAGAGATCCAGACCTTTTCCCTGGGGATAGGGGTTTGAATCCCGTTATGGCAGCATGTGGAATCCAAATTCAATTAATAAATCTGGAATTGAAAGCTCATCTCAATAATGGTGACCATGAAACCATATTCGATTATATTAAACATCCAAAACAAAAACAGAAACAGAAACACCTGGAAAAACTCAGCAGGTCTGGCAGCATCGGCGGAGAAGAGCACAGTTGACGTTTCGAGTCCTCATGACCCTTAAACAGAACTAAGTAAAAATAGGAAAGGGGTGAAATATAAGCTGGTTAAGGTGGGGTGGGGGGTGGGGGGTGGTGTGGTTTGTTGGGACAAGAAGCTAGTAATAGGTGGAGATAACCAAAAGATGTCACAGACAAAAGGTCAAAGAGGTGTTGAATGTGGTGATATTATCTAAAGGAATGTGCTAATTAAGAGTAGACAGCAGGACAAACAACATCCACCTGGTTCACCGATGTCCTTTAGGGAAGGAAACCTGCCGTCCTTACCCAGTCTGGCCTACATTTTCTTTTTGTTCCTTCATGAGAATGGGGGCGACGCTGGCAAGGCCAGCATATATTGCCCGTCCCTAATTGCCCCCTTGAGAACAGTGCGGCTTGTTAGGCTGGGTTTTTACGACAATGGTTTCATGGCCATCATTAGATTTTTCGATTCAAATTTCACCATCTGCCGTGGTGGGATTCAAACACAGACCCCCAGCGATTTACTAGCCCAGTGAGAATACCAGCACATCACCACCTTCCATACATATAACTCCAGACCCACAACTTTGTGGAGCCCCATTCTCCAGTTATTTGTTTACTTGTCTGCCACCATTTACGACTGGATGTGACAGGACTGCAGAAGTAAATCCGATCCGGTTTGAATTGGGAACTTCCAGG
Source organism: Cetorhinus maximus (assembly GCF_964194155.1). NCBI lineage: Eukaryota > Metazoa > Chordata > Chondrichthyes > Lamniformes > Cetorhinidae > Cetorhinus > Cetorhinus maximus. Next base: position 222,748 of record NW_027596400.1, read on the forward strand.
CTGTGTGATATAAATATTGGTGTTGACTGGTGCAGTATTAATTGAAACAGGGTACTTTGAAACATAAAGAGAGACAGTGTTTGGTCTAACACGAAAGTAGATGGAGTCTAATTTAAAAAGACAGAGAGGGGGTCCAGTGCAGTATTGACTGAGAGAATGCCTGCTTCATAGAATGTGTCCATCAAGATTTCACATCCATCTGCTGGCCAAACTTTGCAATTGCAGCTCCTGTGAAAATGTCGCTGTCAGGTTAGGTCTTTGAAATTATTGTATCAAGAATCCACTTCCCCAGGTGTCACACCACATCGCCTTCTGTGGGAGGTGGTGTCAAAATTTAACAAAATTCAACTAATTGCAGGTGGTCGTGGCTGATTAGCGCACGTTAAAGTCAGCACCAGAGTAAAGCGGCCCAATTCCTGGTGATGTAACTTTGTTCATCTTGATCAAAGGGAGGGATGTTGACCAGGGCACTGTACAGAGACCATGGGAGCATTAATATCCAGCTCAACAAACATAGTGTTGGGAAGAGTTTATTGGTTCATGATACCACCTGAAAGACAGTTAGGGTCATTTTATTCAATAGTTAAGGGCTACGGAGCCTCCCAGGAAGCCAAGGTGCGATCTAAAGTTGAAGCACAAGATGCCATCTTGGTCTGTGTGTGTGTGTGTGTGTGTGTGTGAAGGAGATTGGGAGGGAGAGAAAGAGAGGGAGAAGCAAATCACATTGTTTGCAACTGAATTTCATGAAGATCCTGGACAACCTTCCATCTGTGAAAGGTCACAGACACACAATGGAAACAAAGCCATTTCCGATGTGCTGATTGCTGAGGAGGCCAATTATTGTGAGGCAGGTTCTGCCACAAGTGCTGCACATGAAGCTAGAAAATGTCGTTGTCTCTTCTTTTTTTTCCCGGTGTTAGCCTGGATTACCAAGCCACTGTAGCCACTGGTCCACGTGGTGATTCACGCCAACCCACAGGAGGTGACGCCATTTTCCTCAGTCGTCAGTTAGGTACACTCAGTTGTGATCATCGATATTTAGGACCTTCACTTCAAGCATCCTTGAAGCCGAGCTTTGGGCGTCCCACTGGTTGTCTGCCTCCGGCTCCCTCACCATACAGAAAGTCCTTGTGTATGTGACCATCTTCCATCCTGCGAACGTTGCCAAGACACAAAAACCGCTTCTGTTTGATGAGTTCTGCAGTTTTGGGAGCTCTGCCTTTGACAGTACCACTGCATTCGTGACTTTATCCTGCCAATACATACCCAAAATGTGCAGCAGGCAGTGAACATGGAAATTGTGGAGCTTCATTTCTTGATAACTGTAATTCGTCCATGTTTCACAGCCATAGAGAAAGGTGCTGAGAACGCAGGCCTTATAAACCATCAGCTTGGTCCTAAGGGCCAGTTTGATGTTATTCCAGGGGCGTTTCATGAATCAGCCAAAGGTGGCAGCTGCTTTCCCCATGTGGGTATCAAGTTCTGCAGCAAGGAACAGGCTGCCTGTCACGTTGGAAACCAGGGAGCGGAATTTACTTCCATCGCTTTGTTATTTAGTGTGATCAATGACGGAAATGCAACACATTATCCCATGACCACGGTTTTCTCCATGCTTATAGTCAGGGAGAACAAGTTACAGGCATGGGAGAGACAGCCCATCAGTCTTTGTGGATGAGTTTCCATTTTGATGACAGAGTTATCAGCGTGGAGGAATTCTCTGATCAAGATTCAATGTGTTTATATCTTCGCTTTCAGTCTTATAGATTGTGGAGCTTGTGGTCTGATCGAGTGTAAGTCGACTCCTTCCATATTTACAGGGAAGACAAAGATCAGCAGCACGGAGAAGGTGCCCAACAGAGTGGGGATTGGACACAAGTCTGTTTCACTCCATTCTTCACTCCGAATGTGTCGGAAGTGGAATCATCAATCTGTACAGTGCAGTGCATGTTGTCATGGAAGGAGTGAATGAGACTGAGGCCCTTTAGTGAACAGCCAATTTCCCCAAAAATCATCTAAAGTGGTGCTCTGTTGACGGTGTCCAGCGTGTGGAGCAAATCATGTCCAGAGTATAGCTTCCGATAAAAACATCACATTGTGCTTCAGCATACAACCAGATGAAGTCTTTAAAGCATGACCCGAGCAAAGGCCTTCTCCGTAACTCTATGAGTGAGATATCCTTGTAGATGTTGCAGTCTCACCTGTCGGCTTTGTTTTCAGATAGTGTGTGATTTTTGCATCATTCACCTCCTGTGGAATGGATCTTATCTTTCAGCAGAGAAGTAGAAGGTCGTAAAGGCTGAGAAAGATAAATAATTATCAACACCAATTATTATCAACTCACGAAGGTAAATAATTATCTTCAAGAATTGTCATCAATTCACAAAGATAAATAAGTATATTCACCATTTGGCATCCATTCACAAAGATAAATAATGATATTCACCAACTATCATCAATTCACAAAGATAAATAATTATATTCACCAATTATCATCAATGCAGAAAGATAAATAATTATATTCACCAATTACCATCAATTCACAAGACAAATAATTATAATCAGCAATTATCATCCATTCCACAAAGATTAATAATTGCATGAACCAAGCATTTTCAGCATTTTATTCAATACAAAATATAATTGCGATTCATTTAATATCATTAACATAGATTGAGATCACACTGGCCATTCGATCAGCAAGGAATCAGATCTGTCCCAGAATTCAATGGGAAATGGAATTAAATCAGACCGAGGATAATGAGCAGCTACCCAACAGCCTCTGCGCTTTATTGACAAGTAACCAGCTCATAATCACACAGAAACTCCTGATATATAACTGGAGTGTGTGAGGATTTGTAAAGTGATGGTATAAATAAAACTACCTGGACCTGACTGTAAATTAATGCGGCGCTCCAGTGAGTAATGTCTTGGCTAATTTGGGTGAGGATATGTTGAATGCTTTGTTTTACATGAAAGGACCACATGTTCCAAATATTACAATCCTCCATCCTAAACCAAATTATGTACCCGCTTTCTGTCTGAAAGATGATGATTCCCCATCAGCAGGGAAGAATCATCAGTACCGCAGGGACATCTCCAGCCTTCTCTTGGCGACGTTCAGCTCGATACCCTGGGGATGGAATACATCCAGAAAATCTGGAGGAACTGAAGGTATTGGACTGACACAAATGAAATACTGGACCTGCTTCAAGGTTTAAAGTAGTCAAGCACCAAGATAAGAAGGTAAAACTGTATCTTCCAGACGCGCCTATCGATACATCAATCAATTCATTCACTGATCCCTTCATCAAAATGTTCAGGCATCCAACTATGATTCATTCCCGCATCACTGCAGCCATCCCTCCGTTCTTTGGCAGACGGTGGTGTTGTATTAATGTCACTGGACGAGTAATCCAGAGACCCAAGCTATTCTCCTGGGGACACGAATTCAAATCCCGCCATGGCAGCTGGTGGAATTTAAATTCAACAATAAACCTGGGATTGAAAACTGGTCTCAGTGAAGGGAACCGTGAAACTATATTCGATTGTGGAAAAAACTAATCTGGTTCACTAATGTCCTTTAGGAAAGGAAATCTGCCACTGGACCTAGTCTGGCCTACATGTGACTCCAGATCCACAGCAATATGGTGGACTCTAACTGCCCTCTGAAATGGCCCAGCAAGGTACTCAGTTCAAAGGCAATTAGGGAGACGCAGCAAATGATGGCATTGCCAGTGACTCCCACGTCCTGTGAAAGAGTAAAGGCGCAAAAAAAATCACACAGATTTATATGTTTGACTGTAACAGAATCTATCCTCTCTCTGAGTCCTCTTTGATAATCTGCCTGTAATTATTTCCATCCATCCATCACAATATTATGATGTATTGGAGAGATCCTCCAATGAGCCATTCATGCTAACAGGGTGTCAGAGAAGCTGGATAACTTTTCTTTCCTGAGAGATGGGAACAGTTCACATAAATTCAAAATTTAATAAATAAAACTGACTCCAGTGTTGTTGCTGGGTAGATTTGTTATGAATAGGCCTTGTTGACAATGTTAAGGGTTTGAAGTTGGCTTGCAGCCAAGCGGTCAGTACTGAGGAAACAGATCTTTGATTTACTGCACAAACCCCCAGATGCTTCCTGTAAACAACATTGGACATTCGAGCGTCCCTGACTGCAGCCGGCTGGCTTGCTGCCAAATACTGTGTGGGGCAGATTAGCCTGGATATGAATGAACAAAATGGGATTTAGCCAATCAAGCAATAAATGTTTCTGTCGCACACGAAATACACATTTAAAATGGTGTTTCATCCAAGGAAATATTTTAATGAATGTCGTGTTCACTGAGATTAAACACGATCAGGAAATTGACGTATACCATTTAATTTATATTATTTCTAAGTAAAGGGCATTCCAGTTATTAAAGCCGGCTTATTAAGAATTTCATGAAGTGCGAGATAGCAATGTTGATGGTCCCAATCCCCCAGTCTAATGAGTTGAGTACAATGGCAAAAAAATAAAAGAAATTAAATTAAAAGAAAATCATAGAATTGCCTAAAACCCGCAGGAGTTCCTTGAATGTTCTCCGACTTCAGCACCTCATTTAACCTGAGGGATCTCTTGTACCTGATTAGCGCCGTGTACTGTACAGTTTAATTTGTGCTGATTCGATTATTTAACGGCACCTCTCATAGCTGCCGATAAATGGAGAAATGACCAGTTCATCGCCCGCTTCAGTGGAAGATAAAACATTTATTCTTGTGATATTGTGTAATATGCTGCAAAGCTCTGATATCCTGTGTTCCCAATGCCAGTGAATGGTAGACAGCTAATACAATTAGCTGCAGTGATTTGGATGCTGAAGGATAACTTTGCTGATCCCCGTGTCCGTTCTGATTCATTAACTTCTCTGTCAAAAGTTGATGTAAATTTTACGTTTCTCTGTAAACTTACTGTTTAATTATCAGGCAGGTGGGCTTCTTTTACCGCTAATTTTCAAAGGGCTTTTTTAGGGTCAGGGGCTATTCGAGAAATGCAATGAGAGATATTGTATAATGTGATGAGTTTCTTCTTATCTCCGGACCCAAATTGTACAGCGATAGCCACTCACACTGTAAATAGAACCACTTTGCTTATCCATAAACATAAATCACCAATAATTCCTATGACTGATGATACTTTATTGCTGTAATGAGATAGAGACCCGGAGTTGCTGCAAAACAGACTGACAGTCCCTTTATTCCCTGATAATTTAGTGATTTTTTTTTAGGTTCAGCCTCTTGTGAAGTAGTGTAGAAATAAAGGGACTTAATTTACAATGAAATTAGTTATTTTTATGAACTGATCCTTAACTAGAATTTCACCATTAGAACCATTACAATGAATCCAATCAGCCAAATATCCCGATGCAGATAAAATGTCCACTTTTAACAATAATCCATTGTAAACACTGTTAACAATATTGTAAATATCTGAGTCCATTCTGTTGGGGATGTGGAAGGTGGGGCGTGGATCCAGTCGCCGCGTCCACCAGGGAATCAACAGGCGGCGCCTGGAAACCCGCCCCTTTCTGCCGGGTATTTAAATGCCGCTCACTGGGGCCGGAATCCAACAGTCCGGGAGCTGGTTTGTTCACTGAGTTCTGGACAGAACCATTTTCCCCAAATGACCAGAAGGATGAGGTCGGCGATTTCTCTCAGTTTGCTGCTGACTTTCTTATCCCGTGAGTAGTTTTTATTGTCCAAGTCTCTCACTGTTACTGTCTCAGTGTTAATCTCTCTCTGGAATGTTACAGAGTCAGGAATCATTTCACCAGGATTAATCCTCGGGGTTTTTGATATATTTTTACAGGTGTCCAGTCGGATGTTGTGTTGACTCAGCCAGAGGCAGAGACCGGGCGTCCCGGAGGCTCCCTGAGATTGACCTGTAAAACCAGTGGGTTCAATCTTGGCAGCTACTGGATGAGCTGGATCCGACAGGTTCCCGGACAGGGGCTGGAGTGGCTGGTTAGCTACTATAGTTCATCAAACAACGGCTACGCCCCAGGAATTAAGAATCGATTTACTGCGTCCAAAGACACTTCAAGTAACATCTTCTCCTTGGACATGACCAACCTGAAGACTGAAGACACCGCCATCTATTACTGTGCAAGACAGTCACAGCGAGAGGAACCAGGGCTGGACCCGAACAAGAACAGATCGAGAGAAACTCAACAACTTCCATCATAACCTGACGGTCAGTACTTGTTTTAAATGTAATATTAACTGTATTGATCAGAACCAGACAACAAGTCGCTTCTGACAAAAGTGAAATAGCAAATTTTACAGTAAAACCTAACAAACCAATTGATATAATGGGCTGAGCTTTTGGCTGTGTTTATATTTACTGTTAGCAGTTTCCGCAATTACAGACCTGGATATAATGATCATTTTAATATGTCTGATACTTGGAGGGGATCACTGCTCATTGAGTTTTGTAAATTGCTGCATAAATACTAAACTAGATCAGAAGTAAACGTCTATTTGAAGTGAATATTGAGAGGCAGCACTGAACAGAGAGTGGGTGCAGTTTTTGTGCGGGTGTATTTCACTGTGATCCTACAGCAGTGGGTCACAGTGCTGTGCACAGCAACATCCTCATACAAAAACCCCAGAAGGAGTTTGTTCAAATTGGTGATCACGATCACAACAGGAAAAGTCAAAGAAAATGGGAGCTAAATAAAACAATGGGTATAAGTAATATTGGTTTGTAAAAATATATAAAAGTCTTCCGCTTTGTTTGTGTTTACGGACACGCTAAATCTGCACAGAGGCTTTTAAAGAACTCCAATCACATTTATAAATATAATGACCAGCACAAGCTGAAATATCTCACTGGTTCACTCTTAGGCGAGTCGGGATCAGGTTTTTGGAAAGGGCAGTGAGATTAAATCTCTGTATTTACAGTGAACAGTCTGCCGCAGTATTTGACATGGTGTGTCTCACTGTGATATACTGGATGGCACAGCAGTTACTGTCAATACAAAAACCCCTCAGCACTAAATGAGTCTGCCTGGGTCAGTGCTCGCTTTTGCAATCCTGCTATATTTACAATGAAGTATTATTTCTGTCCAGCACTGCCCAAAAAACGTGGTTTAAGATGGAAAAGCTGTGATAATTATCCATTCATCAATTGGTGAATTTAATAACATGTTCATGTGTTATTCTGTGAATTATAAAACATGAGGATCATTGATGAATAGCTAAAGATATCCACAAACGCAAATATAATTTCGTGAAGATTCATCGTGATCTTACTTTGCCTCTGACTTTTGAATATTTAAAATAATGGTGGATTTCTGTCTTTATCGTGCAGGGACAGTTATTGTATGGCACAGCCCAGGGAATGTAACACTGTGACGCTATGGACTACTGGGGACAAGGGACCATGGTGACGGTGGCTGCAGGTAAGAACCACACATTTATTTAGTAACTGTTTTATTTGATTCTTTGCTTTTTTTTTGTCTATTTTAATAATTCATTCGGCCAATGAAACCTGGATTTGATGGATTCTTGTATGCAGAAGTTTTTACAATGTTTCATGTGATCTGCTGAAATTGAGTTATATAATTCCGCTGTGTCTTGATAAAAAGTGCTGCTGAGGGATTGAGACCCTGGTTGTTGTGATTTTGTGTTTATCTGCTGAGGATACTGTGTGGCCGGGCTACTTGAAATATCTAACGTTTGTAAAAACAGTTTGACGTTTCTGCAATGTTTAACCTCGGTGACATTTAATGGCTGCTGGTTTTACCATCTGTTGCACAAGGGTTTAAATCGGTTTGAAATCAAACCCAATATTAACAAAATATGCTTAAGTTTCAATATTAATTTATTGAACATGTTCCGCCTACTCACAATGCTGTTGACATTATTCCATATTTCTGTTTAGTTTAATTATTCATTCATTTGGTGACGAGCGGTTGTCTGGATTCGATATTGAGATTTTCTTGCAATGTTACATTGGATTCTGTTGGAAGTGTTTGTACAATTGAGCTGCTTCTCCATGAAACGGGTTTCAGCCCCTCAGTGATGTGATTTTGGTGTTTTTCTGCTGAGGATATTGTGTGTCTGGGTGACTTTGAATTAGTAGAATTTATGAAACGGTTTGGCGGTTCTGCATTGTTTCTGCATTGTTTAAACTCGGTGACATTGAGCGGTTACACGTTTTGCGATTGAATCGAAGCAGCCTACGCGTTTGTATCTGCTTGAAGCGCGATTGTAGGCAGAAAACAAACAGGCTTCAGAAATGGCTAAAAAAGCATTTACAGATGTGTTAGAACATTTTGTCTTTATTTTAAGTGATAATTGCAGAATAAACTAAACCATGGATTATGACGCTCATTCAGAACATAATTCGTTACTGCAATCAGAAACTATACAATTACCAAGTTTTCAAATTGTAGAGTAAAATTAATACAATTCAAACAATTATAATGTGGTAATATTTCTCCATATTGACGGAACAGCTTTCATATTACCCTGATTGATCATTAATCGCCTTTCACAATTTTGCTGTGCTCTGTACACAATTAAAATGATCGGGAAAGTTTTTAGGCTGGAAACATTTTGTGATTGTGCATGAAAAACTTTCAGTAAGAATATACTGACTCTACAGAATTGTTCAGTTTCAAAAGAAATTTTGAATTACATTTTTATATCCCTGATAACATTTGCATTGACTTAAAGAGCAGTTTGACATTGCAGTTTGGCAATATGTCTATTCGGTTATTAAATCCTTTCTGTGCAGCCGTAACCACATTATTCAATGTCATTGGGATTTGGATAGCGAGATAATTGTCACTAATCTAATTTTAAACAGTTTACTGGGGGGTGTAATTCGCAGGCAGTAAAGGAATTGTTCTTACATTTTTTTGAAATAGAGATTGACAAGTAAAAGCTTGAAATTCGAACGGATTAATTTAATTGCAAACATTAGCATTAGTTTTGAATTTAATAACAACATCCTGTCTCCCATTGCTGTGCTGTGCACATAATAGAACTATAGGAGAAGAACAGATTATATCTGAGATTCATGCTTAATTCTTATTAAATATTAAATTGAAGAACAAAATCTGGAATCAATTTGCCTGTTATATTTCAGTGGCGCAGATGATCTGAATGAACTATTCTCATCAAATTGTATACAGATCAATTTGGATCTTCTTTCAGTGAACAATAGATTTAACAATTAAATTATAGGGATTGTTATCTAGGAAGCAATTTTATTGATAATAAGTAACTGCCAGGAACATTTGTTTACATATAGCTTGGTTTTAAGACAAGTTTGATTCAGCAAACAGATGATATTACACCTCATCGACAGTTAATGCGATGTGACTCTGGCCAGATTTGAAAGTGTTTCAAATATTCAACTCATAAATTCGTCGTGTGAATTACTCGATCAGAATAAATGGAATTTATGATTCCTAAATCCGTTCAGAAACGCATAGTTTACATTTTTGTCCGTTAAAACAGAGCAGGAGAAGTAAAAATAAAATAGTAAATATTGATCAGATTTAAGTAAAATTGATTTACTTGCCTGAATGTTACCATCTAGTAATTTGAAGTTTATTGTTCAACATTGTTTCAGTGTCAGGTTGATGTAAATAAACCCCAATTATTTCACAAAGTACCAGGAAGAAACAAATTTTCAATTATTGAAAACTATTTTTATTATAAAGTAGAAATCAGCTAACAAGAAAATGAATTGACAATAACAAGATAATTAACTTACAATATAATATCAGTGATAATTAATTCAACATAAATGAACTCCAACAATTAAATAGTATACTGGACATTATAGTGATGCAAAATCTCAAAGGGTGGAGAGAATTTTGAATTGTATCCAAAATGAATTCAGAAAAGAATACTTTTCTTACTCAGCTGTGCTCAGCTCGATAAGGTGTTTCGCCTCGATGTTTTTATTGGTTATATTTATACCTAAAATCAAATCAAATCAGTGGGTAATGGGTTTTCAATGTGAATGTTTCCTGATTTGTTTAATTCTTACCCTGTCATTGAGTCTTTATTACGGACAACCAATTATCCTGAATCTGTGGTATTTGCTGTGCTCTTTTTAAGGGTAACTTAAATCGTACATTGTTTGGAGATTTGAGTCAGACGGAGAATTAGATGGAGTTCAAAGGGAGCTTTGAAATGAAAATCATTTTTCATTTCAAAGAAGTCATAGAATAATTGTAGCAAATTGGCCATTGATCAATTAGAATCAAACAGCTTGAATGAAATGGACAGATTGAACAGATCTATCTGCGGGGAACTCGATTGTTGCACCATTTGTGTCTGTTCTGTTTCTGTGCGCGTGGTCACTGTGTTGGGACCAGGAATCTTCCTGGCTGGTTGTTAACCTTCTGGTTCGCTCTCCTGTATTTCAGGAAGTGCAATTTGATTTATTCCTTCAAAAAACTTGTATTTGTGAGAAATGTGAAAGTTTGACGTTCTGCCCAGGCGCCTCAGAAATGAGATACCCAACCCATTGTGACAGTCAGAAAGGACAATTCAGAAACGACAGACAGACTGTCGAAGGAGGTTTGGTCGATTTTAAGCCAGTGATGTATCTGTCTTGGGAGTGTTCGGTTAGGAAATGCAGAGAGAGTTTTATCTTATTTTAATCCGTGCTGTAGCAGTCCTTTACCTATTTGATTGGACAATGCGGAGGAAGAAATTAGCCTGTATCTTATTTTTAATCCTATCATAGGATGTTGGGGTCGCTGGCAAGGCCAGCATTGTTGCCCATCCTAATTTCCCATCCTTGAGAAAGTGTTGAAATGCCACCTCCTTGAATAGCTGCAGGTATACTCACAGTGCTGTTAGGTCGGGAGTTCCAGGATTTTGACCCATTGACATTGAAGGAACGGCAATATAGTTCCAAGTCAGGATGTTCAGTGTCTTGGAGGGGAACATACAGGTGTTTCCAAGCACCTGCTGCCCTTGTCCTTCTAGTTAGGAGAGGTTGCAGGTTTTGAAGGAGCCTTGGCGAGTTGCTGCATTGCATCTTGTATATGGTACACACTGCTGTCACTGTGCGTCGGTGGGGGAGGGAGTGAAAGTTTAAGGTAGTGGATGGGGTACCAATTCTGTGGGCTGCTTTGTCCTGGATAGTATCGAGTTCCTTGGGGTTTTTTGAAGTTTCACACATTGAGGTAAGTGAAATCTATTCAATCCCAGTCCTGACTTGTGCCTTGTAGATGGTCAGTTTTCTTTGGGCGATAGGTGTTGAATTACTCGCCACAGAATTCCCAGCCTCTGACCGGCACCTGCAGCACAGCATTTATATCAAAACCGGATTGAACCCTCTCCTGGGCATATTTGATGGAACAATGTAGAGAGAGTTTTATTTTATGTCAAAACGATGCTGTACCTGACCCGGAGTATTTGACAATTCAGTGGAGAGTTGGCTTTCTGTTGAATCCCACCCTTGTAGCTGATGACAGGAGTGTACTGGAGGAGGAGTGGGGGCTTTAATCCATATCTTAACTTGTCCTGTTCCTGACCTGAGAGTCTTTTCCCCGCAGAGGTCAAACAAACTGAATCAGCATCGAACTGTGCGTTCTCTAGCCAGATCTGTGAAAATTAGTTGTTCCGTTGCTCGGGTGAAATGACGTACGTTAATTGTTTTTAACAATATTTCTGGAGAGAACATGTATAAATTTTAATGAATTAATTATGTTGAAGCATTTTGAGTATCAGAAAATCATTGAATGTGAGTGACCTGAACTTGAGCACAATTTCAGAACAAACAGAATCAGGGAGTGACAGTGAGGCTCCAGAGAGCAGCGCCTGTTCTGATCTGATCCGAGGCTGCGAGTTATTTAAACGATTGAAATGGACAATGACCAGACTCACGCTCCAAACAACCAGCCGCGGGGGATTTGGGGAAAAGGAGCCGCCATCAAAAACTGAGTCATTGGATTGCCACCTGCAAGGGGAGGAATGAATGACAGAAATGAAAGCATGAGGAGGACATTCGGCCCTTCGATCCTGCCCACCATTCAGTAAGATCATGGCTGATCTACCTCGACAAACTCAGTCTCTTTACCACACACCCTCACTCGCTCACTCTCTCTGTCACGCAGACTCTTTCTCAGACGCCTGCACACACTCACTTACACGCACTCTCTCTGATAGACACACACTCTCTCTTTCTCTCTCTGTCACACACACATGCATACACACACACACACTCTCTCTCACATTCTCCCTCTCACACACAAACTCTTTAACACGCACACACCCTGCCTTTCACACATTGCCTCTCTTTTTCACACACACTCTCACACAGACACTCACATTCTCTCAGACACATACACTCTCTCAACTACACACACTCTCACACACGTGCACCCTCTCTCCCATACACATTCACACTCTCACACATGCACACACTCTCCATTCTCCCTCTCTCACTCACGCACAGACACATAACACTCTCTGACACACACACACATCCTCATTCTCTCTCACGCACACACAGAAACACAAACACATTCCCTCTCACACGCACTGTTTCTCTCACACATGCACTGTCTCTCACACTCGCTCTCACACACACACTCTCTCTGACACACACACTGGCTCTCTCTCTCACACACTCTCACACATTTTTCTACATATCACTCACACCCCTACACTCTCTCTCTCTCTCTCACACACACACACACACACACACACACACACACACACAGTTGCTCTCTCTATCACAAACACAGTAGCTCTCCCTCACACACATTTCTCCGTCTCAGACACTCTCACACTTATACTCTCTATGGCACACACATAAAAACACACTCTCCCTCTCTCTCACACACTGTCTCTCTCATTCTCTCTCTCTCTCACACACACACACATTCTCTATCTCACATATTCTCACACTTATACTCCCTATCTCACTCACACACACACACTCTCTCTCTCTCTCTCTCTCTCTCTGTCTGTCTCTTTCTCTGTCTCTCTCTCAAAAACACATACACTTGCACTCTCTCTCTCTTTCTCTTTCTCACACACACAAACATTCTCACATGAGAAGTGGGCTGAAAATACTAATTGCAGAATGAAAAGCCGTGAAGCTACGTGCATGTTTATTGTTCCATTTCTGAAGACCTGTTGTGTAAAATGAAATTACACAGGTGACATCACTATATTTGTGGAGAATTTCCAAGTGTTGAACCAAACACAAAGGAACACGGAAAGGGGAGGGATGAGGCGGAGACCATGGCCTCCTGGATCCCCAACATGGTGCACACTTGGTGCAAGATGCCTGCGTGGCCCATCCTGGTTTTGCTGTAACCGTCCCCTCCAGCCCCTTCAGTCTGCCTATTCTCGCACTGGCACGGGTTTCTTAAAGAAAGGCATCGGCATTAAAACAGCTGGCCAGCAATCTACACTGCTGCCTGACTTTACACAGCCGGTGTTACTGAAAGCTGATCAATATGGAGAATCGGGACAGGATCGATGGAGAGGAAGAGAAGGAGGTGGAGGTGATGGATCCGAATGGAGAAGCCCCCAGCTCGGCTGTGGACAACAGGCAATGGAAAGCTGAGCCAGAGCAGAAAATCATCCGGAGAAACATCGCCTTGATGAGCCTCCTGCACCTGGGCACCCTCACTACCCACAATCACTCACCCTCACTCACCATCACTCACTCACTCACCCTCAGACCCTCGCCCTCACTCAATCGCCCTCAGTCACTCACCCTCAATCACTCGCCCTCACTCCCTCCCTCACCCACCCTTGCTCACCCACCCTCACTCACCCATGTTCACTCCCTCATCCTCACTCACTCACCCTCACTCCCTCGCTCACCAACCCTCACTCACCCACCCTCGCTCACGCACCCTCACTCACTCACCCAGCCTCACCCACCTTCACTCACCCTCATTCACTCACCATCAATTACTCACTAACCTTCACTCACTCACCCTCACTCACTCAGCCTTCACTCACTCACGCACCCTCACTCGCCCTCACCCACTCACCCCCATTCACTCACCCTCATTCACTCACCATCAATTGCTCACTCGCTCACTCACACTCACTCGCTCACTCACCCTCACTCACCCTTACCCACCCAGCCTCATTCAAACTCACTCACCCACCCTCACTCACCTACCCTCACTCACCCTCGCTCACCCCCACTCACTCACCCTCATTCACTCACCATCAATTACACACTCATTCATCCTCACTCACTAACCCGCACTCATTCACACTCATTCACTCATCCTTCCTCATCCACCCTCACTCATCCTCACTCAAATTCACTCACCCACCCATCCTCACTCACCTATCTTCACTCACACTAAATAACTCATCCATCCACCCTCACACACCCACCCTCACTCACATACCCACCCTCACATACCCACCAACCCTCACTCATACTCTCATCTACCCTCATTCAATCACCCACCCTCACTCACTCATCCATCCTCACTCACCACATTCAGACACCTGTCCACGCTCACTCACCACCCACCCTCATTCACTCCTTCACTCACCCACGCACCCTCATTCACTCAGCCACCCACTCTCACTCAGCCACCCTCACTTTGTCAATCATGCACACGCTCACTCACTCGATCACTTTTCAGGGTGTGGGAGGGCAGGAACTGTGGGGAATAGAGACCTGGAAGCGATGCCTGAGGCCGACCAGTGCCGGAAAGTGGAGCAAGGCCGAATGGAGCGATGAGCATTGGTGGAAGCGCAGAAAGCCTGGGGAAAAGGCAGGGAGGCAGGGGAAAGGGCAGAGAGGCGGGGGAAAGGGCAGGCAGCCGAGGGGTTGGGGGGGAATGGCATAGAAACGGGGCAAAGGTCAGCGAACAGGGGAAAAGGTCAGAGGGCCGGGCGAAATCGCAGACACTCGTGGAGTAAGAGCAGAGAGCTGGAGGAGAAAGGGCAGAGAGGCGGGGAGGAAAGGGCAGAGAGTCGGGAGGGGGAAAGGGCAGAGAGGCGGGAGGGGGAAAGGGCAGAGAGGCGGAAGGGGGGAAAGGGCAGAGGGGCGGAAGAGGGAAAGGGCAGAGAGGCGGGAGGGGGAAAGGGCAGAGAGGCGGGAGGGGGAAAGGACAGAGAGGCGGGGGGAGAGAAAGGGCAGAGAGGCGGGAGGGGGAAAGGGCAGAGAGGCGGGAGGGGGAAAGGGCAGAGAGGCGGGAGGGGGAAAGGGCAGAGAGGAGGGAGGGGGTAAAGGGCAGAGAGGCGGGTGGGGTAAAGGGCAGAGAGGCGGGTGGGGTAAAGGGCAGAGAGGCGGGTGGGGTAAAGGGCAGAGAGGCGGGAGGGGGAAAGGGCAGAGAGGCGGGAGGGGGAAAGGGCAGAGAGGCGGGAGGGGGAAAGGGCAGAGAGGCGGAGGGGAAATGGGCAGAGAAGTGGGAATGAGAAAGGGCAGAGAGGCGGGTGGGGGAAAGGGCAGAGAGGCGGGTGGGGTAAAGGGCAGAGAGGTGGGAGGGGTAAAGGTCAGTGAGGTGGGAGGGGTAAAGGGCAGAGAGGCGGGAGGGGTAAAGGGCAGAGGGGCGGGAAGGGTAAAGGGCAGAGAGGCGGGAGGGGTAAAGGGCAGAGAGGCAACAGGGCGAAAGAGCAGAGAGGAGGGAGGGGGAAAGGTTAGAGACGAGGGAGGGAGAAAGGTCAGAGAGGCGGAGGGGGTAAAGGGCAGAGAGGCGGGAGGGGGAAAGGGCAGAGATGCGGAAGGGGGAAAAGGGCAGAGAGCTGGGGTAATGTTCAGAGAGCCAGTGCAAAAGATCAGAGAGCCATGGAGTAAGTGCAGAGAGCTGGGGGAGAAAGGGCAGAGAGGCAGGAGGGGGAAAGGGCAGAGAGGCAGGAGCGGGAAGGGGCAGAGAGGCGGGAGGGGGAAAGGGCAGAGAGGCGGGAGGGGGAAAGGGCAGAGAGGCGGGAGGGGGAAAGGGCAGAGAGGCGGGAGGGGGAAAGGGCAGCGAGGTGGGAGGGGGAAAGGGCAGAGAGGCGGGAGGGGGAAAGGACAGTGAGGCGGGAGGGGGAGGGCAGAGAGGCGGGAGGGGGAAAGGGCAGAGAGGCGGGAGGGGGAAAGGGCAGAGAGGCGGGAGGGGGAAAGGGCAGAGAGGCGGGAGGGGGAAAGGGCAGAGAGGCGGGAGGGGGAAAGGGCAGAGAGGCGGGGGGGAAAGGGCAGCGAGGCGGGAGGGGGAAAGGGCAGCGAGGCGGGAGGGGGAAAGGGCAGCGAGGCGGGAGGGGGAAAGGCCAGAGAGGCGGGGGGGAAAGGGCAGCGAGGCGGGAGGGGGAAAGAGCAGCGAGGCGGGAGGGGGAAAGGACAGAGAGGCGGGAGGGGGAAAAGGCAGAGAGGCGGGAGGCGGAAAGGGCAGAGAGGCGGGAGGGGGAAAGGGCAGAGAGGCGGGAGGGGGAAAGAGCAGAGAGGCGGGAGGGGGAAAGGGCAGAGAGGCGGGAAGGGGAAATGGCAGAGAGGCGGGAGAGGGAAAGGGCAGAGAGGCGGGAGGGGGAAAGGGCAGAGAGGCGGGAGGGGAAAGGGCAGAGAGGAGGGAGGGCAAAAGGGCAGAGAGGCGAGAAGGGGAAAGGGCAGAGAGGCGGGAGGGGGAAAGGGCAGAGAGGCGGGAGGGGGAAAGTGCAGAGAGGCGGGAGGGGGAAAGGGCGGAGTGGAGGGAGGGTGGAAAGGGCAGAGAGGCGGAAGGGGGAAAGGGCAGAGAGGCGGGAGGGCGAAAGGGCAGAAAGGCGGGGGGACAGGGCAGAGAGGGGGAAGGGCAGGGAGGTCGGGCTATAGCGGGGAGAGTCCGTCTAAAGTAGTTGCGAGCCGAGGCCCCAGGCGCCCTGGGCCCCACTCTCCCTATCTCTCCCTCTCTCTCTCCCTCATTGTCTCTCCTCCTCCTGGAATCCTTTCTATTCCCGGGGAAAGGCGCTAAGTGCCTGGGATAGAAGGGAGACAATGTCTCTGTGCGCTTCCCCCCGGCTCCCTGCGCCTTTCTCCAGCGGGTGTTCGATGCCCCTCCAATCACAACCTGTTTGTCTCCCACTTTTACTGCTGATAGGCCCACAAGCCAGCCTATCAGCCGCTAACGGGATAGAAGACACGCCTGTGATTGGAGGAGCAATTGAAGATATGGATATCTTCAACTCCATTTACCCGTTTTACCAACATTTTGAACAACGGCTCCAGGGTCCATAAAGAGGGGCTTCGGGAGCCACAATCCAGCCACGGGACACGGATGGGACAAGTCCGTAATAAAGGAAAATAAGGAAATGGGCAGAGAAGTTGCACAAATATTTTGGCCTTAACGAGGTGGTTGCTAAAATAGCACAGGCATTGGTTTTAATTTTCCAAAATTCCCTAGATTCTGGAAAGGTCTCATCAGATTGGAAAATAGAGAATGAGGCTTTTATATTAATTAAAGGAGGGAAAGGGAAAGCAAGAAACTACAGGCCAATGAGCTTAACATCTGTCAGAACAAAAATGCTGGAATCGATTATTATGGAGTCTATCATGGGTCACTCAGAAAATCCAAATGCAATTATGTGGATCCATCATGGTTTTGTGAAAGGGAAATCATGTTTTGCTGATTTATTTGAGGCCTTGTGAGGAAGCAAAAAGGAACATGAATAAAGGAGAACCTGTGGATGTGCTGTGCTTGCGCTCCCAGAAGGCATTTGACAAAGTGGCACATCAAAGGTTACTACACAAAATAATGGTGTCGGCTGTCACAGTTCAGCATGGGTAGAAGTTTGGTTAGCTAACAGGAAACAAAGAGTTGGGATAAATTGTTTATTTTAGGTTGGCAAGATGTGACAAGTGAAGTGCCATAGGGATCAATGATGCGGCCTCAACTATTTACAATTTATATCAATGACTGAACGAAAGGACTGAATCAATTTGCTAAATTTGCTGATAACACAAAGATAGATAGGAACGTAAATGGTGAAGAGGGGATAAAGGTCAGCAAAGGGACATAGATAGGTTAAGTGAGTGGGCAGAAAAATGAAGATGCCGTATAATGTGGAAAAATATAAACTTGTCCACTTTGGATTGAAGAATACAAAATCAGCATATTATTGAAAGGGAGAGAGATTGCAGAACCCTGCGGTACAGAGGAATGTGGATCCCTTCGTGCATGAATCACAAAAAGTTATAACACAGGAACAGCAAGTGATGAGGAAGGCAAAGGGAATCTTGTCATTTACTACAAAGGGAATAGAATATAAAAATAAGAATGTTTTGCTACAGTTTAACAGGGCGTTGATGAGACCCCGTCTGAATTACTGTGTCCAGATTTGGTCTCATTTAAGAAAGGATATAAAAGCATTAGAAGCTCTTCAGAGAATGTTCATATAAATGATACTGAGAGGTGTTGTCGGTTATCTCATGAGGAAAGTTTGGATAGGCTGGGCCTGTATCCATTGGAGTTTAGAACAATGAGAGCTGATTTTATTGAAACATATAAGATCCTGAGGGAAATTCACAGGGTGGATGCTGAAAGGATGTTTCCCCTTGTGAGAGAAACTAATGATAGGGAACACGGTTTAAAAATAAGAGGTCTCTCATTTCAGACGGAAATGAAGACATTTTATTTTCCTCTCAAAGGTCGTGAAACTTTGGAACTCTCTTGCCCAGAGAGCGATGGAGGAGGAGTCATTAATATTTCCAGGCAGAGGTAGAGAGATTCTTCATTGACAAGGGAGTCAAAGGTTAGCGGAGAGTAGGTGGGAATGTGGAGTTAACGCCACAATCAGATCAGCTATGATCGGAGTGATTGGTGGAGGAGGCTCGAGAGGCAGAATGCCCTACTCCCGCTATTAATCCGCATGTTCATTTGTACATGCGATTGGAAAATGTTGTACTTACTGTAACTGCTATTCAGTTTAGAGTTCTATGGTCATTATATAGGTACCATTGCAAAGGTACTTTCGAAGGGTCATTGCTATTCTTTGTTTTGGGGGGACGTGGAGAGGGGAGGGGACATCAGCCAATTTGAACAGATCCAATTTCCAAACTGCAATGATATGAATGACGAGACAATTTCTCTATCACCAAGTGCTGTTGATTGAGAAATAAATGGTGGCGAAATAATGGGGGAAATCCTCTGCTCTTCCATTTTAATCCACTGAAAGGTACGTCATTCAGATGATATCAAAATGTTCTATTTTAGTCATGGGATAGAGGCGGGAAAAGAGGTGTGGGTTTCTAAAGAGGGAACCGACAGGTGAGGGTCACCAAATGATGGAAATAATAAATGATCAAATGTGGATGTGGGTTTTAGTTGGAATATATTAGGATATGTTTATAGTTATAGTCAAATTTTGAGTTGTTTGGTGACTTAATGTTCACAAATCACAGTGTCTAACTTGTTCAATCGGCCATTCTTTCCCAGCGACACCGTCTCCGCCCACTCTCTACAGCCTGGTCTCCTCCTGTCAGCAACACAACACCGACGGCTCCGTCACCTACGGCTGTTTGGCGATGGACTACTCCCCAGAAATCACTAGCCTGACCTGGAAGAAAGATGGGCAGCCGATGACTGGATTTAAGACTTACCCGTCAGTGAGAAACCAGAAGGGAACCTTCACCCTGAGCAGCCAGTTAACCATCACCGAGTCAGAGGGGGAATGCAGCAAAATCAAGTGTGAGGTTCACTACAGCGGCTCAGCCAAGAGCATTGAAATGCAATGTAAGTGTTGGGGAACCTGTGAGAAACAGAAAGGCTGTGATTAACCTGTACAGGGCCTTGGTTATAACACATTTATAGTGCTCTGCATAGATTTGATCCCTGCAAATTCTAGGGTTAGTGTCTATTAACGGAAAAGAACCTATTAAAATATAGGAATTAATTGTGTCTGTTATCAATTTCTTCTCCCAGAAATGTTTAACCTGTGTTTCTTGAAGGTCCTCCTGACATCTTCCCTCCAACTGTTCTCCTCACCGTGAGTTCCCGGGAAGAAATCACAACCAACAAATTTGCAATCGCCGTCTGTTCAATGGTCGATTTCCGACCAAATCCAATCACCGTGAAGTGGCTGAAGAATGGACAACCCCTGGATTCAGGAATTGTCACCTCTCCCGCCTTTGAAGTGAACGGGAACTTCTCGGCGACCAGTCGGCTGAAAGTCTCCGCTGGGGAATGGTTCAGCGACGCGGTCTATACCTGTCAGGTCACTCACCAAGGGGTCACCCAAAGTCGAAACGCCACCAAGTGTGAGGGTAAGAAATACAAACAGAGGAAGCAATAGAACATTCTGCTCTCCGATGTTAATCAAATCAGGAATTTACTGGAGTTAGTAGAAAGCACGGAACAACTTCTAATTTACTGTCATGTAGTTATTGTTTAATTCCGATGTAAGGGCTGCATTCGGATTGTTCACCATTCAGGATTTTATCACATCACGTCTCTGCATTGACGTCACAGAATGAGTGAGGTGGACTTGACATTAGCTTTACCCTGAGTCAGCTGATCATATTTGGAGACGCAGAAGGTGTCTGGAACCCTTCACTGGTAACAGCTTCGGGATAGAGTGTTGGAAAGTGCATCCACCCTATTTATAAAACAGCTTTCAGTACTGCATTCCAGGGCCCAGGAATGGTACATTTGTAATGGGACTGGGGCAACATAGATTCATGAGAATGTTACCGGGGCTGAACGACTTAAATTATGAGAACGATTTACATAGACCAAGCTGGTTTTCCATTGTGTAAAGAAGAGTAAAGACGATAGTTAGAGGTTGATATGTCCAAGGTGATTTATTCTCCTTCAGGGAGTGAAGGCTGAATACTGCTGTCCTGCTCCTGAAGGTGAAACTTTGGTTGATCTTCATTTCTGTCTCACAGGCCCAGACCACTGCCCCAACGATCCCACAATTACTCTACTGCCACCGCCAATAGAACAGGTCTTACTGGAGGCGACCGTGACCTTAACCTGCATCGTTTCTAATGCTCCTTATGGAGTCCTCGTGTCCTGGACACAAGAGAAGAAGCCTTTGAAATCAGAGATCGCTGTCCAACCGGGAGAGGATCCCGACAGCGTGGTCAGCAACGTAAACATCTCGACACAAGCCTGGTTGAGTGGGGCTGAGTTTTATTGTGTGGTGAGCAATCAGGATCTGCCGACTCCTTTAAGAAGTTCCATCCACAAGGAACCAGGTGAGCGGTGAGATTGAAGCAATAAGTAGTTCAATGTGTCTATTTCCAGTGTAAGTGTAAGAATCAATATTTACTATTCAGTGTATTTATGGTCTACTCCGATTAGCAATTTCGCCAACTAAACGCCCTGGGCCTGTGGACTTTCAGGGGGAAATTGATAAGTAGATGAATGAACAATGAATTGAAGGCTGTGCCATTGGGTTTAGATGAAGCAAGATGGGAGGAGCCTGGTGCGAAGCTGTAACACCAACACAGACCAGTTGGGCCGAATGGCCTGTTTCTGTGCTGTAAACTTTGAGAAGCTTTCTCGTCCAACCCCATAAGTTCTCAGGGAAAAGGATTGTATCCATCTCTGCCCCGAGCTGGAAAACCGGACAGATCCCAAAGATTTTTATTTATTAATTCATGGCATGTGGGCGTCGCTGGCTGGGCCAGCGTTTATTGCCCACCCCTAATTGCCCTTGACAAGGTGGTGTTGAGCTGCCTTCTTGAACCGCTGCAGTCCATGTGATGTAGATACACCCACAGTGCTGTTAGGGAGGGAGTTCCAGGATTTTGATTCAGCTATAGTGAAGGATCGGTGATATATTTCCAAGAAGTGGATAATGAAACCCCTTAATATTCATCACAAAACACGTTTCTCTCACATCTAACCAGCGGTTTCATTGTCTACGAAATTATCCAGTTTATTGACATTTATTGTACATTTTCTGCAGGTAAAAATCTGCGGGAACCGTCGGTGTCTGTCCTCCTGCCCTCGGCAGAAGATGTCTCCGCTCAGAGATTCGTCTCCCTCAGCTGCTTGGTGAGAGGTTTCTCCCCCCGAGAGATCTTCGTCAAGTGGACCGTCAATGACAAGCCGGTGAATCCCGGGAACTACAAGAACACCGAGGTGGTGGCGGAGAACGGCAATAGCTCCTTCTTCATGTACAGCCTGTTATCCATTGCAGCGGAGGAGTGGGCCAGCGGCGCTTCTTACTCCTGTGTGGTGGGACATGAAGCGATCCCCTTGAAGATCATCAACAGAACGGTTGATAAATCCAGCGGTAAACCGAGTTTTGTGAATATTTCCCTTGCACTGATGGACACCGTTAATTCATGTCAATGAGAATCTCTCGGTTACGTTTCAAACTTCAATAAAAAAATAATAAAGTCCTTTTCTCCAATTGTGATTTAAATGCACAATCGCTTAATTAATGTTGTTTTCCACTTTTGCTAATGTTAGAGCTGTTTAGATAAAATCGGATATTTCCAGGGCTCAGAACCAAGTCTTGTACACCCAGTGCTCCTAGCTCAGATACACCCTGGGTTAGAGACAGAGTAAAGCTCATTCATCACGGGATTCTGCAAAATAACATCACCAACTCTCGTCCCACTGAGGGGAAATCTAACAATTTCGTATTTCCGGCAAACAAACTCAGCACATTTAGATCTCGGTGTTGCTGCTTCTCTTATTGTCCATTCCTTTAAAATGGATGCCAGCTTTAAGTTGCTGCATCGCACCCACTGGGAATTGAAGTGAGGGTCACAAAGAAACATGTCTCAACAATTCCCCATCAGAGAGAGGGGAAAGGAAGATTGTTAACCCACTGTACCCCCACTTCCCCAACAGAGAGAGGGGGAAGGGAAATTGTTGACCCACTGTACCTCCACTTCCCCAACAGAGAGAGGGGGAAGGGAAATTGTTAACCCACTGTACCCCCATTTCCCCGACAGAGAGAGGGGGAAGGGAAATTGTTAACCCTCTGTACCCCCACTTCGCCAACAGGGAGAGGGGGGGGGGGGAATTGTTAACTCACTGTACCCCCACTTCACCAACAGAGCGAGGGGGAAGGGAAATTGTTAACCCACTGTACCTCCACTTCCCCAACAAAGAGTGGGGGAAGGGAAATTGTTAACCCACTGTACCCCCACTTCCCCAACAGAGAGAGGTGAAAGGAAAATTGTTAACCCACTATACCTCCACTTCCCCAACAGAGAAAACTGAAAGGAAAATTTTTAGCCAATTTTACCTCCACTTCCTAAACAGAAAGATGAGGAAGGTCATTGGTTAACCCAGTGTGTCTCCACCTTCTCAGCAGAGAGAACCAAAAGAGAAATTGCTTACCCAACCAGACAGAGCAAAACTATTAACTCAATGGACTCTCAGTACCCGAGCAGAGAATCTGGAAAGGAACGGGCCTTTGCTGTAAGGATCCAGTTACCAACAGCAGATGTCGGCTTCTAGCTTACTGGCCACAGGTTTTAAAGTCCCACCATGCTTAAAATGTTGTAAAATATATATTTATGCAACATAATTTTAAGAAGTTTTCACACTCTTGTTCCAGTTAATCTTATGCTAAGATTGATTTCCCATCATCCGAATCTAACCTGGTTATTAAATCCTCCCTGGGTTGTTCAAGGTTCTACCCCTGAATTTTATGAGGCAGATGGCTGATTGTTTGCATTCGTTCACCTGATATCACCTTGCATCTCACAGAAAACACGTTTACACACAGAACATTGAAAATATTCACCAAAATTTTCACTATCAGGGTCAGACTCGGTCGTTGGGACCTGGTGAAACGCTGAAAAATAGTAAAAATGCACACAAGGGACACAAGTGGACGCACACAAACATACATACATATACACATAGGCACAGACTCGCAGACACAAACACACACAGTACAGGCAGACACACATACACACACACACATACATACATAGGCACACTCACACACACACAGGCACAGACACACACACAAACACACACACATAGACAAATACACATACACGCACACACAAACACAGGCACAGACTCACAGACAGACACACACGCACACACAATCACACATAAACACAAATACACACACAAATGCAGGCACAGGAACACACATATACACAATCACACACACACACAAATACACACGTGCACACACACATACACACACTCACACACATATACACAATCTCACACACACAAACAGATAAAACCAGACAAGCAGACTCATACAAGGACACAAATATGCATCATCACACATTCACAATGACAGAAATACAGACAAAAAGGCACACACTATCATATACATTAAAACAAGTACATGGATACACATGAACACATGCACACATATGAGCAGACGACACCCAGACAGACAAACACATAGAGGAACAGACTAACACATTCACAGGCACACATGTAGACACAAACATGAAACACGCATATACACACAAGAACACAAAAAACACACGTTAGTACGTATGAAAACATAAACACACATTGATACATAGTTTTAAATATCCATCAACACACAAATGCACACATTAAAAACTCTCTCTCTCTCACACACACACACGCTGTGACACAGACATTAATATGCTGACACATACGTGGAACACAAAAAGAAACATTAACACATATTAGCAGACAAGAACGCATAAACACACATTAACACAGATAGTAATAAATAAACATAGATATCAATACATAAACACACACAATAACACACTCATACATACACATTGGCAAAAAAACAAAATGCACATGCAGACGCAGACACAAAAATGCACAAGTCAGCACTCATTGGCAAATGAACACAGCTCAATACTCATACACACATATGGACACAGAAACAAAGGGTGATTCAAGACACGATATACTCATGCACACATATATAAAAGCTAAAGCGTGACTCAAACGCCAGGCTATTGAAGAAGGTATAAATCAAATGCACTTTTTTAACCGATGTATTCTCCGGCAATTGTCCCTATTACATAATGATCCGAAAAGCACACTGAAACAATGTTCTTACTGAGAAACTGATTTAAGTTAATGACGCATCAAACATTCCCATCACAAATAGACAAACAAGATGGGAACTCACATCCGAGATTTTAAAAAGCAACGTTCACAGTTTCCAAATAAGTTGCTCAGTGAATCTCTCTCGATATCCATCATAATATTCTCCAATAATAGATCGTACGAAATTGTTCGAAAATAAACTGATACTGGAGATAATTTTCTATATTTTCCGACTCGGACTATACGAGGATTGTAAAGGAAGAGCAGCTGTGGAGATAGTTACAGAGATAGGTTGCTGAAATTCACGAGCTTAACAGTAGATATATATTGAACATTAAATTAGAGAATACATTAATAACTTAGGAAAGAGTAAAGAGTATATTTTTTAAAAGATATCCAAGATTAATAAACAACCTAATTATATTTCCTCGGTTATATCCTCGCAGATTCCACAGATCGCACCTGGATTGAAGACTCTGAGGATGATAACGGCAACATCTGGACAACCGCTTCCACATTCATCATCCTGTTCTTCCTGAGCATTTTCTACAGCACTGCCGTCACTCTGGTGAAGGTGAGAAGATTCAATCCATTCACACTTCAAACTGACAGAAGCGATTTGAAAAATCTCTCAATGTTTCATTGATTAAAACACTAACATAAATGTCCCACATTCTAAACATCTGCTTCATTATTTTATCCTCTTTTGCAGATCAAGTGACCAGTTGAAGTTTGGACGCCGTAGATTTTCCTCAGCCGTTTATTGAGATCTCTGTATTACGAATTTAAAATATGTCCTCTCGGTGAATCTAAAAATGAAATACCTTCAGTTCATGTTTCCGAATTTGTAACTAAGACAGTCATGGACGGTATTTCCGCTTCTCTGTTTGAAATGTGCGAGATAATTATGGCTGTGTTGTAATTGTAGCTCATAATTCCCCAGTAGTTTAAATTCCATGTGTAAATAAGTAGCTTTTCTCATTCCTCATTCACAATTATTCCCTTCCCTTTATGTTGAGCTCCGGTTTTCTCTTTCTGGTCTCTGTCACAGCTGTACATACAGTTGGCAGCTCAGAGCGAATGTGTTCTGTTCTCAGTGTGACTCAGTCATCATATTCAGTCCAGTTGACTTTAAAATAAACTTTTCTGTAAAATGTTCTCCGAAATTGTTAATAAATCATGAATGTGAAACGAACTGACTTTGCTGAACTCCTTTCCCCCAGGCCCATCGACACCGCTCCATTTCCCCTATTACACTGTTTCCTCCCCTTTCCCAGATTTTTTTGAACCATTCCTGTTTGGGATGTGAATCAAAAACAGAAAATGCTGGAAAATCTCAGCAGGCCCAACAGCATCTGTGGAGAAAAAAAAGAGTTAATGTTTCGAGTCCTCATGGCTCTTCTTCAGAGCCCAAGGTCCTTCAGTGAAAGAGTCACTGCGCCATCCAGCGGCCCATCGGTGTTAATACACCTTTACCTCTACCTTTTTACGGCAAACTTCAGAGCCAGGATGATTGCACAGCGAGGGGAACCTCGGTGATTTCACTCATACTCAGGCCTGTCACAGTCACATGTCAGGTAATTGTAAACAGCAGGGATCTGCTTCATCAGAGGCCCATACAGGACAGTATGTGGAGGACGAAAGTTTCCTTTACACTGTCCCATCTAACACTCCCAGGGTCGGTGCAGCAGGGGTTAGATAGGGAATAAAAGTCTTTTTTATCTCTTTACCCTTTCATGATGTGTGGGTGTCGCTGGCAAGGCCGCCCAGAACAGCCCGGCTTCCGAGGCCATTTCAGAGGGCAGTTAAGTGTCAGTCACGTTGCTGTCGACCTGGAATCACATGTCGGCCAGGCTGGGTAAGGATGGCAGATTCCCTTCACTAAAGGACATTAGTGCAGCAGATGGATTTTTACGACAATCTGTGATAGTTATCATGGTCACCATTACTGAGGCCAGTTTTCAATCCCAGGTTTTAATAACTGAATTCACATTCCAGCAGCTGCCATGTTGGGATTTGAACCCATGCGCCCAGAGCATTCGCCTGGACTCTCTCCACCTTGTCCAATTAAACACTCACAAGGCAGAGACGTCACAATCCACCTTCTCAATGCAATTAGGGATGTGCAATAAATGCTGGCCCAGAGAGCCACGCCATATCGCATGAATAACAAAAAATGCACAAATACCGCAGACTGAACCGTTGACACAAACCATGAGATGATTCCTGGAGACTAGGGCCGATCTAACACAGACATATTATCGAGCAGTAATCCTGCGAAGTATCACCACAGTTTGGGGCTTATCAGGAACAACGGGGAGCACAAATCGTGGAAATTCCCAGGCCCTGCGGCCTGCCTGACGCAACAAACAACTGAACTCACTAAACTTCACCCCAGGGATCCTCTCTCCCTGCTCCATTCCCTCTGATACCATCCTCCTGAACTCACTGAACATCACCCCAGGGATCCTCTCTCCCTGCTCCATTCCCTCTGATACCATCCTCCTGAACTCACTGAACATCACCCCAGGGATCCTCTCTCCCTGCTCCATTCCTTCTGATACCAGCTCTGCTGGGATGCTTCAAACTCTCACTCCACTGATTCGGCACAGGCTGTTATGCGTTTTCAGTTTTAAATCAATAATAAAATCGCTCTGTTCGAGCAGTGTGGACATGAGCAAAGAACCCTAATTCTCACACGAGAAATTGAACCCGGGCCACGGCGAGTCCCAGCCACTAGGCCAGCACGGAGGCTACCCCTGCAGTTTGATAAACGATACTTTTGCCATTTTTTTCATTTCAGACCACTTTCTCCAAAGACAAAATGACCTATTCAGCTAATTAAAACAACCATTGCCATTGGCAAGAACATGAAATTGACAGTGTGGTGAAATAGTACCAAAAGCTGTGAATTGCAAAATTCAATTTACAAAAGCCACCAACCTAATCACTGCGGCTCCTGTGAAATGTGCAAGGCGATATCAAATTCCTCCACTTTCATGTTACATATTTCAACTTTCAACCTCCGCCTCAGTCATTCCCAGTTCTATTTAATACCCACGTGGAACTTTAACTCTGCTCCTCATTCCATGGATTTTGGCCGACTTGCTATGCATTTTATATTATGATAAAGCCAGGAATTCGTGCTCTAATAAAAACAGAGGGCCGCTGAATTTCACAGCAGGTCTGACAGCACCTGTGGAGACAGAAACAGAGTTCACGCTTCCAGTCCATATGACTCTTCTTCAGAACTCAAGGTAGGTAGAAACATGATGCGTTTGATGCTGCTGACGAGGGTGGTTGGAGCAGATGGAGCAAAAAAGT
The DNA here is from genome assembly GCF_964194155.1 of Cetorhinus maximus. Classification (NCBI taxonomy): domain Eukaryota; kingdom Metazoa; phylum Chordata; class Chondrichthyes; order Lamniformes; family Cetorhinidae; genus Cetorhinus; species Cetorhinus maximus. The sequence continues at coordinate 251,009 of NW_027596400.1, forward strand.
TCAGGGGTAGGTTGGAGGTCAGGAGAGATTCAGTGACAAAGATATCGTGGAACACAAGTCAAAGGCAACGGGAATGATATTATTAATTATGAAAGCAAGCGTTAATATCTAGACAAAGGTCAGCACTGACTGGAAGCAAAATAGCTGAATGTGTTAATAGCAGAAAAAGGGTCAGCGCTGTCTGAAAGCAAAACAGAAGAACAAGATGCAGACTGGCGCTTGGGGGGTGTGGAGGCTGCAGGGAAATTAAAATGGAGGACAGAGTTCATAATGTGAATTTATTGACCTCAATGTTGAGTCCAGAAGGCTGTAGAGTGTCGAATGAGAAGATGAGGTGCTGTTCCTTCAGTTTGCGTTGGGCTTCACTAGAACATTGTAGAAGGCTGAAGACAGAAATGTGAGCGTGAGGGCAAGGTGTGAATTGAAATGGCAAGTGAAAGACAGGTCTGGGTCATTCTTGTGGACTGTGTGAAGGTGTTCCGCAAAGCAGACAGTCAGAGAGTGTTTAGTCTCCCCAGTGTGGAGGAGACCACATTGTGAGCAGTGAATACAATAGGCTGAATTGTAAGAAGTGCAAATAAATCTCTGCTTCACCTGGAAGGAGTGTTTGGGGCCTTGGACAGTGAGAAGGGAGGAGGTAAAGGGAGGAGGTAAAGGTAAAGTGTTACACCTCCTGCGATTGCATGGGAAGGTGCTGTGGGAAGGGAATGATGTGTTGGGCACGATAGAGTTTTTGAATCAGTAACTGGTTTCTAGTTGTGGTATTTTTGCACAACAGCGAGACCGGGAATCAAATCTGGGCGATGAGAGCACCGAATCCTAACCATTAGGTCACCAGGATGTTTCTGTAACATCTTGTTTAGTGACTTCTGCTGTCAACTCAAACATTGGCGTTTTGACACCATCTAGGGCCAAGTAGATTCTCTCTATTCCTGCTTCTACTTCTATTACCGAGGCAGTTCTGCGTCGTGTCCTTTGGCTTCAAGGAAATGTTGGACAAACTTTGCCAGCCCTGCTGTTATCCAGTAAGTTCCCAGACAAGTAGTTTTATGAATATTCATTTCAAAGAAAATGAAATAAGTTAGATCACACACATGCATAACATCCAGCCCATTAGAAATATTGGGTTCAAATCAACAAATAGAAATTGATTCTATGATTGCACATCTAGAACTGGAGCACACAATCGCACCAAGTGAATCCACTGACTGTTTACATGCTGTTCAATGAAAATTTCAATCATTCTCGACTTTGTGGCATTTGGGCACTGAGTCGGTAAGCAGTCTGGACTCAAATAACGTGCGAACGTACAAACTAGGAGCAGGAGAGTTCACTCGGCCCTTCAAGCCTGCTTCACCATTCAATAAGATCACAGCTGATCTGATTGTAACCTCCCACCTACCCTTGATAGCCTTTCACCCCCTTGTTGATCAAAAATCTATCTAGCTCTGCCTTTAAAATATTCAAGGACTCTGCTTCCACTGCCTTTTGAGGAAGAGTTATGAAGACTCATGACCCTATGAGTGAAAAACATTCTCCTAATTTCTACCTTAAATAAGCGACGCCTTATTTTGAAACTGTGACCCCCCAGTTCCAGATTATCCCACAAGAGGAAACATCCTCTCCACATCCACCCTGTTAAGACTCTTCAGGATCTTAAAGATTTCGATCAAGTCACCTCTTACTCTTTCAAACTCCAGTGGATGCAAGCCTAACTTGTCCAACCTTTCCTCATAAAACAATGAACCCCTTCTTGGTAATGGTCTATGTCATGAAGAGATATGAATGTTTATAACGTTATTTGAAATTATTTTTAAGTTGGACTTGTAGTGGGGTCTGTGTCTGTGGGTGTGTCTGTGTGTGCCTCAATTGGATTAAAGCCAGCTAGTATGGGTGTGTTGATGTATTGTAGTTTTGAGGTGTAAATAGTAAGGTCGAGAGCACATTTGCATTCTGTTGAATAAACCATTCAAAGATTAGGGGTGAAATCTTGCACCTGGCTAGGAAACACCAAACAATATGTCCATATTACTAATAAAATTGGTGCTATGAAAGAGGTTTATTTTTAGAAGAGGTGGAGTTCAAGGCCTTGGTGATGCAATGAAGTTTTGCGTTCAACGGGAAGACTAGGTATATCCAGAAAAGTTTTGTGTGTGGCATTCAGAGGCATGGAAGATCTAAGCCTCCTGTAAACTTACCACTGTGTCTGTGAAGGAACAAATTGAAAAGAACCTCATTTTGATTTCGTAAGATAAAATGTGCTGTGTCTGGTGTCTGTTTGGAGTTTATGGGTTATTGTTGCCTTGATGAAGATTAACTCAGCCGTTACCAACTGCTGTGTCATAACAGTCCAGTAACCCTTCTCTGAACTATGCTAACACATTTACATATTTCCTTAAATAAAGAGTCCAGTGCTGTAAAGAGGACTCCAGATGTGTTCTTACCAATGTCCCGTACTTTTGTATTCAGTTCATCTCACAACTACTGGCTGTACTGAAATAGTTCGGCGTTTTCTTATTCTTTTGGACCGACTGAGCAGCTTCACCTATTCTGAAATGATGCGCCATCTGCTATCTTAATTGCCCTGAGCTTTATATATATCTCTTTCAGCCTATCTGCATCCTCCCCACTCCTTATCATTAGGCTAAGCTAAAGTTTAATTGTAGGCTACAGCCAGGATCGAACGCGGTACGAATTTTAAGGGTTCTGCTCTAACCACTGAGCTACGGAGCCAACTACTGACCGAATTCCAGAAATGTCCATCTCCTCTTGCAACTTTTAAACCTACTGTTATTCCCTGTACCGTTTACCATGAAGATACGTAACGAAAGTGAGTGAAGTTTGCGATGGCAAAAGATGCGTTCACTACCTCAAGGAACTGAACCACATTGACACATGGAAAGGAACATACAGACATAGAAACCAATAGTGACAGAGGCGTCGGGCGAGACAAACACCCAGAAAGCAAGGACGTCACCAAATTGGCTCCGTTTTTGTTCCATTTCCAACTGCAAATTTGATGAATGCGGATGAACGGAAATGAAAAGTACATGGGAGCATTTGAAAGATATTTTTAGTCCATTTAATTGATGATTAATTCTGTAACTCATTCTTAAAACAGGAACAGTGAGAAATGTAATCTGGCGGGATTTGAACCTGAATCTGAAAACTCTAAAGGATTTCAAACCCATTACCTTAACCACTCAGCTCTGTACACAGGCGCCATTTAAAGTATAATGCTCTGCACATAAAATCATAGAATGGTTGCAGCAGAGAACGAAGACATGCAGCCCCACCTATCCCTGGCTGCCCTGCAATTTCCTCGATCTTTCCGACAGGATGGAGCACTGCACACGTCCCGATCACACACTAAGGGATTTGACTGAAAAGATGAGCCGTCTGAAAATCTAGCAGCAGTGAGATTTAAGACCACACCTCCATGGGGGCTAGAATCTAAATCCAGCGCCTTAGACCGCTCGGCCACGCTACCACAGTGAAAACGAAAATTCCCATTGCCTTGACTGAAAATTTCAATCATCCTCCACTTTGTTGCATATGGGGGGCACTCAGTTACGGACCAATCTGCACTGAAATAAAAAAACACAGAAAGAAACAATCTCCGCATGCATCTTTCCAAACTACTTTTTCTCTCTGGACCTTTTTAACATGAAGCCACACAACTAATGTGAATGGAGTTTGGGATGGTAAAAATGCGTTCATCAGCTCGTGGGGCTGAACCACGTTGATATATTCCAGATCCGAACCACTCGCTGTGCAACATAGAAGCCCCTTTAAAATTGTAACCATTATTTCCTGTTTTCTCTTCTCTCCAACCAAAATGAATCACTTCACATTTCCTTCCATCAAATGTCAGCTGCCACTTGTCTGTCCAAATGGATTTGTTGAAGAGCCTGAAAGGACAACCGACTCAAACTGGGAATGAAAGAGTGAGAATGAAAGAAGAAGAGAAGTGACGGGTTTTGTAGATCCCGGGGGAAAGGGACTCCAGGGTCAATTCAAACAACATTCCCTGATGAGGGCCAACTCCGGGCGGCAGGAGAGGGAGCGCCGAATATACCATAAGAAACCATAAGACATAGGAGCAGAAATTAGGCCATTTGGCCCATCGAGTCTGCTCCGCCATTCAATCATGGCTGATAAGTTTCTCAACCCCATTCTCCCGCCTTCTCCCCGTAACCTTTGATCCCCTTACCAGTCAAGAACCTATCTATCTCGGTCTTAAATACACTCAATGACCTATGGCCTCCACAGCCTTCTGTGGCAATGAATTCCATAGATTCACCACTCCCTGGCTAAAGCAGTTTCTCCTCATCTCTGTTCTAAAAGGTCTTCCCTTTACTCTGAGGCTCTGCCCTCGGGTCCTAGTCTCTCCTACTAATGGAAACATCTTCCCCACGTCCACTCTATCCAGACCTTTCAGTATTCTGTAAGTTTCAGTCAGATCCCCCCTCATCCTTCTAAACTCCATCGAGTATAGACCTGGAAGCCTCAAACGTTCCTCATATGTTAAGCCTTTCATTCCTGGGATCATTTTCGTGAACCTCCTCTGGACCCTCTCCAGGGCCAGCACATCGTTCCTGAGATACGGGGCCCAAAATTGCTCACAATATTCGAAATGTGGTCTGACCAGAGCCTTATAAAGCCTCAGCAGCACATCCCTGCTTTTATATTCTAGTCCTCTCGAAATAAGTGCCAACATTGCATTTGCCTTCCTAACCACCGACTCAACCTGCAAGTTAACCTTAAGAGAATCCTGGACTAGGACTCCCAAGTCCCTTTTCACTCCAGACTTCTGAATTCTCTCCCCATTTAGAAAATAGTCTATGCCTCTATTCTTCCTACCAAAGTGCATGACCTCACACTTCCCCACGTTGTATTCCATCTGCCACTTCTTTGCCCATTCTCCTAGCCTATCCAAACCCTTCTTCAGCCTCCCCGCCTCCTCAATACTACCTGTCCCTCCACCTATCTTTGTATCATCTGCAAACTTAACCAGGATGCCCTCAGTTCCTTCATCTAGATCACTAATGTATAAAGTGAAAAGTTGTGGTCCCAACACTGACCCCTGCGGAACTCCACTAGTCACCAGCCGCCATCCTGAGAAGGACCCCCTTATTCCCACTCTCTGCCTCCTGCCAGACAGCCAATCTTCTATCAATGCTAGTACCTTGCCTCTAACACCATGGGCTCTTAACTTACTGAGCCGCCTCCTGTGCGGCACCTTGTCAAAGGCCTTCTGGAAGTCCAAGTAGATAACATCCATTGGCTCTCCTTTGTCTAACCTACTCGTTACCTCCTCAAAGAATTCTAACAGATTTGTCAGGCATGACCTCCCCTTGATGGAACCATGCTGACTTTGCCCTATTTTACCATGCACTTCCAAGTATTCTGAAATCTCATCCTTAATAATGGACTCTAAAATCTTACCAACGACCGAGGTCAGGCTAATAATTCAGGCTGTAATTTTCTGTCTTTTGCCTCACTCCCTTCTAAAACAGGGGGGTTACCTTAGCGATTTTCCAGTCCTCTGGGACCCTCCCTGACTCCAGTGATTCCTGAAAGATCGCCACTAACGCCTCCACTATCTCTTCAGCTATCTCCTTCAGAACTCTGGGGTGTAATCCATCTGGTCCAGGTGATTTATCCACCTTCAGACCTTGCAGTTTTCCTAGCACCTTCTCCTTGGTAATGGCCACCATACTCACCTCTGCCCCCCGACTCTCTTGAACTTTGGGGATGTCACTCGTGTCTTCCACTGTGAAGACTGACGCAAAGTACCTATTCAGTTCCTCCGCCATTTATTTGTTCCCCACTACTACTTTTCCATCGTCATTTTCCAGCGGCCCAATGTCCACTTTTGCCTCTCTCTTACCCTTTATATATCTAAAAAAAACACTTGCACTCTTCTTTTATATTACTGGCTAGTTTACCCTCATATTTAATCTTTTCCCTCCTTATTTCTTTTTTAGTATCAGCGTGTTTAGTTAAAACACAGAAGACTTGTTCAGCCAATAACAGCATCCGGTGTGTTCGACATGAACATGAAGTGAACAGTGAGGGGAAATTGTGCCACAAGCTGCGGATGGACAACTTTCAATTTCCAAACCCACCAACAGGATCAATGCGGCTCCTCTGAAACTTTCAACGCAAATATTGATCCTTTATAAGGTGCCGTTCCCAGAACTATCCACAGCCCTCCAGGTGTGATCTAACCAGGGCTTTGTATAGCTGCAGCAAACCTTTCCATCTTTTCTATGACAGCCTCTGTAACAGGTTGTACAGCAAGGGGAATTAGATTATATGGAGCGACTGAGAAAAATGAGGACATGCCTGATCTGAATAAATTTCTTTTGGAAGTTCAGTATGAAATCAGCTGCATAAATACATTTTTTAGTTCAAAAACTATATCGGAATCTAAAGTCCAACTCTTGATGTCATTGGGTCAGGGAAACTTTGTTAATGATCACACAGTGCGCATGGGCACTGCAGAAACTCCTGCACCTCTTTCAATATTGTTTCTCTTCACTCAGAGTTTTCAAAAGGGAGTTGGACAATGACTTGAAAGCGAGAAAAATCAGAGTTATGTAAAGCTCTTTGTAAAATGCCATCATAGACATGATGGGCCGAATTGGCTCCTAATGTATTGTGTAATTTTATGATGACATTGTTAGATCAGTCTGTCCCCAGCATTCCTATTTATAACAGCTGAATCCATTTCTTCAAAACAAAGACCCAAAGTGCTGCTGCATGGCCGCACAGGTTAACATTGTGGACAGGTCCATTGTGATCTCAGCAGTGTGTCGTTTCTGTAGTGTAGTGATTATCATGTGCACCTAACACACAGAAAGTCCCTCATTCGAAACTAGGCAAAAAAGAAGCTTTGCCAAAAGCCCTTTGTTAAGTGTGAGTTCGCTAATTTACTTGTGTTATGAAAGTCAGCATCATACAGCCACGTGACATCTCTTGTCGAGGTGAATAACATCCAACAAAATAAAAACAGCCGCCATTCCACCACACATGAACCACTGGAAGTTATTAAACATTTCCAACCGTCACTCGGCAGGCCGATTAGTAGTTTGTGCAGTCAACAAAAAAGGATTATTGATGCAGGTTAAAATACTTACTCCCCATCTCAAAGAGTGGCTAACAGCAATGTGTGCTCCTGAAGGCAGATGAAAGCGATACTGTAACTGAAACTGAGGAAATGGCAGACATGCTGCAGAATCACTTTGCATCGGTCTTCAGAATAGAGGGAGAGGAAAAACTACCAGGGAGCCGAGGAAATCGAGACTCAGTGTAGGTCTGGTGAAACCCCTCCTTTCCTATTCAGTCGGGAAAGAAGAGACCTGAACAGGATTTAGGCACCAGAATATAAAAGGTGCCATGAGCCTATTTGAAAAAAGATCAGGAGAGTTCTCCCCGCTTCCTGGTCAATGTTTATCCCTCAATCAACTGTTTCCATGTATCCACAATGAACGTCCCTCCCTTTTGTTTGGAAGAAGAAAACTTTTTAGAACAATTGTTAATGCGGTAGCGACGATCTGAAGTTTTAAGTGGTTATCTTGCCAGGTTGCTTTGCATCAGCTTGTGTGGTGTACTTGTTCAGTATTTGGCTATTTGGTTGGTGGTTCGAGTCCATCCACCGGTGGAGTTTTCACTTCATCGGCGTTTATTCTCTCACAGCTCTGGATTGTCAGGGTCCACATTACCTGCAAGAAAATATTTCACAATCGAGGCAAGTGTTTCTGTTATTTAGTGAATTCCCACGCAAGCAATTTTTTTCTCATGTAAATTCACGTCAAGTTTAATGAGAAAACGGTTAGACCAACCATGTACCTATATCTAACCCATTGGAAATCTATGAAGTCATTGGATTCAAACAAACCCATTCACTCCTCCTCCTCCAGCACCACAGTGAGTGGGACAGGGAAAAGCAGAAAAGCAGCAATATTCCGGCCCCACACTCTCCAATCACCCGCTGCCAGCAGAAAGCGGCGACTGCAGCTTCGATCAGCGGGTTACTGCCCATCCCTGGGACGCAAGATACTCCAATCCGGGCTCCCAATACACCGAGCACAGGTTCAGGGAAACACAGGTAGATTATATCTCGGTCACTGAAACTCCGAGCAACATTTACAGAATACCCGAGTGAGTGAGTCACAAATAAAAACAACGACAACTTTCGAAATCTTTTCACTACAAAATTCTTTCCTTTGATTTAAAAGCTGACTGTGGTGGATCTGAAAATGAGAACAATGGGATTTGTGTTATCGACTGACTTGTTTTCCATTGTTTGTCCATCAGATTTGCAACTCAACTTGTGTTGGAGATTGAAGCGAATCTGATTTCAAAATGAGGTCACAAAGCAGGTAAATATTAAATCCAGGAACAAATCCTGAGGAAAATGTATCATAATGTTTGGAAGGAGGTGCAGCTGGGAAGCAGAAGCTGTGAATAATGTTATTGATGATTGATGGGAAAGCATTGGAATCTTGGGCTTCTGGTGGTCAATTCCTTTCTCTACCATTGCATTCAGACAGTATTCTCGCTGTGATAAGGGATATGGACATGTCTTCATCACATGTCCCGCTAGCTCAGTCGATGGAGTTTGAGACCTTGAAACGTCCTCGGTTTGAGCTATTCCTCCAAGGTATCACGGGGCTCAAAGTAAGTCAAAGTAAGCACTCCATTATTCATATCACAATTCCTGGTTTATGAGTTAAAACTGTCCCCAGCTTCACTGGAAGCACGGCAGACATATGGCCGAGTGTACAATGAATGATGATATTTGAAGGGGCAATTTCCAGTCAAACCGCTGCACCAGCAAAACTGCTCAGAGTCAAAGGGTTAGAATAGACACTTACTGGGGAACTGAGAGAAGTGGGTGCAGTTCAAATACAATACAGCTGAGAAAGATCAGATTTATATGGTTAGGGGAAAGCATTGGGAAACTCCTGCTGAACCTTATTCACATCAAAATGAGCGAGGAGGAAAGATTGGATAGGATGGGTCTGTTTTCTTTGAACAGAGGAAGCGAAGGAGATTTAACTGAGGAATATAAAATTATAAAATCGAGATGGAGAAGAAAGAAAGGACCTATTTCCGTGAGCAAAGCAATCAATAACCAGGGGCATGGATTGAGAAAGAAACAAATCCTCATATTTGTAAAGTGCCTTTCACCACCACCGGAATCCCAAAGGGTTTTATAGACAATTATGTACTTTTGAAGTGTATTCACTGTAATGTATGAAATGAAGCAAACTCCCACAAACAGCAGCGCATTGATGACCAGATAATCTGTTCTTGTGGTGTTGATTAAGGGATAAATATTGGACAAGACAAGGGACACTGTTAGAGAGTCATAGAGTCATAGAGGTCAACAGCAGAGAAAAAGGCCCTTCGGCCCATCGAGTCTGCACCGGTCAAACAAGTACCTAACTATTCTGATCCCATTTTCCAGCACGGGATCCAGATCCTTGTATGCCATGGCATCGCAAGTGCACATCCAAATACTTCTTAAATGTTATGAGGGTTTCTGCCTCTTCCACTCTTTCAGGCAGTGAGTTCCAGGTTCCCACCACCCTCTGAGTGAAAAAATTCTTCCTCACATCCACTGTAGACTTCCTGCCCCTTACCTTAAATCTATGCCCCCTGGTTATTGATCCCTCCACCAAGGGGAATACTTCCTTCCTGCCTACCCTATCTACGCCCCTCATAATCTTTTACACCTCAATCATGTCCCCCCTCAATCTTCTCTGCTCCAGGGAAAATAATCCCAGTCTATCCAATCTCTCCTCATAACTAAAACTCTCCAGCCCAGGCAACATCCTGGTAAATCTGCTCTGCACTCTCTCTAGTGCAATCAAATCCTTGCAATAATGCGGATTCCAGAACTGCATGCAGTAATATAGCTGTGGCCTAACCAGCGTTTTATACAGTTCCAGCATAACCTCCCTGCTCTTATATTCTATGCCTCGGCTATTAAATGCAAGAATTTCATATGCCTTCTTAACCACCTGTTCTTGGTCAAAATTGTGATTTGGGATCTTGTACATCCAAGGGCAGACGAAGCCTCAGTTTAACATCTCGTCAAAAAGGCATATTACACTCGAAAGTGCGGGATTCCTTCCGTATTGCACTGGAATGTCAGCCTATGCGGTTGTGCTCATGTCTGGCAATGGTGTTTGAGCTCACAATTTTCTAAGTTATAAGCAAGAGTGGTACCAGCTGACCCATGGAAGACTAAACAATTCAACTTAACGTATCTGGTGGAAGAATTAGAGAAAAGCTGTAGAGTAATTAATTTCACACAGGAGGTGGTGGGGGTCTGGAACTCACTGCCTGAGCTGATCATAGAGACGGAAACCACCATTGAAGTAAAGGAACTAACACATGGAAAAGCATTTGTGGTGCTGTAACCTACAAGGCTATGGAGCAAGAGCTAAAACATGGGATTATACCGGATTGCTCCTTTTGTACTGGCATGGACATGATGGATCGAATGGTCTCCTTCTGGATCATAAATATTTCTGTTTCATTGTTTCAATGCTTCAATTGATGATTTTCTTTCCCCTGTGCCAGTTGTGTATTTGCTCAATTAAATTTTTCCATAAGTCAATGGAAGAGAAGGAATCAGTTTCCAACGTGGAGCAGAAGAGAAATGGATCAACAGTGAAACAACACATTTCCAATCAGAGCGGAAATAGGTAACAGAACCAGAATGATTCTCCACACCTTTAGTTTCTTCACTCGTCCAATTACCATTCCAATCCATTCACATTACTTTTGTCTGGCATCCTCATCCCTGGTATTACTTATTCTCTTCTGTCTTCCACCCAATCACAAAACTTCTCTCCTGCTATTAACGTCTTTAATAATAGCTTCTAATGTTTCCCTTAACGTCTGTCAAGGTCACCATGGTTTTCTGAAAGATAAGTCATGTTTAACCAAATTATTGGAGTTCTTTGTAAAAGTCACATGTGCTGTGGATAAAGGGGAACCGGTGGATGTACTGTACTGAGATTTCCAGAAGGCATTTGATGAGGTGCCACATCAAAGGTTATTGCTGAAAATAAAAGCTCATGGTGGAGGGGGATAACATATTGACATGGATAGATGGTTGGCATGAATGGGTCATTTTCCGGTTGGCAAGATGTAACGAGTGGTGTGCCTCAGGATCAGAGCTGGGGCCTCAATTTTTTACAATTTATACAAATGACTTGAATGAAGGGACGAAAGGTATGGTTGTTGAATTTGCTGATGACACAAAGAAAAGTAGGAAAGTGAGGTGTGAAGAGGACATAAGGAGGCTAAAAAGGGATATAGGCAGGTAACGTGAGTGAGCAAACATCTGGCAAATGGAGCATAATGTGGGCAAATGTGAACTTGCCAAATGTTGGCAGGAGGAATAAAAAAGCAGCTTATTACCTAGATGGTGAGAGATTGCAGAGCACTGAGATGCAGAGGGGTCATGGTGTCCGAATGCATGAATCACAAAAGGTATAGCAAGTAATTAGGAAAGCTAATAGAATGTTATCGTTCATTGTAAGGGGAACTGAATACAAAAGTTGGGAGGCTATGCTTCAGTTACACAGGGCAGTGGTGAGACCATTTCTAGAGTACTGTGTCCAGCGCTGTTCCCCTTGTTTAAGAAAGGGTGTAAATGCGTTGGAATCAGTTCAGAAAATGTTTACTAGACTAATACTTTGGATGGGCAGATTGTCTTCTGAGGGAAGGGTGGACAGGCTAAGCTTGTATCTGGAGTTTAGAAGAGTAAGAAGCAACTTACTTGAAACACATAAGGGGTCTTGAGAAGGTGGATGTGAAAAGGATGTTTCCTCTTGTGGAAGTATCTTGAATTAGGACTCACTGTTTAAAAATAAGTGTTGTTCATTTAAGACAGAGACGAGAAGTCTTTTCTTTCTCTCAGAGAGCCTTGAGTCTTTGGAACTTCTTTTCCCGAAAAAGCGATGAAAGCAGAGTCTTTGAATATGTTTTTTCCTTTGAAACGGAGGTAGATATATTCTTGATAAGCAAGGGGATGAAAAGTTATCGGGGCTAGACAGGAATGTGGAATGTGGAGTTGTGGTTACAATCAGATTAGCCATGATCTTATTGAATGGCAGAACAGGCTTGAGGGACCGAATAGCCTTCTCCTGCTCCTAATTTGTATGTTTCTATGTTCGTATGTTTATATGTTCGTTCCCTCTCCTCCTTTCCCTGTCTGTGTACTTTCTTGAAATTTATAATACCTTTCTTTTTCTACTTCATTTGATAGTTCATGGACCTGCAGAGTGAATGTTTCAGCTCACTGGCTTTTTATCCAAACTGGAAGAATTCAGAGATTCAATAGTTTAGCAGTAAGGACAGAGTCAGGAGAAAGAGAGAGCGAGAGGAGGGAAGAACAAACGGTCTTGTGATAGGAAGGCTGGAGAGATTAAATGACAAAGGGGGTGATGATTCAAGGTAAGATTTGGTGATAATGAGACAAATAAATAAACTAATAGGACAAATGAAGAAACAGAAAACACGTCCAGAGGGGGTTCAAACGATAACAGCAGAACCATTACCAACACCTACTGTCTGAAAAAATTGGAGTGTGGTTATGATCTGAAATTGTTTAAATGACTGTAGAGTCCATAAGGTTGTAAAGTGTCTGATCAAAGATGAGCTGCTGTTCCTCGTGCTTCCATGGAGCTTCATTGGAACAGTGCAGGAGGCCAAGGACAGAGAGGCCAGAGAATGGTCAAGAGCTAGGATCACGCTTGAACACTCAATGGTGATGCTCCACAAGTCGCCCAAGCCGGATTTAGTATCCTCAGTGCAAAGGAGACTGCATCATGAGCAGTGAAAACATGATAATGAATAACAAAGAGTAGCAATCACTGCGTCACCAAGAAAGTGTGTTTGGGGCCCTGGAATGTGGGAAAGGAGGAGGTGAAAGGGCGGGTTCTGCATCGGCTGTGCTTGCATGGAAATGATTCACTGTGATGTTCATAAGAACATGAGAAATAGGAGCAGAGGGAGACCATACGACCATCTGAACCTGCTCCACCATTAAATGATCTTGCACATCCATTGAATCGTTTAGTATGCAAAGAGAAATGGATTTCTATTTGAATATACTCAGCAAGAGTGATAGATTCAATTTATTTTCATCTGGAAAACGCACAAAGCGCACATGAATTGCAAGTGCTCCCTATCACTGCTCGGCAATAAAATTAACAACTTAATCTGGCCTCGTGACACCACACTGAAATCGTGTCATTCTCAGACACGCTGTTCTTCATGTAATAATTGATGGATAAACAGCTCACTGTTTCACTGTAAAGCAACTTTGTAGATGATCCGTAGTGTTACAGACTAGCTCATTGGGTCTGCTCATTCCATCCCATCTTATATTCAGCTAATGGAGAAAATGAATAAAATACTGAAACATACTGCGATTTGTGGACAGTAGTGAGTTCGGTGCTCAGATTAGCTCAGGTCTCCATATTATAACATGTATTTAGAAGCAATTCAAGAAATGAGCGATGGGGACGATGCAAGAAAGGTTTATTGGACTAATGCTACAACTGACAGGTTATACCTATCAAGAAATATTGAACAGGCTGGAGACGTTTTATGTGGAAAAGTGAGTGAGGGGTGACTTGATCGAGGAATTTAAGATCACATAACTGTTTCTACAGGCCAGACAACTGAAAGGTGTTTCCACTTCTGCAAGGACGAAAATAAATATAACTTAGTAATGAATCTAATGTGAAGTTCAAGAGAAGCTTCCTTAACCAGAGATAAAAACGGAGATAAAAATGCTGGAAATACTCAGCATATCTGGCCGTATCTGGGGATTGAGAAACAGACTCAACGTCCGTCTAATGATGCAGTGCAGTTCTAATGAAAAGTCATAGACCTGAAATGTAAGTGATGTTTCCCTTTCCACAAACACAACAGATCTGCCGAGTGTTTCGATTCAACATCGACTCTCAATGGCTAGGTGGTTACCCAGCATTCTCCGCGGGGAAGAATGTGTCCTATCCAGACGACAGGGGGCTTGCTGCGCAAGCGTACTACCGAGCTGGAAATTGAGCATGCGCAGTGCGTTCCCTGATTGGGGCATGCGCAGTGCGGGTTGTGCCTGGAGTGAGACGGAGAAGGGAGAAACAATCGAGTGAGGTTGAGTAATGGGGTCGCTGGGTGGGTGGAAAGGATTAGAGCCAGGGGAGTGGGCGGGGAGGCCTCATAAACACCCGGAGAATACTTCAAACCCCCACTTCGAAGCTCCTGATCCTGCGTTTGCACGGCATGGGGCGACAGTTGTTGGCCTGCTCTGGGTCACAGGCCTAAGTTAACGGCCGCCATCTTTCCCAGGGGCGAGATGCAGCAGGGCGCATGCGCGGTCATCCCTGTCCCTGTCAGCAGGAGGAGAGCATGTTGTCCATTTCTATCCTGGACTGACGGATGCATTTTGGAAACTCCTTTAACAGGGGGTGAGAAGGGGTGAATTTCCACACAGCAAACTCAAACGAAGAGTAATGTTTGTCTCTTCTAAATTTCTATCCTGGACTGACAATAAAGGTCTTTGTAAATGTTTTTTCCAGGGTTATTAGAAGTGGAGGATTGACAGACGGGAAACTCAAACCAAAGGTCACATCAAGATCTGACAGAGTCACTCAATTCATCAGAACCTGAATATCATCAGCATCTGAATGTGGAATGAAAAAGGTTTGTCTGTTCTGTCTGTGGAACAGCACCAAGACGCACAAACCCTGGTTAGACCACACCTGGATAATACGTTCAGTTTTGTGCAACAAACTAAGGAAGCATGGAATGGTCTTGGAGAGAGTGTAGCACAGATTTACCTGAGTGATACCTGAACTCCAAGGGTTTAATTACAAAATGAGATTACAGGAAATACCCATAGAGCCACTATGGCACAGAGGAGGCCATTTGTACCATTTTCTATCCTGGCCTGACAAGGATGGAATTTGGAAACTCCTTTTACAGAGGGTGAGGAGGGGAGGATTTACAGGCGGGAAAGTCAAACCAAACATCACGTTCAGAGCAGACCTGATTCATTAGGACCTGGATATTATCGGCCTTTGAGCTTAAGCATTGAGTTCCAGGTCATTACCACTCACTGTATAAAAAAAAGTTATTCCTCACATTCCCTCTTAATCTCTTCCCAAAATCAAAAATCCGTGTCCATAATTTTTTACAATCAAATAATGGGAAAAGCTTTTCTTTATCTACCTTATCTAAACCTATTATTAACTTGTACACCTCTATCAAATCTCCCCTCAATCTCCTTTGCTCCAAGGAGATCAAGCCCAGTTTCTCCAACCTAACATTGCAACTAAAATCCCTCATCCCTGGAACTATTCTGATAAACCTCCTCTGCATCCTCTCAAGGACCCTCACATCCTTCATAATGTGTGGTGATCACTGGTTTGCACAGACCCAGATGTTCTGTGTTCGTGTCTGTGATGTCATCACACGCTGACAGTAGCTCAGTGACATCACCCCGCTCCCCGGGTATTTCCTCAACTGGGAGATTTTTCTCTGACTCCAGTGCTTCTGATATCTTTCCAGCTGCAGGTTCCAGCAGGAGATTTTCAAATTGAAAACTGAAATTGTTTCAGATGTGAGTATTTTTGACCATTGCTTTTCGTGAGAGATTCCATGGCTCTGGGGCTGGTCTGATTCTTCTGCTGTGGATCTGAATCCATGTCCATCCATTGCTCTGTTTCAACTCTGTCTTCCCTGATCACCTCTCTGCCATTGTCTAACTTCCTCTGTCTCTAATAATGAACGTATTTTAGTTATGTTCAGTATTTTACTGTTCCTTCTGCTGACCATGTCTAAATGAGGTTTCCACTGCTGCCCATCCCCTGAACGTGTGCTGCTGGCTTACCAGCTCTTTCACTTTTGAGCTTATATTGATCATCAAATTCTGCGCCATTTTTATTACCTGTAATTCATTCTACAGACCCTGAATAATTAACTCTGTTTCTCTCTCCACCAATACCAGCATATATTGCCAGTCACCAGTTGCTTGTGGAGAAGATGATGTTTGACCTTCTTGAACCGCTGCAGTCCATGTGGTGAAGGTGCTCCCACAATGCTGTTAGGTAAGGAGTTACAGGATTCTCACCCAATGATGATGTAGGAAAGGTGATGTGTGTCCAAATCAACGGAAAGAATTTGTGTTTATCTGGCAGCTTTAACATAAAGCATTCAAGGGCATTTCACAAAATTTTACAAAGCTACATTTAACAACGAGCCACACGATGAGATATTAGGACATAAATTTGGTGAAAAAGGTTGGTTTAAGATAAAAGAGGAAAGCAAGTTAGAGAGGTTTGGGAGCAATTTCCAAAGCTTGGGCCACCAATGATGGAGCAATTAAAATCGGGAATGCTTAAGAGGGTGGATAAGTGCAGATATATTGGAGGGTTGTGTGGCTGGAGGAGATTACAGAGATAGGGATGATAGCATCCATGGAGGAAAACCAAGGATGCTGATTTTTAAATGTTGCTGCCTCTGACTTGGGAGCCTTTGCAGATCAGCGATCACAGGGGTGATGGATGAACAAGACTTGGTCCAAGTAAGCACAAGAGCAGCAGAGTTTTGGATGGTGGAGATTAAATCTGGAAGGATGACCAGGAGTGCGTTAGGGTTGTTAAGTCCAGAGGTGACAAAGGATTGGATGATGGTTTCAGCAGCTGATGAGCTGAGACTGGGATGCAGTCAGGCGATGTTACTGAGGTGGAAATAGGCGGCCTTGGTGATAATGCAGATATGTAGTTAGAAACTCATCGTGGGGTGAAATATTTCACCATGGGTGTGAACAATCAGATTCAGTGTCAGGCAGTTCCCAGGGAGAGGGACGGAGTCAGTGACTAGGCAGTGGAGTTTGTAGCAGGGACTGAAGACAATGTCTTTAGTCTTCCCAATATTTACTGAGGAAAGCTTATGTATTGAGCGATGCTTATTGAGGAAAGCGGTGATGTGGCAGATTTAAAGGAGAAAGGAACAGCACCTAGAGAGAACTGTTAACAGTATTTGTTAACATGGGGACCAAGAGATGAAGTTGAATATTTAGCAGTTCAAGTGACAAAAGTATTGAGGAAGCAAGAGGTGGGTGTCATGGACAAGTTAAGTTCGGGGAGGGTATTTAGGAGACAGGAGAGAAACTAGAGAAAGTTGTTCAGGGCTAGGGCAGGGGACAACTTCAGAGGAACTTTGGCCAGGTGGGCGAGTGGAAGGGAAGGAAGCAGTGGAGGCAGCTGAATGGATGATCTTGGTCTTAGTGACAAAAGTCTGTGAGCTCCTCTCTCTTACTATTGGAAGTGAGGGTGGAGGAGACAGTGGAAAAAGGTTTAAGAAAGATGATTTGCATGAGAGAAAAGAAGCCTGGGGTTATATTTGCATTCGAGGATGATCCTAGAATAGTGAACAGTAATAGGTGAGAAAAGAAACCTATAGTGCGTTATGTGCTTCAGCAAGATCTGGGGGTGGATGGTTAAACCAGTTGTCCGCCGTTCAAGTCTGCATCCCTTGGAGCTAAACAAACGGACATGAGGGTTGTACTGGGGGGAGTGTCCAGGGTGAGAGAGAGTCAAGGCTTCACTGGGAACTAGAGCATCAAAGGTGGACATGAGGGTGTGGGTCACTGTTTAAAAATAAGGGGCCACTCATTTAAGACAGAGAAGAGTATTTTTTTCTTTCAGAAGGTTGTGGAATTCCCTTCCTCAAAGGGCAGTGGAAGCAGAGTCTTTGAATATCTTTGAGGCAGAGTTAGATAGATTCTTGATAAACAAGGGGGTGAAAGGTTATCGGGGGTAGGCGGGAGGTTACAATCAGACCAGCCATGATCTTATTGAATGGCGGAGGAGGCTCGAGATTCCAAGTGGCCGACTCCTGCTCCTAAATTGTATGTTTGTATGTTAAATGGAGGAAATTTCTCCTCATGCAGTGCTAGATGTCAGATGTCAGAACGGTGTGTGAGTTGGAGAGGAACTTGCAGGTGATGGCGTTTGTATCCACCTGCTAATCTGGTCCTTCTAGGTGGTGGAGGCTGAGAGTTTGGGAGATTCTGTCAAAGTTCTGGTCGAGTTGTAGATATATAAAATCTCTCTCTCTGCCCTTTGCCCCTCACCTCTCTCTCTCTCTCCACCCATAGAGGCCAGAGTCTTGTGCAGGCCCAGACCGGGTGACAGGTTCCCTTCTGTGAAGGACATTGGTGATCCAATTGCATTTTCACAGCAATCCAGCAGTTTTCATGGTCACTTTTTCCTGGTGTCGGCCCCACAAATGACCAGATTCATTCAGCTCAATTTCATAACCTGTCTTTGTGTTTTTGTGGGTTCTCTTTCACTCCCTTTTTTCTGTTGTCAATCAATTTCACAGGATATTAGAAGGGGAGAATTTGCAGTCAGGAAACTGAAATCAAACATCACATCAGGATCTGGCAAAGTTGTCCAATTAATTGTAACCTGAATATTACTGGATTTTGAACATGGAAGGAAAAAGCACCGTTCACGTTGGAGAGAAACCATACACTTGTTCTGTCCTGTCGAGACACAAGCAGAGTCACACTGGGGAGAAGCTGTGGAAATGTGGTGATTGTGGGAAGGGATTCAATTATCCAGTTAGGCTGGAAATTCATCGGCGCATTCACACTGGGGAGAGGCCGTTTACCTGCCCCAAGTGTGGGAGGGGATTCACTACCTCATCCCATCTGCTGACACACCAGCGCACTCACACTGGGGAGAGACCATTCAGCTGCTCCAAGTGTGGGAAGGGATTTACTCAGTCATCCAACCTGCTGACACACCAGCGGATGCACACTGGAGAGAGGCCCTTCACCTGCTCCGAGTGTGGGAAGGGATTCACCATTTCAGCCCACCTACTGAGACACCAGCGAGTTCACTCTGATGAGAGACCTTTCAAATGCCCAGACTGTGGGAAATGCTATAAAAGTTCTGGGGAACTGATGTCCCATCAACGTGTTCACACTGACGAGAGACCGTTCAGATGCTCTCACTGTGGGACTGGGTTCAAGCAATCATCTGACCTCACAGTACACCAGCGCACCCACACTGGGGAGAAGCCGTACTCATGCTCCGTGTGTGGGAAGAGATTCAATCAGACATGCACCCTTCTGCGACACCAGCAAGTTCACACTGGGGAGAGACCATTCACTTGTTCCATGTGTGGGAAGAGATTTGGTCGGTCATCCACACTGCTGAGACACCAGCAAGTTCACAAGTGACTATAGTGATTGGATTTTTCTGTTCATCACATCCAGGACTGAATAGAAGAACAGCAAGTTCAGGAGAGACAAAATCTGACCGGAGAAGCTGTTTCTTACAGATTCTGTCTCTCACATTCAGAGGCAACTTTTTTCCTGGGTCACCCAAGTGACTGAACATTCATGGGGGTTTTGGGAGCTTTTGTGGGGAGAGTTTTCCTGCCGCCTCTGTGTATTTTGCAGTTCCTCTGATTAACATCGACAATTAGAAAGTGCTGATTAATCCTTGCCGACAATTCTTACTGACTTCCACATTCTTCACCGTGACACCTCCATCATGAAATTAAATTATCAAGGAAGGTTAAACAAAACAGTAAAATATTTTACCAGCACATCAATAAAAGCTTCATCAATCAACATTGATATTGATGAAGTTTGGAAGTTGCTGATTCAATCATTTCTGATACAGCAGCAGCAACATCTGTTAAAGGTGGAACCCACAACAAAGGCTGGTTTGAGACCCACTCAGCAGAGATGAATCTGTCATTGAAGCAAAAAGCAAAGCCAACCTGATGCACAACATAAAGCCGACAGCTAGAACACTGCACAACTTGAAAGTTCCAAGATGGTTGTGCAAAAGACAGGGAGGAGCTGTGTAAATAAACACTGGATCAGCCTGTGTCAAGAAATCCAAACTGCCTGTCACAACGGGAACTATGTGCCATGTATGATGGGATCAAGAGGGCGCTTGGTCCGACCATCATCAAAGTTGCCCCTCCCATGAAATGGGCAGATGGTGAAGTGCTGACTGACAGAAGTGAACAGGTTGTCACTGGGTTTAACACTGGGAGCTGTACTCCCTGTGAGACAGACATCTCCCAGTCTCTGTTTGATTCTCCCCAGCAGCTTCCTGTCAGGGCTGAGTTGGACAAGGAAACCTCATCACTTGAGCTGGAAAAGGCCATTGATTGTTCAGCAAGCAGAAAGGCACCCGGCAAGGATGGGATTCCAGCTGAACTGCTCAAGCACGGAAAGTCCCATCTACTGCCACACCTTCATCATCTCCTCCTGTGTTGGAAGGTAGGATCCATTCCACAAGATATGTGTGAAGCAAAAATCATCACAATAAACAAAAACAAAGGTGACAGAGGAGATTGCAACAACTACAGGGGCATCTCACTCCCTAACGTCACTGGGAAGACCTTCACTAGGGTCATGCTTAAAGACTTCATCTATTTGCACACTGAGTGTACCCAGAAGCAGAGTGCAGTTTCTGTGCTGGCAGATCTACAGAGGACATGATCTTCTCCATACACCAGCTCCAAGAGAAGTGCACGATTGGTATTTAATCTAAAATGCTGCCAGTTCCTGTGCTGAGAAATGTGAAAAGTTATAATTACTGAGTGAAAGTAAACCTTTAAGTATGAATCACAATTGACTTGTACAATTGGAAAAGGCACAAAAAATGTGATTCCCTGAAGATAAGCTTCACCCTTGAGGTTATGCTTCAGAGCTCACAAGTTGTGGGAAGCCCCATCCTCTTTAACACTTTTTGGTCTAAGATGGTTGAAGCTCTGTTTACCTGTGAAAGCTCACTTCTTTAGTTTTATTTTTCTTCAGCTTTATTATAGTCATTTGGAAAGACACCTGAAGAAACACCAAAAAAAACACTAACAGAGAGTCATAGAGTTATACAGCACAGAAACAGGCCCTTCAGCCCATCATGTCCATGCTGGCCTCACCTATCTATTCCAGTCCCATTTTCCAGCACTTGGCCTGTGTGGGGCCACTGTATGCTCTGGCATTTCAAGTGCTCATCTAAATACTTCTTAAATGTTGTCCGGGCTCCTGCCTCTACCACCCCCTCAGGCAGCGTGTTCCAGATTCCAACCACTCTCTGGGTGAAATTTTTTTTTCCTCAAATCCTCTCTAAACCTCTTGCCCCTTACCTTAAATCTATGCCCCCTGGTTATTGACACCTCCACTAAGGGGGAAAGTTTCTTCCTATCTACCCTATCTCTGCCCCTCATAATTTTGTACACCTCTGTCAGGTCCCCCCTCAGCCTTCTCTGCTATAAGGAAAACAACCCTAGCCTATCCAGTCTCTCTTCATAGCTGAAATCCTCCAGCCCAGGCAACATCCTGGTGAATCTCCTCTGCACCCTCTCCAGTGCAATCACATCTTTCCTCTAGTGTGGCAACCAGAACTGCACACAGTACTCCAGCTGTGGGACCCTTGCTGTTTGTAGTGTACATTAATGATTTAGACGTGAATATAGGAGGTATGATCAGTACGTTCACAGGTGAAACGAAAAATTGGTGGTGTCATAAATAGTGAGGAGGAAAGCCTTAGATTACAGGACGATATAGATGGGCTGGTAAGATGGGCAGAGCAGTGGCAAATGGAATTTAATCCTGGGAAGTCCACTTGCATTTTATACAGTTCTAACATAACCTCCCTGCTCTTATATTCCATGCCTCAGCTAATAAAGGCAAGTATCCCATATGCCGTCTTCACCTTATCTACCTGTGCTGCTGCCTTCAGGGATCTATGGACATGTACACCAATGTCCCTCTGATCCTCTATACTTCCTAGGGTCCTACCATTTATTGTGTATTCCCTTGCCATGTTAGTCCTCCCAAAATGCAAGCTTCTCAGGATTAAATTCCATTTGCCACTGCTCTGCCCATCTTACCAGCCCAGCTGGTGGTGGTGGGTGTGGGATAATTCAGGAAAGAGTAAATTCAAAAGCAGCAAGGGAAATGTCAAGCTCCAGAGCAATGTTTGGGTAAAAGTAAGCAGAGTGGGTCGGGAAAAGATAATGAGAATAACACAGGGAACAGGGCATAACAGGTGGATAAGGGGAAAGCAGTTTACATTTTCAAAAAGCTTTTGATAAGGTGTCACAGAAGAGGTCATTACACAAAATTAGGTCTCATGTGATGGAGACAATATCTTAGCATGTATTGAGGGTCAGTTAACAGACATAAAACAGAGGTTCGGAATAAATGGGACATTTTCAGGTTGGCAGATTATAACTGGCAGGCGCCACGAGGATCAGTAATTGGGAATCAGCTATTTGCAATCTATATTATTTACCTTGACGGTGGGACTGAGTGTAACGTATCCAGATTTGCTGACAATGCAAAGTTAGGTGGGAAAGTAAACAGTGTGGAGGACAGAGTCCGCAGAGGGATATAGACAGGTTGGGTGAGTGGGTAACAACATGGCAGATGGAATACAAGGTGGTGAAATGTGAAATTATCCACTTGGGGAGAAAAAAATAAAACAAAAGCAAAATAATTTTCAAATAGTGAAAGACTGGGAAATGGTTGTATTCAGAGGGACCTGGCTGCCCTTGTACATGAATTACGGAAGCTTAACATTCAGGTAGAGCAAGTAATTAGGAAGGCATATGGTATGTTAGCCTATATTACAAAGGGATTGGAATACAAGTGTAAATAAGTCTTATACAATTATATGTTAAGTTCCAATAGTTGTTTAGAAATGAAGACCAAAGCCAAGACTGACTCCTTCAGACAGAGTTTTATTGCTTGTCATAAAACTCTCCACAGAGCCAACTTGTCTCAACTGTTATCCCTTTTATACAACCGAATGGGTACTTAGTTAAACAACCTAATAATTAGCAATTGAACTTCTTTAACTGTTTCCTTCCCTAACAGATTCCCCTCTTCTTAAAAATAAAATAACTTTTAAGTTTATATAATCACACAAAAAAAAATAGTAATAACAAACATCAGTATATAGTTCTGATGAAGAGTCATACGGACTCAAAATGTTAACTGTATTCCTCCCGCGGATGCTGTCAGACTGCTGAGTTTTACTAGCTATTTTTGTTTTTGTTTCAGATTTCCAGTATCCGCAGTAGTTTGCTTTTATTTTTGCTTTTATCAATATATATTGTTTCATTCAATAAATTCACCTTATTCCCCTCCTTAAAAAAAGACAACACATGTACAGATATGTCTGCAGAAAAGGAGTATATTTTTCTTAAAAAGACATCCCTCTTTAAAGATCTCTAATCACTTCTTGGAGCTCGCTTCTCTTTTGGTGAAGCAGTCAGATAACTGGTAGCTGCTATCAATCCATTCGATCTTGGCAATCTCCTTATTCTCGAGCATGTGTTTTAAGCTTGCAATGTCAATTCACAATCTCTTCCCATTAACGCACTTCATAGAGTGAACATTTTCCCAAAGTGACTTATTATCTATGAGACATTCGATAGGTATCGTCCCTGAATACCCTTTTCCATTTAAAACGTCTTCCAGTATCTTTGATAGATAGAATACCATATCTATCACCTCAACAAGGGCAAGAGTCTCCGCTGCTAATGTACTTTTTACAACTCCTTGCATCTTTTTAGATTCCAATGTCAAAAGGCAGCATTTGCCTTTTTCACCATAAGAAATATTATAAATCCTCCCATGCTTGAAAACCCATCATATAGGTGTGCATAAGGCACATCACTAAACACAATCCATTTCATTTTTCTAACATCACCCAGAGATGGAATTTCAAACACACTGCTCCATTTTTAATGTTGTCAATGATTTGTTTTCCAGAATAATCCCTTCAGCCTTGGGATCGTTCATTTTAGTGCTTAATTCCAAAATGTCAGAACTGACATCAGGCCTTGTTTGTTTGCCTAGCCAACTGAGTTGCCCAATTAGACTTCTGCATTCCTTTTTTTCAATTTCAGTAGCCGCGGTATCTTTCTGGGAGGCCCTACCACGACTATTTGCAACGGGATTGATGTTCTCTGAGTAGGATTGCTGATGTAAAAGGATATGTGATCCTTCCTGCCTGATTTCCAATCCAATGTACTTAAATGCAACAAAAGGCTGACTTCCAATTTTTAAACTCCATTCTGAGCCCATTAATGGTAACTGTTTCAAATTCACTACTACCCCACACAAATCATCTAGACGCATCATAAAGATGCCTGCAAGTTCCCTCCGTGGTACCAATAAAACATTGCCGGGCCTTCCAACTGAAGGCAGCCCAGCATTAACAAAACTGACCTCACTGAGAAATACCAAACTCTGGAGGCATCATTTAAACTGTATACACATTTATTTAGCTTCCAGAGAATCCTTTCTGCGTTTGGCACCTCTTTTGATGGACGGGGAAAAATTTCCCTTTGAAGTTGGTCTCCCTGCAAAAAAGCAGCTTTAATATCAATGGACTTGCATTCCCATGCATTTGTAGCTAATAGAGCCAAAAGGATATCCAACATAACTTTCACTGAAGTAGGTGAATCTACTCGCACACCCCTGTCACCCAGTTTTTCTTCAAACCCTCATACCACTGGTCTGGCTTTAGTTTTAGAAGTCCCATCAGGAAGCACCTTTTCCATGCATATCTGCATATGAGACAGAGCTGTTGGTCCCTATCTGACATCTCTGTGTATACCCCAAATTCTTTCCAACTATGTAATTCTTGCTGTTTGGCATTCTTTATTAATTTATAGTCTAATTTGTTTGAAACTAATAAGACTTCTCAATCACATGGGCTTCTGCCCCTTGTTACCAGTCTGTGCCATTTTCCTTGACCTTGTTAAGCTATACTCTCTATCTGCCTTCTATCATGCTCCGGATGTTAGGTTTGATCTCCCTCTCTCATTCATAGGTGTTCATTCAACAGTCCCACATCTCTTCTGAGAGGCATGTTCACTCCCAGGCCCACTGTCTGAACTGATACTGCATTTCCGTGCCTTCCACTTTTGTACTTCATGTTTCCAATCCATAGGCCTTTATCTCGTACATTTAACCAGTTTTAATATTTCCAGTGGCCTTCCCTGCTCTACCTACAATCATTGCATCCCACCATTGACTGGCTCCTCCTGGCAAGTATGTAACTTTCGTGCCAGCTTTCGACATTCATCCTCTGGGACAAATCGCTTCATCTTCTTTGCCCAAAGTGCTGTCTCCATCTTCAGATACCCTGTCAACTTTAGCTACCTGGTCCTCACAATCATGCAACATATGGGTATGAGAAGCACATGGTTCCTCGTCCCTTCCTACACTTTCTGAACCCGCAAATTTGTACTCTGTGCTAACTAACCTTGATGAGTGCACCCGAATAGTGTAGTTCCCATGTTCTAAATGACTGTTCTACCATCTTTACTGATAATCTTTCCTGGGCCTTTCCTCTCATTAAGTCCTTCTCTCTTATAGTATACTATGTCTCCCCGTTTGAAAATAGTTTCCGATGGTCGTACATTGTGTCTTAGAGCTCGCCGGATTATTTCCAAAACTTCGGCTTTAAAGAACACTCTTCTACCTATGTGCAGTGCATTTAGATGCTCAGATAAGGTAGAGCTAATCATAGTTCCCTCCCAAACTGGGGGCTGACCATTCAGGGCTGAAGGAATTTTTGGGTTTCTACCAAAAAACAACTGATATAGACTATAGCCCCCAACCATCTGCAATGAATTCTTGGCATGAACAGCCCATGCTAGAGCTGATGATAATTTTCAGCTTGGTCCATCCACCAATATTTTACAAAGCATCTCATTTATTACTGCATGATTCCTTTCACACACTCCGTTACGAAGGGGGCTTTCAGCTGTGGCATTCATAACTATTATATTCATGTTTTCGTACATATCCACAAGCTCGTCACGAGCAAATTTCCACCATTATCAGTGAGGAATTTTGCTGGTGGTCCCAATCCAATCCCTATCCACTTCTCCATTATCTGATCCACAATTATTTTCTCTTCTTCACTGTATATGATTGTCGGCTGGCTAAACTTTGTTGTCAGATCTATGAAATGTAAAATAAAAATGTTCTTTTCTTTATCCTATACCTTTAAATCCATTGTCAGAACTCCATTGAAATGCCCCGCTAAAGGTGGACTCACTATCAGCCTTGACAGTGTCCTTCTGTATTTCTTACATATGTCACATCCATTGCTTATCTGCTCTGTAATTTTAGTGTACTGTCCATCCCTTATTCCTCCATCCCTTAGAAAAATTTTTAACCTTTGCAAAGAAGGATGGACAAACTGCCGATGCAATTTTAACACAATTTGCTTTTCGTCCTCTAAATTGCTATCCCCTGACGCTAATAACACTCCTTTAATCTGCTTAATAGAAAAGTTAGGTTTCATTAAAGGAATACAGTAGTGTCCAGATTGCGTAAATCGTGAATCCACAGGTTTTCCAAATACAATGGGGGCAGGGAGGAGGGTGAGAGCAGAGGGCAATAGAATCCCATCCCACAGGCCCCACATTTACATGGTTTTTCCCTGTTGTGGGTGTCCTTGAGTCTCACTGTGTTCAGCAATCAGTTGAAGCCTCATATAAAAGGCCTCTCCCCGTTGTAAATGGTGCAATGCTTTGTCAGGCTGTGTAAGTAGCTGCAGCTCTTTCCAACGTCATTGCACTGGAACATTCTCACTTGGGTGTGTTTGTCTCAATGCTTTGCCAGTCACACTGATGTTAGAAATATTTGCAAACAGACAAATATTTCTCCTTCCACGTTCAATGGCCGACGACCATCTGGTCCTGATGAATCAATTAACTCTATCAAATGTTCATGGGATGTTTGATTTGATTTTCCCATCTGCAAGTCCTCCTTCTCCAATATGCTTGACAAGACGTTTACTAAAGCCATTACAGTAAGTACACAATAGAAATTAGAAACTGATATTCCAGTTGACATAGAAAATCCTTTTCCCTCTCAAACTAGAATTCTCCTTCCCTGAAGGTGCTGATTCTCGGGTTCAGTTTCACAGTCACGATTTGCCTCCCCAATATGTCACCCAGGTATCTAAATCTTTACGCCTAAAGTTAACTAACAGTTATGTTCAAGCGATGTCAAAATCAAATCCAGTGACTTCTACATGTACTTTGTGACAGGGTGGGGTCATTGCGCCCCTCACTCCCACTTTTCATGCCAGTCCGATGTGTTTGGAGACCGGGCTGTGGCTCAGTAATGGCAGCCATAACTCCCACAAGCCCCCGCTTCAGGGAAACCGGTCTATCCACCGCGCAGGCGGGACGGCTCAGGAGTGCGCATGGGCAATGAAGAGAGGGGGTGCGCATGTGTGGAGAAGAGAGTTCACGTTGGCCAGCAATGGTGCGCGTTATGGGGTCAGTGTCTTCTTGCGGGGATTGACCAATGGGAAGAGTTGGAGGACCGGAAGGACTTTTGTCCTCCAGGCAATCAGAGCGCGGGCTTTGTGTCAACGAAGATTGAGTTTAACACCGACGAAAACTTCCTCCTGTGCCCAATATCTGTGAGTAAAACTCTTTCTTTTCTCTCCCTTTCCATTACTTTTCTCATTCTGGGTTTAAATTGTTGACTTGCAGGAACTGAAGGGAAAGGAAGTGAATCCAGTGAGGGTGCAGACTCTGGAAAGGTTGGCCTACTCTCTCTCTCTCTTAAAGACATTGACATCGTTTGCTCACTCATCTTGACACATTTATTTGTTTGGCTAGAAGGATGGCTGCTTTCCTAATGTTCACATTTAAATGGGTCGTTTTCCCAGGGAATGGCTGATATTTAAGGGGACAGTAAATTAATATAGGACAGGCTTAAGTGGAGTGATGTTATATGGTACATATTAGACACATATTTATGGTTTTCCAATAAAGTACATTTATTATTATTTCTAGTCTTGTAATATAGTACTGTAGCTATGTTATAGATTTTCAGACAGAGTCGTTATGACACAGAAGAAGTCCATTTGGCAACTAGAGTCCATACCAACTCTGCAGAGGAATCCAGTCAGATCCATTCCTCCTTTATATCCTCCTCACCCTGCAAGTTTATTTCCTTCAAGTGCCCATCCAATTTTGAAATAATTGATCATCTCTGCTTCCACCAACCCCATAGGCTATAGGCTGCCTAAATAAAGTTCTTCCTCACATCCTGCATGTATCTCTAATCAAGTAATACATTACTGTATATTACATGCATCTTTAGTCCAAAAAATATATTATATGTATTAGAATCAGTGAGCATGGACCTGTCGATCAGCATGAATTATCACCTTCAGAAGATTTGGGGCGGTGTATATTAAGTACAGCAGAGTGAGAATGGAGGGAGTGTGTGTGTGATGGAGATTTACAGCTTTTGGGGAATGAGAGAGGAAAGAATGTTTCATAGAAACTAGAATTGTTTGTTTTGAATTTCTAACCTGTACTGACTGATGATTTTTGTAAATTCCTTTCACAGGATATCTGGAGGTGAGGATTTGAAGACTGAAATCTCAAAATAAACATCACGCCATAATCTGACAGAGTCACTCGATTCATCGGGATGTGGATGTCATTGGCATTTGAATCTAGAAGGAGAAATGTTTATCTGTTCTGTTTGTGGGAGAGGATTTCAAACATCAGTGTGACCGGGAAAGCACCAAAACACACACAACCTGAATGAGAGTGTTCCAGTGAACTGACTGTGGAAAGAGCTTTAACCAGTTACACAGCCTGAAAAAACATCACAGCATTCACACTGGGGAGAAACCGTAAATCTGTTCTGTTTTAGATGAGTCTTCAACTGATCGTTGAACCTGGAAAGACAGAAGGACACCCACACCATGGAGAAAAGATGGAAGTGTCGGGGCTGTGGGAAGGGATTCCGTTGCCCATCTGATCTGGAAACTCATCGACGCAGTCACACTGGGGAGAGGCCATTCACCTGCTTCGTGTGTGGGGAGGGATTCAGCAAGTCATCCACTCTGCAGTCACACCAGCGAGTTCACACTGGGGAGAGGCCGTTCACCTGCTCCGAGTGTGGGAAGGGATTCACTCAGTCAACCAACCTGCTGACACACAAGCGAGTTCACACCAGGGAGAGGCCGTTCACCTGCTCTGTGTGTGGGAAGGGATTTAATCGAATATCCAGCCTGCAGGAACACCAGCGCGTTCACACTGGGGAGAGGCCATTCATCTGCCCTGTATGTGGGAAGGCATTCACTTGGTCCTCCCTTCTATTGAGACACCAGCGACTGCACCAGTGATTACAAGGGTTGATTCTGTTGTTATTGCGGCTGCGAATCACATCCAGGACTGAACCATGTTCATTCTTACAGCTGGACTGGCCGGTCTCATGACCTTGCTTCCAGTGGACTGATGCACTTTGAGACTTGTTGCGAATATCCAGTTTCATCTTTCATTTGGATCACAGAATGAAAGGGTGTTTGGAAGGAAAAAGAAATTCAGTTTGCCTTCCATTTTCTCCCAAAGCATGCCTCATTGTCATGAGGGGAACATTATTCCCCTCATGTGAGGGGAAAAAGAAGCTGGAAGATTTGCCTAGTTTGAAGCTAGAGGAAGAAATCTCCAGTGGTCCTCACCGTGAAAGACAGTTGGCCCTGTGCCAGAGAGCAGTCAGCTTGGAAAGAGCTGTGAAGAAGCTGTGGGAGCTGACTGGGAAAAAGCAGTCCAAAGCCAGCTGAAGAAGGCAGTGGCATCCTCACAGAGAGAAAGAGCTCTGGATGTCTAAGTCCCAGACTGGGGAGAAATCAAAGTAAATTCCAGAGGGCTGTGGCATAACTTGGTTTGGCCCCAAAGAAAGTGAATGAAGCCTCAAGATTTCATAAGGTAAGGGAACCATTGGGGAGGGAGTGGTGCTTTCTTCATTTATTCGTTGAGATATATATACAATAAAGTTTGTTTTTGTGTAAAAGCATGAAATTTTGTGGTGTAGTTCTTTCAGTTAATCACTGGCTGTTTAGACTTATCTTTAAACATGAACAGTCCATACCGGGATTGTAACATTCTAGTTTGTTGCCTGGTGAGAATAGTGACCAGAAATGGTCAGTGAGAATCTCCACAGAGAGCGAGGCAGCAGAAGCCAATCAGTGTCAGAAAGAGATGCCAGCATTTATTGTCCATCCTTAATTGCCCATGAGACGGTTGTGATGATCTTCCTTCTTCAACCGCTGCAGCCCACCTTGTCCAACTTATCTGTTGTGGTTTGGTGCAGCTGAGTTTCTTTCTCAGCCATTTCCGAGGAAGATTAAGAGTCAACCACATTGCTGTGGGTCCAGAGTCACACGTAGGCCAGACCAGGGAAGGACAGCAGATTCCCTCCCTCCAGGGTATTGGTGAACCAGGTGTAAGAGAATTCCAAAGATTCACAAACCTTCTGAGTGAAAACATTTCTCCTCATCTCAGTCTGAAATGATCGGCCCCTTATCCTGAGTCTGTGCTCCTGTGTTGTAGATTCTCCAGCTAGGAGGCAACAACCTCTCAATGTCTACCCTTCATACCCTGACACTGGCTGCACATTGGCTCCGCCAATTGTCAATTGACCCTCTGGCATCAAAGTGAGGGAGCCACACTCATGATAAATAAATCGTGGCTGGTTGACCTTGGCAGGCTTCCTGCTGCCCCCAGTTGATGCCGCTAACCCCTCCCCTTGACACCAGGCTTCCTCCCAGCCGTGGGATCACCATGTGGAGCAGGAACACCGGCTTTGCTCCTTGTGGCACTGAAGCCCAGTCTGGTGCACACCTGCCCCCCCTCCCACCCAGACAGATACCAGGGACCTGACATTGACCTCCATGGGGCCTAAAGTCAGAAGCATTTTCAAAGCAAATGCTGATGCTCCTTTAAATTGATGCATTTGTCACTGAAAGAAAAATCCAGTAAAAATCTAATTGTAATTTAGTACAGTGGCTATGTTATATATTTCCAGTTGGAGAGTTGTTACGTCACAAGAAATCCACTCAGTAACTTGGGTCCATGCCGACTCTCTGTAGAACAATCCAGTCAGTTCCATTCCCTCTCTCCATCCCCGTTCCCCTACAAGTTTATTTCCTTCAAATGCCCATCCAATTTCATTTTGAAATCATTTACTGTCTCTGCTTCCACCACCCTCGTAGGCAGCGAGTTCCAGGTCATGACCACACGCTGAAAATCCCCCCATATCTCTATCTTATTGAGTAGTGTATACGACACACATTTTTAGTTCAGTATATGCGTGTGTGTGTATATATATATATATATATATATGATTTTTATCACATTCCTCATACATGGTGAAGAATTCCTTCACCTTTGCAAAGACCATACAGGACTTGCACATCGATCGCAATGCCATGTCCATGTGCTTGTTCAACATTGCGAGCCTATTCACTAATACACCGCTCAGGGAAGCCATAGAGATTTGCACCAAGTCACTATGTCATGGCAATCTAACCCTCCACCATTGTCTGAATCTGCATTCATTGAACTTATGAACTCAGTAACTCGTGCAGTTGAGTTCTGATTTAATGACACCATGTCTGCCCAAATGGATAGTGTTGACATGAAATCCCACCCCCAGGCCCAGCTATCATGAACATCTTTCTCAGTTTCCATGAGAAACACGTCTTTGATGGACTAACCCCTAACCTCCTACCCCTTGTGTATTCCCAAGACGTAGATGATATATTAGTTATATTTGAATCTGCAGCTGCATCTAAGGTTTTCCTTACATATCTTAATGGGTTCCAGCCGGTGCTCAAATTCCCCTTTGAAATGGAGCAGTCAAAGGAGCTCCCATTCCTCAATGTGGTGGTTGAGATACCTGCTAATGGGTTCTCTACTACCGTCTACTGCATGCCTGCCTTCACTGGTTAATATATGTGTTGTGATTCCGACATTTCCACGCACTATAAGATTGGCCTAATCAGCAATCTCGTAAACAAGGCCCTGAGCCATTTGCTCACCATGCAAGCTTGATGCCAAATAGGCTGCATCAAAGCTATCCTGCGGGTTAATGGCTACCATGACCAGACCAGGGGTCGCTGTATAATCGCGCAAACTCATGAATGGGCCAAAGGCCTTGGGTCCTGAAAATGCCCAGTCTACCTCAGATTATCCTGGAAGCATAAGGTGTCTCAAAAATTTAAGCAACACTGTTACTATGCAGTGGCAACATTAGTGATATTCTTCACTAACAGAATGCTGATGTGAAACCAAAAAGACATTCTGTCTACCACACAAATGAGTAACGTGGTATATGAATTTCAGTGCTGGGGTTTTGTCAGGTATGTAGCTCGTATGTCTCAATGACTGGCGGATCATATCAAGCAGCACATCTTTTTGGCTGTTCGCAACAGGCAAAGTACTGACTGTAGTTAACCAGACAGAGCTTGCAAAACTCAGAACGTGGTGACTAACAGATATGATTCCGCAATTGGACAACACTTACTAAACGATCCTGATTGTGCTAAGAATGAAACTAACAACCAATTTAAGATTATCAGTCAGACTCTCAGTGTGGCTCACCAAGATTCAAACACCAGGCCCCATTTTTTTCAAACAGAAAGAACATGTCCATTCATTGCACCTTTTTCAACTGAACAGAAGCTTTGGGGACAGCCATTCCCTTGTTCATTCCCCAAGGCAATGAATTGACCAATCAGAGTCAACTTGTCTGGTTTGAATTTTTAAGAAAAGCTTGGCAGTTACTGTTCCCTGGTGCATTCTCCATGGCGACAGCTCTACCAATCACAGTCCACTTGCCAACCAATCAGCACCCCTTTTTCATACCCGTTGTTCCCTTTGAGATTTGGTATTCTTGCGGATCTGTCCTGATGAGGGCAAGATGAAAAGCTTTGACATCATGTCTCTTTTCTCGGCAATACTAAAGTTCTGTACTACCAAGTGACTACCTGTTGATATCATTAATGTAGTTAATATGTTCCAAAGGAGAGTCAAATTGGACTCGAAACGTTAACTCTGTTCCCCTTTCCACAGATGCTGCCAACCTGCAGAGTTTTTCCAGCACTTTGTTTTTATTTCAGATCTCCAACATCTGCAGTATTTTGCTTTTATATTAATCTGACCCTTAAGCGATTTAGTTATGGCAGTTAATAACATTTATTCAAGTACAGTGCTTACTTTGTTAATTTGTTAATAAAGTGGTGTTAATTCATTGATATTTGTCTGGACTTAATTTCATTACCTTTTTTTTTACTGACTGGGGTCTCCCTCTCTCTCTCTGTGCCTCGTGTTTCCCTCAGCACACTAACTGGGCTATCCATCAAATCTTGGGACGTGCATGCTTCATACAAACAGTGAGACAGTGAGCAGGTTATTGCTGAGTAAGTGCTGCCTGATAGCATTGTTGATGAACCTTCCACTATTTTATGGCACAGTTCTAAAGAGTGAGCAGGGACAGAGGCTCCTGCGGGTCCATGTGCATTGATGGTGGAAATGGAAACAAGAAGTGATTTCAAAAGGAAACTGGATGGGCACTTGTGGGAAATAAACTCACAGGGCTACGGTGACAGAATGGGCAATGGGACTGACTAGTTTGCCGTAGAGTCAGCACCATGGATTCGATGGGCCAAAAAGACCTCCTTCTCGGTCCTACTGAATCTGTGATCTAAAGAGCACAATTTCAGCTGCTCCAGTCTCTCCAACTGACTGGAGTCCTTCATCCCCAGTGCCATTCAGATAAATCCTCTCTCCAGCCTCTCAGAGAGCTGCACATCTTTCCTAAAGAGTGGGGCCCGTATACGGGGTTCCGGTCTACAGAAATAGAATTGAAAAGCAGGGAGGTTATGTTGAGCTTGTCTAGAACCATGGTTAGACTACACTGGGATTAATGTCAACATTAGTGATCTCCATTTATGAAAAGGAAATAGAAGCACTGGATAAGGGGCAACAAAGATTCGCAAGAATAATCCCAGAACTGAGCATTTAACCCTCAGGAAAGGAGGGGGCTGTTTTTCTCCAGAAAAGAGAAGACTGAAGGGTGACCTAATGGAAATCTTTAAGATTATGAAGGGGTTCAATAATTCAACAGGGATTTCATGAGAAACCTCTTTACCCAGTGAGTGGTGAGGATGTGGAACTCACCACCACAGCGAGTGGTTGAGGTGAACAGCATGAATACATTTAAGGGGAAGCTAGATACATATATGAGGGAGAAAGGAATAGAAGGATATGCTGATGGGGGGAGATGAAGAGGGGTGGGTGGAGGCTCATGTGGAGCATAAATACTGACATAGAGCAATTGAACCAACTGGCCTGGCCCTGTGCTATAGACTCAATGGAACAGAAACAAATGTATTTATTTTAAATCTACCTGTAGTGGTAGGAAGAACACTATTTACTATCCAGGATAAAATAAATGTCCTTCATCAGCTTTTGTGGATTATTTCAGTGGAAATGTGCCCTCTCAGGCTCAAAGAGCGTCTGCCCACTGGAAGCAAAGTCATGAGACCGGCTAGTCCAGCAGAAAGAAACCCTCTGACCCTCCCACTTCACCAACTGTCAGAATGAACATGGTTCAGTCCTGGGTGTGATTAACAGCAGCAGAATCCAACTCCTGTCATCACTTGTGAGCTCACTGGTGTCTCAGCAAGGTTGGATGACTGAGTGAATACCTTTCCACACTTGGAGCAGGTGAACAGTCTCTCCCTGGTGTGAACTCGGTGGTATGCCAGTACAGAGGATGAAACACCAAATCTCCTCCCACACGCAAGGCAGGTGAATGGCCTTTCCCCGGTGTGAACTTGCTGGTGTCTCAGCAGGTGAGATGACTGAGTGAAGCCCATCCCACACACAGGTGAACAACATCTCCCCAGTGTGAACCTGCTGGTGTGTCAGCAGATGGGATGCCTGAATGAATCCCTTCCTACAAAGGGAGCAGGTGAACAGCCTCACCCCAGTGTGAATTCGCTGGTGTGTCAGCAGGGTGGATGAATTACTGAATCTGTTCCCACACTCAGGGCAGGTGAACGGTCTCCCTCCTGTGTGAACTCACTGGCGTGTCAGCAGTTGGGACGAATTACTGAACCCTTTCCCACACACAGAGCAGGTGAATAGCCTCTCCCCAGTGTCAATGTGATTCCAGTGCAGGTGGGGAAGGCAATCCCTTCCAACAGTCTATTCCATGGTTTCTCCATGGTGCGGTTGTCCTTGTGTCTCTCGAGGGTTGATGATCGGTTGAAGCCTCATCCACATACAGAACACGTGTACAGTTTCTCCCTGCTGTGAATGGTGTGATGTGTTTTCAGGCTATGTAACTGGTTAAAGGTCTTTCCACAGTCAGTGCACGGGAACACTCTCACTCGGGTGTGTAGTCACACTGATGTTTAAAACCTTCTGATGCAGACAGACCAGAAAACAGTTTTCCTCCTAGATTCAAAACTGATGAAATTCATAGGCCAATGATATTCAGGTCCTGATGAATCGAGTGATTCTGTCAGATGTTGACGTGACCTTTCATTTCAGATTTCTGTCTGCAATCTGTCCTGCAAAATGAGTTCGCAAAAGTCATCATTGTCAGCATAGGATAGAAATTCAGAACAGACAATTTTAGATTCCATGGAAAACTTTTTCCTCTCTTATTCCCCAAAAGCTCTAAATCTCCACCTCACACACTCTCCATTCTCACTCTGCTGTACCTGTTATACACCCTCCCAATTCTCCTGAAGATGGTGATTCATGCCGATAGATCCATGTCGACTGCTTCTTGTATTGGACCTTAAAATTTTCATACAATGAAAAAAAGGTTCCACAAAATCACCAGCATTTCCCCCCTCAGCATATTTGGCACTAATTCCAGTTACAGATTCCCACAACTCTCTGTATTTCCCAGGGGAGGGTGAAGAAAGTGATTTACTCACAGATGTCGGTCAGAGGAGGAAGTTTTAGTGTTTGCGAAGCTAAAAAGAAATGTTGTTCTGTTTAAAATCAAACTACATGACTCGGAAGAAAATAAAGCGAAGACACTTCACAAAGTCCCCTCCCCTCCCCTATTCCTGCAGCTGGCAACCCAGCGCGCAGGCGCAGAAAGCACTGCTGACCCGAGCTGCCCGGAGCAGGCGCAGTGCGGCTGCCGCCAGCGGTTACGCTCGATCTCTTTTTGGATCAGGCAGCCGCCGTAGACAGTGTGGGGGGGAAAGGTCAGTTCGCCGAGCGGCTTCTCAGTCTGTGCGGAGCCGTCAGCCGGTTACCTGGAAACCTTGTCTCGAGAAGGGGGAGGGGGGACAAAGGGTGGGGGCAGGGCTCCCGTGTCCGCGCGCCTGGCCTGCAAGATTGGAACCCGAGGACGTCACCGCGGAGCAGAGTGATTCCCATTGGCTGGTACAGGTAGGGTTCGATTGTGGACGTAACAATGCGGAAGTTGAACAATGAGCTTCAGGCTAAAACTTCTGTGCAACATCTGTGAGGAAATCAATGTATTTATTGTATGTCTATTTATTTTCTAATTCTGGTCTTAAATTGTTGACTTGCAGGAACTAAAAGGAAAAGAGTTAGTCCAGGGAGGGTGCAGTCTAGAAAGGTTGGCGCAATCTCTACTCTCAAAGACATTGACATCCTTTGCTCTCTCAGCTTGACACATTTATTTGTCTGGCTAAAAGAATGGTCTCTTTCCTGATGTACAGAATTAAAGGGATGGTTTCCCCAGAAGGCTGACATTTAAGAGGACATAGTAAGGTAGGACATGTCTTGTGTATAGATAGCGTACGTCTAGTGTCATATATTACATTCTAGATATTGTTGGTTCTCTAATAAAGTACATTATTTATTTCCAATTTTGTAATGTAGCACTGTATATGTCCAGCTATCGACTCATTATAGCATAGAAGGAGTCCATTTAAGGGACAG
The DNA here is from genome assembly GCF_964194155.1 of Cetorhinus maximus. Lineage (NCBI taxonomy): Eukaryota > Metazoa > Chordata > Chondrichthyes > Lamniformes > Cetorhinidae > Cetorhinus > Cetorhinus maximus. The sequence continues at coordinate 287,873 of NW_027596400.1, forward strand.
TAAATTAATATCAGACAGAGATATGTCTAGTGCTGTTATATGGTACATATTATTTATGATTCTCTAATTAGGTACATTCAGTTAATTTCTAGTCTTGTATTACAGAAATGTAGTTACATTATATATTTCCAATCACAGAGACATTACGGTACAAAAGGGTGTCCATTCAGCAACTCAAGTCCATGCCGACTCTCTGCAAAGCAATCCAATCAGTCCCATTTCCCCTCTATATCCCCGTTCCTCTGCAATTTTATTTCCTTCAAATCAATTTCATACATCCATCCAATTTCATTTTGAAATTATTGATCATCTTTTCTCCCAGTACCCTCTGCGGCAGTGAGTTGCTGTATGTCTGTGTTCGGGACAGGAAGCAGTGAGAATGGACCTGCTGATCAGCATGAATTGGCACCTTCAGAAAAATTGGGAGGATGTTTATTAGGTCCAGCAGAGTGACAATGGAGGCAGGGTGTGTGGGACAGAAATTTACAACTCTTAGGGGAATGAGAGAAGAAAGAATGTTCCATTGGTTCTGAATTTCTATCCTGTACTGACTGATGGCTTTTGTAAACTTCTTTTACAGGATATTTGAAGGGGTGGAATTACGGATGGGAAACTCAAATGAAGCATCACGTTAAGATCTGATACAGCAACTTGATTCATCAAAATCTGAATATCATCAGTCTTTGATTCCATAAGAGAAAGGTTTGTCTGTTCTGTCTGCATCCATAATTTTTAAAAATTAGTATGACTGGAAAAGCACTGAGAGACACACACACACCCAAGTGAGAGTGTTCCAGTAAACTGACTGTGGAAAGAGCCTTAACCAGTTCCACAGCCTGTTTGCACCATTTACACTGGGGAGAGACCATATACATGTTTTGTGTGTGGACGAGGCTTCAGCTGACAGTCAAACTAGAGAGAAACAAGGACACTTGCATCATGGAGAAACCGTGGAAATGTGTGGACTGTGTGAAGGCATTCAGATCTCCATCTTTGCTGGAGATTCATCGACGCACACACACTGGGGAGAGGCCGTTCACCTGCTCTGAGTGTGGGAAGGGATTCAGCGATTCATCCAATCTGCTGGCACACCAGCGGGTTCACACTGGGGAGAGGCCGTTCACCTGCTGTGTGTGTGGGAATGGATTCAGTCAACTATCCAACCTGTTGCGACATCAGCGAGTTCACACTGGGGAGAGGCCATTCACCTGCTCCCAGTGTAGGAAGGGATTCACTCGGTTATCCAGCCTGCAGACGCACCAGCGAGTTCACACTGGGGAGAGGCCATTCACCTGCTCCATCTGTGGGCAGGGATTCAGTGATTCATCCACCCTGCGGCAGCACCAACAACTGCACAGTGGGGAGAGGCCGTTCACCTGCTCTGAGTGTGGGATGGGATTCACTCAGTTATCCAGGCTGCTCAGACACCAGCCAGTTCATACTGGGGAGAGACCGTTCACCTGCTCCGTGTGTGGGAAGGGGTTCACTCGGTTATCCAGCATGCTCAGACACCAGCGAGTTCACAAGTGATCACAGTCATTGGATTCTGTTGTTATTCACATCCAGTGGAAAGGTAGACTGTATGAGAATGAAGATAGCTCTAACTATTGTGGAAAGGATAGTAGAAATTAAAAATAAAGATACTCCCCAGTGTGGTAAAGAGATTGTGTAGAGGATGGAAATGAGTCAAAAAGACTGATATGTTTTCACAGTCATAGAGTTGGACATTTGATATCAGATTATTGGAGATTAAAAAGTAAACCAGTGGCATTGGTAAAAGTGGCTGGTGTTTCTCCAGAGAAAGTTGCACCAAAAGGGGAAGCTTGTGAGAAATCAATACCTTCTAATGTATTTACCATGGGTGAAAATAGAGATTTGAGGGATTATGAAGGATTTATGTTTGAAGAGGAAGTCACTCCATTTTTGTCCAAGAAAGAACCTGGAAAGATTGTTATCCTTAGAGACACTGGCTCATCTCAGAGCTTATTGTTAACAAAAGATTTAGACTTTTCTTCAAGATGTTCACTGAACAAAAATGTATTGGTTCGGGGTGTTGATGGGGAGTGTGTGCCTATCCCATTGTGTAAAGTCAGTTTAAACTATGCTTTCATAGAAGGTCTGTTATTGTTGGTGTTATTGATTATGTATGTAGATTTTATATTGGGGAATGATATAGGCTCCTCTGACAGCACCTTCCAAACCCACGACCACTACCATTTAGAAGGACAAGGTCAGCAGACACATGGGAACACCACCACCTGGAAGTTCCCCTCCAAGTCACCACCATCCTGACTTGGAAATATATCGCCGTTCCTTCACTGTCGCTGGGTCAAAATCCTGGAACTTCCTTCCTAACAGCACTGTGGGTGTACCTACACCACATGGACTGCAGCAGTTCAAGAAGGCAGCTCACCACCACCTTCTCAAGGGCAACTAGGGATGGGCAATAAATGCTGGCCCAGCCAGCGAAGCCCACATCCCATGAATAAAAAAAAAAATAATAGGTGATATTGTTTTTCCACTTTCTGGGACCGTGTTCACAGTTCAGAAGATGTTCCTGTGAGTAAAAAAAAACCCTAGCCTATTCGTGACCCGGTTAAGCTACAAACTGATACAAAATAAAGATAGTGATGTGTCCACCCTAGTCACGGACAGTGCAGAGTCAGGAAAAGTGCCTGAAACATCTCAAGATAAAAGCCCACTTCAGAAGGAACTAAGATCTCAAAGATACCCTAAAGGGTTAATGACACCGAACACTGAATTATATGTAGCTGCCTGTGCTGAGACAGAACAAGATATAACAGCAGCAGGAGTTCAGGCAAAGGGACAGTTCACAGAAAAAACACTTCAAACTCCAAAATGATTGGAATGAAATAGTTTGTGAGTGACGTGGGAGACTCAAAATGTTTGAAAAAAGAATTGAAAGTCCAGAATGAAGAAGCTGTCAACATCACTGGAAAAAAATTAAATTAAGCTCGATCTGAATGAGATTAGGCGAACCGAAAGGATAATAAATTGTTCAAAGACCAGACCACACAGGAGTATCAAACACTTTTGCTTGAACATAAAAAGCATTTTGTGATGAGAGATGTATATTTTTGTGATGATGTTTTCTGTGTAGAAAGCTGTGGGTGTGTGTGGAAGGTTAATTAAGCAAGGGGGAGGTTACTAGAGAAAGGTTGTCTGAGGTCTAAGAGATGAAAGGTTAAAGGTGTTAGGTTTGTGCATGTGGTGCAGAGGTTATGGTGGGTTTGAGTTACAAGTAAATAGGTTGGTTCTGAAATTTGCGTTGTGATATCAGTGGGAAATGGGTTTTTCAGCTTTGAATTTCAAAAAGGGAGTTCAGAAGTAACAGGGGACATTTACATCTAACAGGGATTCCATGAGTAAATAGGGGAAGGCATATTAAATTTTATTGACCCAAAAGTAGAGGCAAAACAGAAAACATGAAATATTTTTATATTTGGAGAAGTTGAATTACAAAGAGGTGTTTCAGGACAATGGAACCTGAGATGAAAGGGGAAAAAGATATTTAAGGAAAGGGGTGTTTAACTGTTGAGGGTTGCTGTGGGGGAACCCACTGAGGTTCAGCTTCTCTGTGTGTGAGCGGCTGAGAAACTGTAAAAGTTTAGAATTGGAGGGAGCCACCCAGTGTTAAGCCAGAAGTCTTTGTTTTAGGAAACAGTTTATTTCTGAACCTCCTTTTGGAATTCCATATCAGAGTGGAAGTGCCTGAGAATCCGTGAGGTACACCTTTGGTAAAGTGAGAATAATTCCTTGACATGGGTAATGTTTACTGGGTTTTTATGGTCAAAATCTGTCAGGGGTTGCTGCCAAAAAGGTAGTGCAGTTGTCTACTTTTGACAAAGCATGTTTTTGAGGGTTGTTCTGGAAGGCTGTTTTAACTTTTATCTTGTGTGCTTAAGCTTTCCTTTTTAATAAATCCTTTAATTAAAAAAATTCTAAAGCTATGACTGGAGTTCTGTGCTTTTGAGGTCAGTTGCTCTTCCTCCTTGTTTTCGCAAAAAAAGTTTATTATCAGCAAGACAGACTTCACTCAGGAGTCTGGCTTGCTCAGCAATAACATCAGCTGTGGTCATAACATTTTGAGTGACATTCTTAAAATGGCGAAAGAAGATTTTTTACCAGTGACCTACACAGCAGATTAGCTTGGAAGCATTGGAAAAATAACAAGGAACTGAGCAGCCACAATCAAGAGATGATAAATGAAAGTTTAACCTCTGAGAATAGCTGGAACTGAGGAGAATTCTCCAGAGCACTGTGACATACTTGATGTGCCTTATGAGAGAATCATGGGGAAACTAAGATGTAAACCTGAGGGCACAACATATGTAGTTATAAACCATATTAAGTTATTAGTACTTGCTTTGTTTAGTTCTTTTATGTACAATAAAGTTTGTTTTGGTAAAAAAAACAAGTGAAATCTTGTTGTGTAGCTTTATTGGTTAAAACAAGGTGTTTGGCTTTCTTTTGAGAGTAGTGACAATGCCAAGACCGTACCTTGTTTCCTCCTTGGTTGAGACGTAATCTGTGTCCACTTCATTCTTCCACTGGTCGTATGGCTCAGACTCCGAGAGCATTCGTGGGTAATCAGACCCTAACAATTTCCACTTGCTTTCAGCCATTTCTCACAAAAGATGCTAGGATTGTAGGACTCTGTGTGAAATCTTATTTTCCTTGAGTTTCAAACCTTCACCATTAGACAAACATTCTCTGTTAACATATTATAGTACTGACAGCCTTATGGTAAAAGAAGAAACTGCAGCCAATCTTTACTTGGTATAGATTTATTCACAGAGTGAAACATTACAGGTATAGGCCTCCTGACTCCACTCTATGTCAGTAAGTGTCTCTTATATGGGCTTATGTAACCATCCAATCAATGCCCTTCACCTGTAGATACTTAACCTCAATTGATACAATTAACACCAACGGTCAGAGCATCTAAAAGGCTCTAATTGGTGTGACTGCCATGGTGTCTCAGCAGCTCGGATGAATGAGTGAATTCCTTCCCACAAACTGAGCAGGTGAACAAATCTCTCCATTGTGAACTCGCTGGTGCCTCAGCAGGTTGGATGAATCACTGAATCCTTTCCCACGCACGGAGCAGGTGAACGGCTTCTCTCCACTGTGAACTCGCTGATGTCTCTGCAGGTTGGATGAATCGCCGAATCCCTTCCCACAGTCAGAACAGGTGAACGGCTTCTCCCTGGTGTGAACTCGCTGATGTCTCAGTAAATCATGTGACATTCTAAAGGTCTTTGTGCAGTGACAGCAGCTGAACAGTCTCTCCTCAGTGTGAATTCCTACCTGATGGTCCACCAGCACATAATGTGTAAAGCAGTTCCCACAGTCAGAGCATTGAACAGGTTTCTCATTGGTCTGAGTACCTTGGTGCCCCAGCGGACTGGGCTGACTGAATCCCTTCCCACACATGGAGCTGGTGAATCGCCTCTGCCTGGTGAGAATACGTTGGTGTGTAAGCAGGAGGGATGAGTGAGTGAATCCCTTCCCACACTCAGAGCAGGTGAACAGCCCCTCACCAGTGTGAAATCGTTCATGCTTCCGCAGGGCAGATGACCGTGTGAATCCCTTCCCACACTCAGAGCAGGTGAATGGTCTCTCCCCAGTGTGAACTCGCTGATGTCTCTGCACGGTGGATGAATCAATGAATCCCTTTCCACACACGGAGCAGATGAACGGCCTCTCCCCGCTGTGGCTGCGGTGATGAGTTTCCAGTTCACAGCGGGGCACGGAATCCCTTCCCATAGTCCCCACATTTCCATGGTTTCTCCATGGTGTGGGGGTGCTTGTGTCTCTCCAAGTTCTACAGTCAGTTGAAGCCTCATCCACACACACAACACGTGTCTGGTTTTTCCCTGCTGTGAATGTTTTTCAGCTCTGTAACTGGTTAAAGCTCCTTTCATAGTCAGTGCAGTGGCACACATTCACGAGGGTGTATGCATCTCAGTGCTTTTCAAGTTAGATTAATGTTTAAAACCTTTTGAAACAGGCAGACATTTCTCCTTCTAAATTCATAGGCTGATGTCATTCACGTCCCAATGCGTTGGGTAACTTTGTCAAATCTTGACGTGATGTTTGGTTTGATATTTCTGTCTGTAAATCCTCCTCTTCTAATATCCTGTAAAAGGAGTTTACAAAAGTGATCACTGTCAGTAAAGGATAGAAATTCAGAATAGACAATTCTAATTTCTATGGAACATTCTTTCCTCCCTCAATCCCCAAAAGCTGTAAACCTCAGTCCCACACTCTCCCACTATCCTCACTCTGCTGTACCGAAAACACACCCTCCCAATTCTCCTGAAGGTTCTGATTCATGCTGATCGACAAATCCATGCTCACTGCTTCCTGTACTGGACACAGAGACCTGAAAATCTTCATGCAGGCTGTCAGCCTAATATAAATATGTTTATGTTACTAGACTAAAAATGAATATAATGTACAGTCCCGTATCACTTGGTTAGATGTGGAGGGGGCAATGTGCGGAAAAGCTCCATTTATGCAGTGAGTGGTCATGACCTGGTGGAAGTGAAGACAATCAATGATTCAAAATGAAATTGGATGTGCACTTGAAAAAATGAACTTGCCGGGGAACCAAGATATAAAAGGGGAATGGGGCTGACTGGATTGCTATACAGGGAGTCGGCATGGACTTGAGTTGTCAAATAGAATCCTTCTGTGCCGCAATGACTATGTGACTGGAAATATATAATGTAGCTACAGTACTATATTAGAAGATTAAAAATAACAAAATGTGTTATAGAACCATAAATATTATACCTAATATGTAACATATAACAACACTAGACATATCTTTGTTGTTATGATTCCCATGGAGACCGATAACCTTAAAATAAACACATTCCCAGACAAACCCAATGGAATAAACCGAAGGACAAGGTTTCACTTTTTAAATTTTTACTGTAACAATCAAACTAAAATCAACACAAATGAAACATGCATTAACAGACAAACAGGATTTGAACAGACAGGATAAATTTGACTTTAAACAGTTTATACAATAAAAAACAGGTTCCACAAAATCACCAGCATTTCCCCCCTCAGCATATTTGGCACTAATTCCAGTTACAGATTCCCACAACTCTCTGTATTTCCCAGGGGGGAAATAAAGTGTTTTACTCACAGATGTTGGACAGAGGAGGAAGGTTTAGTGTCTGTGTGAAGTTAATAACAAACGCTGTGCTGTTTAAAATCAAACTCAGAAATAAATGAAGGGAAGACATTTTGTAAACTCCCCCCCAGTGCGCAGACGCAGACGCAGAAAGCGCTGCTGACCCGAGCTGTCCGGAGCAGGCGCAGTGCGGCTGCCGCCAGCGGTCACTCTCGATCTATTTTTGGACCCAGCCAACCGCCGTAGACAGTGGGGGGAGGGAGAATTCGCCGTGCGGCTTCTCGTTCTGGCCGGGGCCGTCAGCTGGTTACCCGGAAACCTTGGCTCGAGGAGGTGCAGGGGGAGCGGGAACAATGGGTAGGGGTGGGACTCCCGTGTCTGCGCGCCTGGCCTGCAGACTGCAACCCGAAGACGTCACCGCGGGGCAGAGTGATTCCCATTGGCTGATTCAGGCAAGGTGCCATGGTGGACGTCACAATGCGTCGTTGGACAATGAGCTTCGGACTAAAACGTCCTCCTCTGGGTAACATCTGTGGGGAAATCAATGTTTCCTCATTTCTATTTATTTTCTAATTCTGGGCTTAAATTGTTGAATTGCGGGAATTGAGGGAAGGAGGTGAATCCAGGCAGGGTGGAGACTCTAGAAAGGTTGCCCCAGGACTCAGTAAAAAGGGTGGTTTGTCCAGGTAATGGCTGGTATTTAACGTGACAGTACAGTAATATGAGAAAATGCTGAGCTGGTTAAACCTTAACTCAATGGAGTTCAGAAGAATGAGAGGTGATTTTATTGAAACAAATAGGATCCTGAGGCTGTTTGACAGGGTAGATGCTTGGAGAATGCTTCACCTCGCAGGGGATTCTAGAATTAGGGGTCACAGTATAAAAATAAGTGTTCTCTCATTTAAGGTGGGGAGGAATTTCTTCTCTCAGGGGGCATTACTCTTTGGAATTCTCTTCCACAGGGAGTACTGCAGGCTGGGTCATTGAACACATTCAAAGCTGAGTTGGACACATTTTTGATCGACAAGGGAGTCAGCATTATGGGGACAGGCAGGAATGTGCAGTTAAGGCCACATCAGATCAAGTAGGATCTTATTGAATGGTGGAGCAGGCTTGATGGGATGAATGGCCTTCTCCTTATCCATTTCTTATAATCTCTCCAGGAAAGGAAGCAGTGAGCATGGATCTGTTCAGGAGAATTGCGACGGTGAATATTTGGCACAGCAGAATGAGAATGGAGCGATTGTGTGTGGGATAGAGATTTACAGGTGTGAGGGAACAAGAGATGAAAGAATGTGCCGTAGTAACGAGAATTGCCTGTTCTGAATTTCTCACCTTTACTGACAGTGATGACTTTTCTAAACTCCTTTTACAGGATATTAGAAGGGGAGGATTTGTAGTCAGAAATCTCAAACCAAACATCACGTCAAGATCTGACGGAGTCACTCAATTCATCGGGACCTGAATATCATCAGCCTTTGAATCTAATGGAGAAATGTTTGTCTGTTCTGATTGCTTCATAAGGTCTTAAAGTTCAATGTGACTGGAAAAGCATCAAGATGCACACGCCCACGTGAGAGTGTTCTCGTGCACTGACTGTGGAAACAATATTAACCATTTACACAGCTTGACAAAAACATCAGACCATTCACAGCATGGAGAGACTGTACACGTGTTCTGTTTGTGGATGAGTCCTCAACTGATCGTCGAACCTGGAGAGTCACAAGGACACCCACACCATGGAGAAACGGTGGAAATGTGGGGACTGTGGGAAGGGATTCCAGTCCCCTTCTGCACTCGAAATTCATCGACGCATTCACACCGGGGAGAGGCCATTCACGTGCTTTCTGTGTGGGAAGGGATTCGCTCGGTCATCCAACCTGCTGACACACCAGCGAGTTCACACAGGGGAGAGGACATTCACTTGCTCTGTGTGTGGGAAGGGATTCACTCGGTCATCCAACCTGCTGACACACCAGCGAGTTCACACCGGGGAGAGGCCATTCACCTGCTCTGAGTGTGGGAAGGGATTCGCTCATTTTTCCGCCCTGCAGACACACCAGCGAATCCACACTGGGGAGAGGCCATTCACCTGCTCTGTGTGTGGGAAAGGATTCACTCAGTTATCTAGCCTGCTGAGACACCAGCGAGTTCACACTGAGGAGAGACCATTCACCTGCTCTGCTTGTGGGAAGGAGTTCAGTAATTCATACAACTTGTTGACACACCAGCGAGTTCACACTGGGGAGAGGCCGTTCACGTGTTCTGACTGTGGGAAAGGATTCACTCAGTTAGCCAACCTGTTGAGACACCAGCGAGTTCACAAGTGATTACAGGGGCTGGATTCTGCTGTTATTGCTACTGGTATAAGCTACTAGTTCGACCTCAGCTGGAGTATTGTGTACAGTTCTGGGCACCATACTATAGGAAGGATGTGAATGGATTAGAGACAGTGCAGAAGAGGTTTACGGGAATGGCTCCAGGGATCAGAAATTTCAGTTATGAGGATAGGTTGGAGAGGTTGGAACTGTTCTCCTTGGAGTAGGGAAGGCTAAGAGGAGAGTTGATAGAGGTGTCCAAAATTATGAGGGGGCTGGACAGAGCACATGGGGAGAAACTGTTCCCACTCAAAGAAGGGTCAAGAATGAGGGGGCAAAGATTTAAAGTGAGTTGCAAAAGAAGCAAATGTGATGTGAGAGAAAAACCTTTTCACGCAGCGAGTGGTTTGAGTCTGGAATGGACAGCCTGGGAGTGTGATGGAGGCAGGTTCAATCGAGGCATTCAAGAGGACATTGGATGATTATTTGAATGGAAAAAATGTGCAAGGATACGGGAAAAAGGCAGGTCAATGGCACTAAGTCATAATGTTCATTCGGAGAGCCAGTGCAGACTGGATGGGCCGAGTGGCCTCTTATGCCATAACAATTCTGTGATTCTGTTAACCACATCCAGGACTGAACAATGTTCATTCTGACAGTTGGTGAAGTGGGAGGGTCAGAGGATTTCTTTCTGCTGGACTGGCTGGTCTCTCAACTTTGCTTCCAGTGGGCTGATGCTCTTTGAGCCTGGGAGTGCATATTTCCACTGAAATGATCCACAAAAGCTGATGAAGAAAATTTATTTTATCCAGGATAATAAATCATGTTTTTCCTACCACGACAGGTAGATCTAAAATATATACATTTGTCTCTGTTCCATGGAGTCTATAGCACAGGCCAGGCCAGTCAGCACAATTGGTCTATGTCAGTACTTATGCTCCACATGGGCTTCTACCCACCCTCTTCATCTTCTCCATCAGCATATCCTTCTATTCCTGTCTCCCTCATGTATGTATCTAGCTTCCTCTTCAATGTATTCATGTTATTCAGCTCAACCACTCGCTGCGGTAGTGAGTTCCACTTTCTCACCACTTGCTGGGTAAGGAGGTTTCTCATGAAATCCCTATTGGATTATTGAACCCCTTCATAATCTTAAGGACTTCCATCAGGTCACCCTTCAGCCTTCTCTTTTCTAGAGAAAAGTCCCCCAGCCTTTCCTGAGGGTTAAATGCTCTCAGTTCTAGTATTATTCTTGTGAGTTTTTATTGCCCCTTCTCCAGTGCCTCTATTTCCTTCTTCTAAATGGAAATCACAAATATTGACACTACTCCCAGTGCAGTCTAACATGGTCCTAAACAAGTTGACCTCCCTAGTATCTAGTGAACTAGCATCTTATACCAGTAGCATAACCTCCCTGCTTCTCAATTCTGTCCCTCTAGAAAGGAACCCTATATATGGGCCAACATTTAAGGAAAGATGTGAAATTCTTTGAGAGGCTGGAAACAGGATTTACAAGATGACAGACTTCAGTTAGTTGGAGAGACTGGAGCAGCTGAAATTCCTCTCTTTATGTCATAGAATCATTAAGATAAGGAATGGGACCATTCAGCCAATCAATTGCATGACAGCTGTCCAGAGTAAACTGGTCAGTCCTATTGTCCCATTCCATCCCCACATGCCTGTAGGTTTATTTCCCACAAGTGCCCACCCAATTTCCTTTCAAAATCACTCCATCATCTCTGCTTCTATCACTCTCATTGGAAGCAGATTCCAGGTCTTTGCCACTCACTTTAAATGGCTACAAGACTCAGAGAGCAGAGATGGAGCACATTAGGCCCATCGTGCTCATGCTGGCTCTTTGAAAAACTACCCAATTAATTCAGTCGCCCTGCAGTTTACTTTTGCTTTCAAAAATCTGTCCAGTTCCCTTTTAAAAGATCGAGCTGAATCTGCTTCTCGCAAAGTTTTCAGGGAGTGAATTCTAAATCACAACAACTTACTGTTCTAAAACAAATAATTCAGGATATAGTGTGTTTGAAGTTTCACATAGCATTCGAGATGGTATCAAAGACGTGATTATTACACAAAATTAAGGCTCAATCTTTATCAATGGTTTTGAGGAAGAGATTGAAATATATCCAAGTTTGTGGACAATCAGAAAAAAATGCATTTCTGTAGCACCTCTCAGGACCACAGGACTCCCTAAAGCGTTTTACAGCCAATGCAGCAGTTTTGAAGTGTAGTCAATGGTATAATGTAGGAAACTGTAGGCAGGTCTGCGTAATGAAATTCAGTTTTAAAAATCAATCGCTTTCATAATATATTCACTGTTATAAGTAACAAGGTCAAGGAAGCCATCTTAACCTCTACAAGGATTGTTGCCTTTTCACATTCTGCAACTTCACTTTATTGACTATATGTTCATTTTGTATTAAAGCCCATCATAAAACATATGATTATTCAGTAATGACCCTTGATTAAGTTATCATTAGTCACTCAATGCAAAAGACAATTATATTGTAGTGGCTGGATCTTTATTTTTAAACATTAAGACTGGAAAAGGAGACACGTCTAAGCTTTTCATCTTGCACTCATCAGGACACTTGCAAGAATATCAATATAAGGGTGTAACAACAATTTATACTGTATGTGAAGTGGCATTGCCATGGGGAATGCACCACTGATGGTGACTGACAGTTAGCTTCCAAGCATTGTTTGAAATTTAAACCAGGCAGCTTGACCCTGATTGGTCAAGACATTGCCCTGAGGAATGAGTCAGCGATTGGCTGTCACTTATTTTGTTTAGCTGAAACAGACACAATGTATGTACTTGTTCTTTCTGCCTGCAAAGAACAGGGACCTATGTATTAATATATGTAGCTTCCTGTACATACAAAAGTGCCACATTTCAAGCCCAACTGACAATCTTAAATTGGCTGTCAGCATAATTCTTAGCACATTGAAGGTAGGCCTGTGGTAGACCGTGGTAGATAACCCCCTGGCAGATTTCTCAACTCGTACGTCAAGGAAAGGGAGTTCATTTGACTGCTCCATTTCAAAGGTGAATTTGAGTACAGGATGGAGCCTTCATTGGTCAATATACGCATTGGGATTCTTACAGCTGCACACACTATAAGACTGGCCCTATCGACAACCTTGTAAATAGGGCGCATCAAAGGCATCCTGAGGAATAATGGCCACCCTGATCAAATCGTTTTGTGCTGTATATCATGCAAACTCATGAACGGGCCTAAGGCCATATAGGGAAATTGATGTTTATTGATTAGTCTTAGTTTAGATCACATGATCAAATTATATTGATCAATTAACTTTATGGTATATTATCCTTTTAAACTGTAACCAATAGAGGACGTCAGCATTTAATATCATGTGACTCTGCTTAGCTTCACTTGACAGATAAAGGCACTACAGGACTTTAGACACAATGGAGGTAACATACTAATGAGTTAATTACAGAACAACTGCTGAAGAGGCCCCTGTTGTATGCATTTCCATTTCACAGAGCCACATTGTGAGAACTTGCCACTTTCAAGGTTGAATGGGCAAGCTTACATCCCCCCACATCGTAATACCTTATCGAAACCTGGTGTTATCAGCAAAGGAAAGTTAGGAAAGATTTATTGTAGAGAGGAGGGAAAGAATAACAACAGCTGTGTTCTACATTAAGCTAGTTTTAATTCATAGTGTTTTCGAAGAAAGCAATTACATTTGGCTCAATGTATTCTTTGTATTAATCTTTGTTGTTAATTTTTATAACATTGTGTTTTGTAACTGTATAATCCTTTTAGACTTTTATCACTCAAGACTATGTAATAACTGAATGTAGAAGGAGACTTTACGACCTTACATTTGAAACACTAATCATTGATATGCACTTATATTTTATATGCACTCTTATAACTTTTAAGTATTACCTATTTTGTAATCTTCTGTAATAGGCCTACATAGTTTTAAGCAACTTTTCTATTCTATCCTTTGTTTTAAAAGTAGAGTAACAATTACCAACAGCACAAAAAAGAAACACCTAGCAAATGGCCTCGAAAGTCACTGATAAAGGTTTTGATTTAATAACGAACCTGCACCAATTCAGCAAAGTTTGAGACAACCATCTCAAGGTATCATTCATGAGGCATGACAGCATATTGAACAAATAGCCAAGGAAGATATCATAAAACCTCATTTTATCTTGGTAAGAAGTTATTAAAATAACAGAAACAAACTTTAATGAGGAGGATGATCCTATAAGTAACTGGAATTTTAAGGAACCAGTCTGGGGATACTGGTAGGTGACATCAATCGATGACAATCACCCTTGGGAACCAATCACAGATTGATCACACACCCCTTGAGCCACTTAGAAAATAGCCTCGCCTTGTTTAGGCCAATCAGAATGCAATATCATTGATCATACTGTGGATTGTGACTTGTAATGAGTTAATAAGCAGCAGCTTTCACCAAGCCGCACTGAATTTGAAACTGAAAACTGCTTGTTGGCTGAAAGCAGAAAACCAGAAGGCTCCAGAGAGAGAAAGAAGACCAAGTGTCGACCTGCATCCAAAGCTGAACCGGGAAGCAAGAACCGTAGTACGCCTGTAAAGTCACTGCCCTGCTGTGATAAGTATGAACTTAGAACTTATTAAAGTTTCCTGAATCACTTGTTTCCTATTGCCTGAATGGTTAAAGTCTCAAATGAACAAAATTGGAATTTAAGTTCAAATGGTACTGAGAACTTTCTGCTGTCACTTTCGACCCTGAAAAGTGCCCAGTCTACCTCAGGAAGGGCAAGGTATCTGAAAAATGTATGCAACAGATGAAGCTAGCAGTTTCATGCTGCTACTATGTAGCAGCAACATGAATGGTAGTCACCACTAACAGAATGCTGCCATCAAGCCAAAAAGACATTTTACCTATCACACAAATGAGTAATGTGGTATATAAATTTCAGTGCCAGTGTGATGCTGGGTATGTAGGCTGTACATCCCAAAGACTGGCAGATCTTATCAAACTGCATGTCCCAGCCGCTGTTCACAACGGGCAGGGTACAGACTGTAGACAACCAGCCCGTGCTTGCAAAACTCAAAACACAGTGGCCAACATTAGATGTGATTCTACAATTGGACATTTGCTAAGTAACTCTCAATGAACTTAGAATTACACTCACAACCAATTTAAGGTTGCCAGTCAGGCTTGCAATGTGGTGCATTGCGTCTACTGGAAGCTACATATATTAATACACAAGGCCCTGTTCTTTGCAGACAGAAAGAACATGTACAAAGATTGTGTCTATTTCAATTGAACAGAATAAGTGACAGCCATTTGCTGACTCATTCCTCAGGGCAATGTCTTGACCAATCTGACCCCATCCAATGACTTACTATTCCCTACTCTGATTCTATCAAACTCCCTAAGTATTCTATTTACCTCGGTGCTACTCTCTGATGTATCCCCCTTATCAGTTAATACTTCACTACTTCCCACTGGCAGTTTTTCTGCTCTCCAATCTGATTTTTCCTTCAGGTTCCTACCCCTCTCCCAATCTAGTTTAAACCCTCCCCAACAGCACTAGCAAACCTCCCAACAAAGACATTAGTCCCAGTCCTGTTAAGGTATAACCCGTCCTTCTTGTACAGATCCCACCTGCCACAGAACCAATCCTAATGCCTCAGAAATCTAAAGTCCTCCCTCCTACTCCATTTCTCCAGCCAAATGTTGAACAGCTCAATATTTCTATTGTTATGTTTACGAGCACATGGCACTGGGAGTAATCCTGGGATTACTACTCTTGAGGTCCTGCTCTTTAATTCCCTCCCTAACTCCCTAAAATCTGCTTTCAGGACCTCATTCCTTTTCCTACCTATGTCATTGGTCCCAATGTGCATCATGACCTCTGGCTGTTCACCCTCTGCCAAAAGAATGTCCTGCAGCCACTCTGTGACATCCTTGACCCTGGCACCAGGGAGGCAACATACCATCCTGGAGTCAGGTCTATAGCTGTAGAAACAACTGTCTGCTCCCCTAACTATGGAATCCCCTACCACTATACCTTTTCCACACTTTCTGCTCTCTCTTGTGCAGCTGAGCCACAATCTTGGCTCTTGTTACAGTCCTCTGAGGGACCATCTTGCTCAGCAGTATCCAAAATAAAAAAGCGGTTAGAGAGCAAGATAACCTCAGGGGATTTCTGCACTTCCTGCCTGTTTCTCTCAGGTACGATGGAGATCACCCATTCCCTCTCTGCCTGTGTACTTCTTAGCTGTGGTGTGACCACCTTTCTTAACGTGCTATCCACATAATCCTCAGCCTTGTGGATGCACCACAGACTCCAGCCGCTGCTCAAGTTCCGCAACCTGCAGCTCAAGTTTCTCCAGCTGGTGATACTTCCTACAGATATAGTCATCGATGGCACTTTGTGCCTGCACAAGTTACCACATCTTGCAGGATGCACATTCCACATGGCCAAGCTGCACTCCCATATCTTAAACTTTATATAAACTGTTTACTACAGTATGGTACAATATAATAACCAACCTGTCACTTACCAATTGTCTCTCTTCTCTGTGGTGAGTCCGGAAAGGCCTATACTTACCAACTAATCAACTTATGGGACTCCTGTCATGTCACTTTTGATTTTCTCTGTAAACTCCTGGCTCTCCCTCTCTCTGCCTTTTTGGGCTCTCTCTTTCTCACTGAACTCCTGCTGCTTTACAGGCTTCCACTGTAGCAAAGTAAGAGTCAGCTACTGCAGGCAGAGAAAAGATAGAAAATGAAAGGATCACCTCCTTCCCTCTTCACTGAACTCCCTCAACTCACCAAACACCAACTTAAGCCCTCTAATGCAGCCCAAAGCAGAACGGCAGATCAACCGATTCCACCTCCTGAGAGATACTGTAACCGGAGTAATTTTGTCAGTTTTGTTGGCTGTCAATGTAACTATTGTGACTTGACTGTCTATTGTAACAACTGTGATTGGGCCATAGATGGAACTAACAGACGTTAGTAAGCTAACAGGTCAAGAAGCCATTTTGAACTAATCCAGGAGACATGGATGACCAGAGATGTTCAGGTTATGATGAGAAGGAAAAGAGAGGCTTTTAGCAGGTACAAGGGAAGCAAATCAGCAGAGGCATTAGTGGCGTACAGACAGTGCAGGGTGGAGCTTAAGAAGGCAATTAGGAGAGCAAAGAGGGGATATGAGAAACCTCTGGCTGGTAAAAGTAGGGAAAATCCCAAGATATTCTATAAGTATATCAATGGGATGAGGATAACCAGGGAAAGAGTAGGCCCCGTTAGGGACAAAGGAGGCAATCTATGGGTGGAGCCAGAGGACATCGCTCGAGTGTTGAATGAATACTTCATATCCGTCTTCACCCAAGAGAGTGAGGATGAAGGTTATTGAACTCGGGGAGAGAGACTGCAAGGTTCTTAAGCAAATTGATATGGGGAGTGACAAGGTATTGGAGGTGTTGGCAGGCTTAAAAGTGAACAAATCTTCAGGTCCGGATGATTTGTGTCCCAGACTGCTGAGGGAGGCAAGGGAGGAGATCGCAGGGGCTCTGACCCAAATTTTTAATTCCTCTCTGGCCAAGGGGGAGGTGCCAGAGGACTGGAGAAGAGCTAATGTGGTTCTACTATTTAAGAAGTGTTGTAGAGGTAAGCCAGGGAACTACAGGCCAGTGAGTCTCACGTCAGGGAAACTATTGGAGAAATTTCTGAAGGAGAGTATCTATCTCCACTTGGAGAGGCAAGGTTTGATCAGGGATAGTCAGCATGGATTTGTCAGAGGGAGGTCATGCCTAACAAATTTGATTGAATTTTTTGAGGAGGTGACCAGGTGTGTCGATGAGGGTAGTGCAGTTGATGTAGTTTATATGGATTTCAGCAAAGCCTTTGACAAGGTCCCACATGGGAGACTTAGAAAGAAGGCAAATGTACATGGGATACAGGGTGATTTGATGAGGTGGATTCAAAATTGGCTTAGTTGTAGGAGGCAGAGGGTGATGACAGGATGCTTTAGTGACTGGAAGCCAGTGTCCAGTGGCGTACCACAGGGATCTGGGGATCTGTGCTCGGTCCCCTGTTATTTGTCATTTATATAAATGACATAGATGATGATGCGGGGGGGTAGGATTAGTTAGTTTGCGGATGACACAAAGATTGGCTGGGTGGTTAACAGTGAGGTTGAGTGTCTTGGGCTACAGGAAGATATAGACGGGATGGTCAAATGGGCCGATAAGTGGCAGATGGAATTTAACCCTGAAAAGTGTGAGGTGATACACTTTGGAAGGAGTAATTTGACAAGGAAGTATTCAATGAATGGCACGGCACTAGGAAGTTCTGAGGAACAAAGGGACCTTGGCGTGTGTGTCCATAGATCTCTGAAGGTGGAGGGGCATGTTAGTGGGGTGGTGAAAAAGGCATAAGGGACATTTGCCTTTATCAATCGAGGCATAGTTTACAAAAGTAGGGAAGTCATGTTGGAGTGGTATAGAACCTTGGTGAGGCCACAACTGGAGTACTGTGTGCAGTTCTGGTCGCCACATTATAGGAAGGATGTGATTGCACTGGAGGGGGTGCAGAGGAGATTCACCAGGATGTTGCCTGGGATGATATTCACGTTATGAAGAGAGGTTGGATAGACTTGGGTTGTTTTCATTGGAGTAGAGAAGACTGAGGGGCGACCTGATCAAGGTGTACAAGATTATGAGGGGCACGGACAGGGTGGATAGGGAGCAGCTGTTCCCCTTAGTTGAAGGGTCAATCACAAGGGGGCATAAGTTCAAGGTGAGGGGCAGGAGGTTTAGGGGGGATGTGAGGAAAAACCTTTTTACCCAGAGGGTGGTGACGGTCTGGAATGCGCTGCCTGGGAGGGTGGTGGAGGCGGGTTGCCTCACATCCTTTAAAAAGTACCTGGATGAGCACTTGGCACGTCATAACATTCAAGGCTATGGGCCAAGTGCTGGTAAATGGGATTAGGTAGGTAGGTCAGGTGTTTCTCATGTGTCGGTGCAGACATGATGGGCCGAAGGGCCTCTTCTGCACTGTGATTCTGTGATAGTAATATAAACCAGTTACTGCATGAATGGAAACCGGCCAGGAATGATTGAACAAAGTAGTGAGACTCAACTGTGAGACAGTTGAAGGATAAGCAATTAATCAATAGATGTATTGGTAAAGACTGGACATATAACCTGGGACAGAAAGTCTGTAATGCTTACACATAATTTTAAATGTACTAAATGTACATTATAAGACAGTGCATTGTAAAATGATCTTTCACAGACCAATCTAAAAAGATGAGTTGTGCTAAGTCGAAGTCTTTATGTCCTTGGGGAGTAACATAAAGATGGGTAAAGAATAAGGCATTATTCAAGAATTATTAAAAATCAGATACTGAAATATAGGGAGTAGCCCCATTTTATTACTGTGTGGAAAGATGGTCACATATGTGAGAAACAAATTATAAATAAGCAGACAGTTAATTATTGTTTGACAGTTAGGCTAATTTGAGATAAGAAAATATGAGTTACGGGGATCAAATGAAGGTGTGGAGAAGCCATTTTGCTGGCATGTTATCCACGCACTGAGTGTTTGAGACGGGATTCTGAAAGATCGACTGTCGACGGCCGAGCAGAGGGTTAGCATCACTTC
Source organism: Cetorhinus maximus (assembly GCF_964194155.1). Lineage (NCBI taxonomy): Eukaryota > Metazoa > Chordata > Chondrichthyes > Lamniformes > Cetorhinidae > Cetorhinus > Cetorhinus maximus. Next base: position 307,034 of record NW_027596400.1, read on the forward strand.
ACACCTTCAGCTTGATCACCCGAGGAAGGTGTGAGAAGTCTGCTTAGTTGTTAAGATTTTTCCTTTTACTGTTAATTGAAACTTAGTTTTCTAATTTTTTAACTTGTTACCTTTCTACCTTTTAATTGTTAATAAATCTTTTAAATTTACCATCTGAAGTATTCAGTCTTCTCCGATGATTGAGTCTAGTGTGAACCAAATGATTTATTAGATAATACACAATTGGGGACATCAGGTCAAATGAGTTGTACCCCATAAATTAATTGTAATGCCCTTTACACCATGAGCTCTAATTTTGTGCAGTAACCTTTGATGTGGCACTTTGTCAAATGCCTTCTGGAAATCGAAGTACAGCACATCCACAGGTTCCCCTTACCTTGTTGCTTGTTACTTCCCCAAAGAACACTTATAAATCAGTCAGGCATGATTTCTGTTTCACAAAACCATGTTGACGCTGCCTGATTACATTGAGACTTTTTAAGTGCCCATTAGAACCTCCTGAATAATAGATTCTAGGATTTTGCCAATGACAGATGTTAAACTAACTAGCCTGTAGTTTCCTGCTTTCTGTCTCCCTCCTTGAATAGAAGAGTCACATTCACTATTTTCCAATCTGATGAGATCTTTCCAGAATCTAGGGAATTTTGGAAAATTAAAACCAATGCATCTACTATTTCAGCAGCCACTTCTTTTTAGACCTTAGGATGAAGTCCATCAGGACCAAGGGACTTGTCAGTTTTTAGTTCTAATAATATTCTCGGTCCCCTTTCCCTGGTGCCTGTTATAAGTTCCCTGTAATTGTTTTAAGTTCCTCTCTCTCTTTCACCTCCTGATTCACAATCATTTCTGGCAGGTTATTTGTATTCTTTGCAGTGAAGACAGGTGCTAAAATTTGTTGTGTTTGTCCGCCATTTCCTTATTTTCCATTATTAATTCCCCAGACTCACTCTCTAGAGGACCAATGCTCACTTTACTGATTCTTTTCCTTTTTAAATACTTGTCGAAACTCCACCTGTTTTTATATTTCTAGCTAGCTTTCTCTTGTAGTCTAATTTCTCCCTCTTTATTAATCTTTTAGTCATTCTTTGCTGTTCCTTTTATTCTTTATACGGTATTATAAAAACTGCAGCATTCCAATTGTTGTTGACGGTTCCCGTGTGTTCGGCTCTCAGCTGCAGGCAGCGCCTGGTTCAGTTTTACCCAACACATCTATGTCTGTGATGTCGCATTCATCTCACATTTATAAAGCTACTTTCACGCAGTGAGAAACATCCCAAAGGGCTTCACAGGAGTGATGACCCTGAGCCACATAAGGAGATGTGAGGATGTTAAACTGAGGGTCCTGTCTGCTCTCTCAGGAGGATGTGAAAGATCCCATGGCTGCTATTTTTAAGGAGAGCAGGGGCGCACTCCATGGTGAGGGCAATATTTCACCCTCAACCAATCTGACTAAAAACAGGTCATCCCTGGTCATGATCACATTGCTGTTGTGGAGGTTTGCTGCGCACAGAGATGTCCTGAGATTGTGAAAGGCACTTTACAATTCTGTCAACTCCAGCCCGGATAATGTGATTAGCAACAACACTTACCCAATATCATAATTAACAAGGTTCACTCCTGAATCTGATTAACAGCAGCAGAATTTGAACAGTGCAGTCACGTGTGAATTCGCTGGTGTGTCAGCAGGTTAGAAGATCGATTAAATCTCTTCCCACACACGGAGCAGGTGAAGGGCCTCTCCCCAGTGTGAACTCGCTGGTGAGTCAGCAGGTTGGATGAATGAGTAAATCCCTTCCCACACACGGGACAGGTGAAGGGCCTCTCCCCAGTGTGAACTCGCTGGTGTCTCAGCAGGTTGGATGATCGATTAAATCCCTTCCCACACACGGAACAGGTGAATGGCCTCTCACCAGTGTGAACTCGCTGGTGTGTGAGCAAGTGGGATGGTCGTGTGAATCCCTTTCCACATTCAGAGCAGGTGAAGGGCCTCTCCCCAGTGTGAACTAGCTGGTGTGTCAGCAGGTTGGATGACTGGGTGAATCCCTTCCCACATTTGGAGCAGGTGAACGGCCTTTCCCCAGTGTGAACTCGTTCATGTACAGTAAGTTCAGATGATCGTCTGAACCCAGTTGCACAGTGAGAGCACCTGAACGGTCTCTCATCAGTGTGAATGCGTTGATGATATTGCAGATCCCCAGAACCTTTGAAGCACTTTCCACAGTCTGGACATTTAAAAGGTCTCTCGTCAGTGTGAACCCGTTGATGTGTCAGAAGGTGGGGCGATGTCCTGAACCTCTTCCCACACTGTGAGCAGCTGAACGGTGCATACCCGGTGTGAATGCGCTGGTGCTCCCTCAGTCCATGTGGGTTTTTAAAGCTCTTTTCACAGTCAGGGCATTTAAACTCTCTCTTTTCAGCGTGGACTTGCTGGTGTTTCAGCAGGTGGGATGAGAGAGTGAATCCTTTTCCACACACGGAGCAGGTGAACGGCCTCTCCCCAGTGTGAAGTCGCTGGTGTCTCTGAAGGCAGACTAACTGAATGAATCCCTTCCCACACATGGAGCAGCTAAATGGCCTCTCCCCGGTGTGACTGCGTCGATGAGTTTCCAGATCAGACGGGGATCTGAATCCCTTCCCACAGTCCCCACATTTCCACGGTTTATCCCTGGTGTGAACGGTACTTTTTGCTTCCATGTTCAAAGGATGATAATATTCAGGTCCTGATGAATCAAGTGACTCTGGCTGATTTTGATGTGATAGTGGTTTGACTTTCCAAACTGAAAATCCTTCTAATACTCTACAAAATGAATTTAAAACATAAACAAGGAACTGTGAAACAGAACCGACAAAAACACAAGGACAGGCTGTGACATTGAGGTGAATGAATCTGGTAATTTGTGGGACCAGCACGTGGAAAATGTGACCATGGAAGCTACCAGATTGTCATAAAAACCCAGCTGGTTCACTAATGTCCTTAAGGGAAGGGAACCTGCCTCCCAGTCTGGACCTACACAAGATTCTGGCCTCTACGGGAGAAGAGAGAGTGAGAGGTGGAGGAGGGGAAAAGGAGACGGATTTCATAGATCTGCAATTCAACCAGAATTTGGAAATTCCAAACCCATGGCCCCCACCACCTGGAAATACAAGAGCAGCTGGTGCATGGAGAAAACCATCGGCTTTAAGACGCACAGCATAGAGTTCACACTGGGGAGAGGCCAGACATCTGCTCCACATGTGAGAAGGGGTTTAATCCATCATCCATCCAGCTGACACACCAGCGAGTTCAGCAATGACTCCGGGGGTTGGATTCTGCTGTTCATCACATCCAGGACTGAACCATGTTCATTCTGATAGTGTGGGTTTGTTTCTGCTGATGTTAATAATCTCTGTAACCGGACTGGTGATTTAATATTCTGGAAATTGCCTTGTTTTACTTTGTAACCCTTACTCTTCAAATGAAGCATCTTTCTTCAGCCTACAACAAACAGTAATTTACTTGTAATTTTTTCCATTTAGTTTCTTTATTCAGTGCTCACCATATGGTCTGCTCTACGTTGGGAAGATCAAACACAGATTGGGTGATCACTTTGTGGAACAACCTCTGTTCAGTCTGTGAGCTTGACCATGAGCTTCTGGTCACTTGTCATTTTAATTCTCTGCTCCACTCCCACTCTGACCTCTCTGTCCTTGCCCCCCCCCTGATCTGTTCCAATGAAGCTCAATGGGAGCTTGAGGAAAAGCAGCTCATCTTTCGATTCAACACTTTACAACCTTCCAGAACTCAACATCGAGTTCAGCAGTTTCTGCACCAACAGGGAGTTGTCAGGATCAGGAACTCTTGACCTGAAAAGGTGCTGGAACCTGATTCTACAGGGAATTTTAAAAGGAAGTTGACAGGGACTTGAGAATGAGGAACTTACTGATTACAAACAGAATGCATGTGTGTGGGTCTAAACATGACTGCTCTTTCAAAGAGACAGCAGAAGCACAAAGGGTTGAATGGCCTTTCTGTGCCGTAAGTTTCTATGATTCTAGGGGATGGCTATTTAGTCCCTCGTGCCTGTTCCACCATGAAATGAAAACGTGGCTGATCTGTGATCTAACTCTATACACTTGCCTTTGCTCCACATCCATTAATACCTTTGGTTAACAAAGATTGTTCAATGTCAGATTTAACATTAACATTGATCTTGCATCAACTGCTGTTTGTGGAACAGAGTTCCTCACTTCTACCTACCTTTGTGTGCAGAGGTGTTTGCTAACTTCACTTCTGAAAGGTTCAGCTCTCATGTTTACATTATGCCCACTATTGCGTTGATATCCTCTTTAACCAGCAATGCAATTCCACCACCTTTTCCTTTTTGTCTGACCTTCCTAAACACTGAATACCCCTGGATGTTCAGTTCTCATCCCTGGTTGATGCAAGATCAATGTTAATGTTAAATCTGACATTGAACAATCTTTGTTAACCAAAGGTATTAATGACATTGAACAGTCCCAGATTCCCCAACTGGTGGAAATTGTTTCTCTCTATCTATCCACTCAGTTCCAATTAATATTTTGACAACTTTGATCAAATCACCCCTTAATCTTCTAAATTCCAGTGAATACAACCCAACTTTGTGTCATCTCGCCTCACAATTTAACACTTGGAGTCCAGGTATCATTCAGGTAAGTCTGTGCTGCACTCCCTCCAAGGAAAATGTATCCTTCCTGCCCAGAACTGAACACCGTTCTCCAGATGTCGTCTGACCAGGGCTTTGTGTATCCAGATGCTTTTCCAGTCACAGTGATACCTGAAATTAATTTATTAGGAGAGATGACTGAAACTCGGATTGTGTTTCCAGGAATTTATCCAAGATAGAGAGAAATTATTTCTGTTAACTGGGGAGTTGTGGACTAGGGGCATAGTCTAAAAATTGTAGCCAGGTCTTTCAGATTGAAATGGGGTAACAATTGTTGACACAAAAACAAAAGTTTGGAATTCTCTCCCACAAATGACAATTCCCTCACCAATATGGCCACCCATTTACACCCCCACCCCCCACCTTCCCCTCCCAAGATGGTGACAGGCAGTTGCCTGCATAAACCAGGCCTCTTACCAGGGTTTCCAGTCCCACAGCCACCATGTTTTTTTAATTCTATGATGGGTTGTGGGCATTGCCCATTCCTAATAGCCCTGGAACTGAGTGGCTTGCTGGACGGTTTCAGAGTGAACCACTTCACTGTGGGTCTGGAGTCACATGTAGGTTGGCAGATTTCCTTCCCTGAAGGGGCGCTGGTGAACCAGATGAGGTTTTAAAACAACCCATGATAGTTTTATGGTCACTATTTCCGAGACGAGGTTTATATTCCAGATTTATTCGCTGAATTGAATCCATATCCTCAGAACAGGGTCTCTGGGTTTCTAGCCCAGTGACATTACCACTAGGCCATCGTCTCCCCGAGCCCCGAGCTCGCGCGCGGTTTCCAGGCTCTCCCCGGTTCATAATCTCCACCCGCCCTCTGAGCTCGCGCGCGGTTTCCAGGCTCCCCCCGGTTCATAATCTCCACCCGCCCTCTGAGCTCGCGCGCGGTTTCCAGGCTCCCCCCGTTCACAACCTCCAGCCGTCGGCTTCATTTCTCACCCTTTGTGATCTTAACCCGACCGCCTTCTTCCAGCTCCGATTCCAGTTCTGCGCATGCTTCAGTCGCAGCCTAGCCCCGCCCCTCCATCACTCCGATTGGCTCGAGAACCAAACGCAGCCGCGGACACGCCCCCTCCTGCTATTGGCCTGTCGCTGCTGTCAATCAGCCGGCATTGTGAGCTGACAGGTGGGAGGTCACTGTCGGGAGCGGGTTAATAAACCCCGGGCGGGGGGGGCGGGGTTTACAAATCCCGAATGCGGCGCCAGTTAAACAATGAACATTCTCCACTCTCACTATCCGCCGCTTCCGGCTTCTCTCTGAATCCTCCCAATATACTGAACACCAATGTGTTCACTCTGTTCCAATATTCTGAATGTGAGAATACCTTTACAAAAAGCAATGACCTGCTGAGACACCAGCGTATTCACACTGCACTCTCACTGAGACTCACAGTGATGGAAAACTGTCTCACCCCTGTACACAAACTGCCTTTGGACTGTGGCTGGGAGCTCCTGTCTGTTGGGTGTCAGATAGAAACTCGGCTTAAACTGTCACCCAACTGTCTCCAGGAGCAGCTGAGAAAACAAACTGTAGAATCCAATCGGACAGAATGACCCATCAGACAATCAATGTACAGGTTAAACCTTCCTTCCAGCCTCTGATCAAACACTTCTCCCTTTAAAACCAGGGTTCAATGTTCAGATACACACCGAGACAGAGATTGCTGACACTCAAGAACACTTCCCAGTGTCAAATAATCAGTCTGTTGTGAGTCCTTCACACAAGGGGCTGCTTCCTGGCTCCGTCTCCATGTGTGTCAGCTCACAAGGGCGTGACTCAGCACCGTGTCAGCATCTGACCGCCCCTATATCACGCTTCAGCAGCTGGGGCCCAGGCATCCAGAGTGGGGGAAGTTCTGTATGAGAGTTTCACTGTTTTCTGTCACTGTGAGCCTCAGGGAGCAGCAGTACACTGCAGCGTCGGTCAGCTGCAGCCCCCACATAGTTAATGTGGTTAATTTAGTCCGATTTCGAGCTCTGCAATTTGGCAAATTGGATCCAAAATTGGCTTAGTGGCAGGAGGCAGAGGGTGATGGTCCAAAGTTGTTTTTGTGATTGGAAGGCTGTGATGAGTGGTATACCTCAGGGATACTTGCCTTTTTTAGTCGAGGCATAGAATATAAGAGCAGGGGGGTTATGTTGGAGCTGTATAAAACACTAGTTGGGCCACATCTGGAGTAATCTGTGCAATTCTGGGCGCCACACTATAGGAAGGATGTGATTGCACTGGAGAGGGTGCAGAGGAGATTCACCAGGATGTTGCCTAGGCTAGAGTGTTTCAGCTATAAAGGGAGACTGGATCGGCTAGGGCTGTTTTCCTTAGAGCAGAGAAGGCTGAGTGGGGACCTGATAGAGGTGTACAAAATTATGAGGGGCATAGATAGGGTAGATAAGAACTTTTCCCCTCAGCGGAGGTGTCAATAACCAGGGGGCGGAGATTTAAGGTAAGGGGCAGGATCTTTAGAGGGGATTTGAGGAAAAATATTTTCACACAGGGGATGGTTGGAATCTGAAACACACTGCCTGAGGGGGTGGTAGAGGCAGGAACCCTGACAACATTTAAGAAGTATTTTGGTGAGTACTTAAAACGCCATTACATACAGGGCTGCGGGCCAAGTGCTGGGAAATAGGATTAGAATAGATAGGTGCTTGATGGCCAGCATGGACGCAATGGGCCGAAGGGCCTTTTTCTGTGCTGTATAATTCTATGACTCTCTGACCCCGAGCCTGCTCACAGGAGGGATGGTTCCACTGTTACAGACCGAGTGGGAATGACATTCTATTGTGACATTGTGAAAGTTTAATGACATTCTGACGATGCCGGCACACATGAGGTCTACGATTTTAAGGTGCAAGATGGTGTGGCATTACTTTCCTCATCATCTGTCATAAGAGGATCCCCTCCACTATCCACTTTGTCTTGGTTATATTGACATGAAATAATAGTAATGATCGCCATCATCATCATCATTGAAACCTCTGATGAGTCTCTGGAAAGTCAGCGAGCTCTCTGCAACAGAGAAGATTCCCCACATGTCAAACTTGAAGGTGGATGTTTGAATCTTGAAGCAAAACATGATAAACAACATTAAGTTCACAACCATCATGTTACCGGATATCCGTAATCACAGACAAGTGATATGTCAGTAGCACGTGTATCACTGAGCCCTCAGTGAACCACTGGGTGCATGGGCTGAAACCAAGTTCAAATAATCCCAAAGCATCTCTCTTACCGTGTTCAGTTAATGCTGAGCAGATAGACACATTCTCAGTTATAATACTGAGAGGAATTTTTCAGTCATTTCAAATTGGAGACTGATGAAAATAGAATGAAGGAACATTTGAGAAAAAGAAACTCATCGTGACCATTGGAATGTGTTCTGTCTCGTTCACTGAAAGGCCGAATGAGTGGTCAGCAAAAGGTTCCAATGCAGCAGGTTGGTCGAGTGATTATGGTGTTGGACTTAGGTTCAGTCAACGAATGCTCAAGTGGAATTGAGCCTCCCACACCCAACCTCCTCCTGGGAGTTTTTTTGCCAGGGTTGTTCCTGCTTTTGTTGAGCGAGGAAGATGGAAGTAAGGGAACGATGCTGCTAGGCAGATCAGCAATTCTCTTAGTGAATTCAGAGTAGCGTCAAGGGGTTGAATGACACCCTCCTGTTTCTATTGAAGGACAATATATTTTCCAAAGACTGTAAAGAGTGGGATTGATGGAGAATGGAGAATGATGCAGAATGAGAAAGACAGATATATAGAAAGAGAGAAAGTTAGGTTGGCAGAGAGAAGTAATGATCAATTTATTTCCTAAAAAAGGCAGGTTGGGCACAGAGAGCTTTTGTAAGAATATTTTGTATCTGTCTTTACCAAGGAAGAAGATGCTATATGGCCACGGTGAAAGAGGAGGTAAGTAAAACACTAGAAGTATTTAAAATTGATAGGAAGAAGAGACTAGATAGACAGTCAATATTTAAAGTTAATAATGCACCAGGACTGGATGAGTTGCATCCATGGATAATGAGGGAAGTGAGAGTGGAAATTTCAGAGGCACTGGCCATAATTTTCCAATTTCACTTAGACTCAGAGGTGGTTCCAGAGGACTGGAGGATTGCAAACGTTATAACTTTGTTGAAAAAAAGTAAAGATAAGCCCAATAACTACAGGCCAGTCAGTTTAACCTCCGTGGTGGGGAAAATTCTAGAAGCAATGATTCGGGATAAAATTAATAATCACATCGATAAATGTGGGTTAATTGAGGAAAACCAGCACGAAATTAATCTTATTTATTGGCCATCCGACCCCAGTGTGAAAGCAAAGAAAAACCTGTTCATAATTGGGGTTCTCTATGGCAGCATTTTTACCCAGCATCCCCCGCGGTGGAGAATGTCCCCTGTCCATTACCACAGAGGAGCAGTGCGCAGGCGCAGTGCTGCCCAGTGTTGGGAGCATGCGCAGTGTCAGATGACCAGGGACAGACGCTTCTCTCCCGGATCCACAATGGGTAGAGGGGGGGATGGCGGGGGCGGAAAGAGCGATGGATCCGGCGGGTGGACGGAGAGGCTCCGGAAACATGTTGTGTAAACTGCAAACCCCAAATGAGAAGCTACCGGTTCTCCGTTTGCACAGAGCGGAGCCGAGAGGAAATGTCCCGGTGACAAACCCAGAGCAGGAGGGGAGAATGTTGTGAATTTCTATCCTGGACTGACAGGGATGGGTTTTGGAAACTCCTTTCACAAGGGGTTAGAAGAGGAGGATTTACACACAGCAAACTCAAACCGAGAGAAATGTGTGTCTCTTCTCAATTTCTATCCTGGGCCAACTGATGAATTTTGTAAACCAAAAAAAAAATTACAGGTGTTGGGAAGGTTTGGGTTGGGGCATTTTTTCTTTAGAAAAAGGGAGAGGGAGGAGCTGATAGAGGGCTTTACAATGATCAATGGGTTGGACGGGGTAGATATGGAGACAATGTTTCCACTTGAAATGTCTTCATTCAGAGAGTGGTGAGAATATGGAACTCACAGGAAACCACTGAGGGAGAAAAATTGTGATAGTTTCAACAGGAGACTAGATGAGTACATGGAAGAAAAGGGATTAGAAAGATAAGCTGAAAGGCTGAGATGATTTGCATGAAATGGGGGGAGAAGCATAAAACTAGCAGAACAGTTGGACAGAATGGCCTGTTTGTCTGTTGCATATTTTGAGTATTTCAATTTAAACTTCATTTACAGGGTATTCGGAGGGTTGGATTTGCAGATGGGAAATTCAAACCAAACATCACATCAAGATCTGACAGAGTCACTTGATTCATCAGGATCCGAATATCATTGGCCTTTGAATGTGCAAGGAGAAATGTTTGGCTGTTCTATCTGTGGGAAAATGTTTCAAACATCAGTGTGACTGGAAAAGCACGAAGACAGACACACACACCCCGAGTGAGAGTTTTCCAGTGAACTGACTGTGGAAAGAGCTTTAACCAGTTACACAGCCTGAAAAAACATCACACTGTTCACAGCGGGAAGGGACTGTACACGTGTTGTGTGTGGGTGTGGGGCTGGGCTTCAACTGGTCGTCCAACCTGGGGAGACACAAGGACACCCGCACTATGGGGAAACCATGGAAATGTGGGGACTGTGGGAAGGGTTTCAATTCCCCATCTGAGGTGGAAACTCGTCGACGCAGTCACACTGGGGAGAGACCGTTCACTTGCTCCGTGTGTGGGAAGGGATTCACTCAGTCATCCAGTCTCTACACACACCAGCATGTTCATACTGGCAAGAGGCCATTCACCTGCCTTGAATGTGGAAAGGGATTTAATGCTTTGTCAAACCTCCGGACTCACCATCGTGCTCACTCTGATGAGAGACCGTTTAAATGTTCTGACTGTGAGAAGAGATTTATAAGCAGAAAGGATCTACTGACACACCAACACACTCACACTGGGGAGAGGCCATTCACCTGCAATGTGTGTAGGAAAGGATTCACTCAGTCATCCCACGTCCTGACACACCAACTTGTTCACACTGATAAGAGACCTTTTAAATGTTCTGACTGTGAGAAGAGCTTTAAAAGTAAAAAGGATTTACTGAACCATGAACACATTCACACTGGCGAGAGGCCATTCACCTGCTCCGTGTGTGGGAAGAGATTCATTTCTTCATCCCACCTTCTGACACACCAATTTGTTCACACCGAGCAGAGACCTTTTAATTGTCCTGACTGTGAGAAAAAATTTAAAAGCAGAAAGGATCTTCTGAAACACCAACACACTCACACTGGGGAGAGGCCATTCATCTGCTCTATCTGTGGGAAGGGATTCACTCGGTTAGCCCACCTGCTGAGACACCATCGAGTTCACACTGGGGAGAGGCCATTCACCTGCAGTGAATGTGAACAGGAATTCATTGATTCATCTGACCTTCTGATACACCAGCGAGTTCATACTGGGGAGAGACCATATACTTGCCTTGAGTGTGGCAAAAGATTCACTCAGTCATCTCATCTCACTACACATCAACTTGTTCACACTGATCAGAGACCTTTTAAATGTTCTGACTGTGAGAAGAGATTTAAAAGTAAACAGAATCTGCTGACACACCAGCGAGTTCATACTGGGGAGAGGCCGTTCACCTGCTCCGTGTGTGGGAAGAGATTCGCTCAGTCAAACAACCTGCTGAGACACCAGCAAGTTCATATGCGACAGCAGGGGTTGGATTCTGATGTAATTGCTACATTTATTCACATGCAGGACTGAATCATGTCCGGATGCCTGTTTTCAGTTTTCAGTGGGGTTCCACAATTTGTAGTTTATATCAATGATTTAGACTTAAATGTAGGGGCAATGAGCAAGAAGATTGCAGATGATGTCAACATTGCTGGTGTGGTTGACAATGAGGAAGAAAGCTGTGGACTGCAGGAAAACATCAATGGACTGGTCAGATGAGCAGAGCAGAAAATTGGTAAATGTAAATCAATCTGGAGCAGTGTGTGATAATGAAATTGGGGAGGGCAAACAAGAGAAGGGAATGAAAATAAAAGGGATGACGCTGAGAACTACAGAGGAACAGAGAGACCTCGGAGTGCACATCCACAGATCCCTGAATGTGGCTGGACAGGTAGATCAGGTGGTCAGGAAGGCATTTGGGACACTTTCTTGCCTGAGGCCTAGAATATAAGAGCAGGGAGATTATGTTAGAATTGTGTAAAACACTTGTTAGAGCACAGCTAGAGTACTGAGTATGGCCTTGGTCACTGCATTAATCAACTATAAAGTAATCAATTAGCCTAAAACTAAAGACAAATTGATAATTTATCATAGAATTGCAGTCAGTATTCAATTAATCAAATCTAGGGGATAATGATAAAGCTAACTAACAATGGGTTGAAACAGTGAAGAAGTCTGATTTTTTCAGTAAATTAAACTCTGAGGTGTTTAGATGATAAGAGTTAAGAAAAACATTTTTGTTAATTCCCTCTAAAAAAATAAGGTGACTTTAGCACAATGGAAGAAGCTGATTGGTGGGTAGCTGATGAATCTTTATTTATTTTAATGATTAGCTTATTTTGTTTAAATGAGTTAATAATCAGATAAATAAAGGCATGGCAGGGCATCTAATTCCTGTAGAGTGCGCATCCAGTTCCATGTGGGAAAATCAGGATGCATCTCTGTGCTGGACAATCACAAGTGCAGGAAGTGTCATCAGCTGGAGCAGCGGGAGGCAAAGGGGAATGGTCAAGAGGTGGTTTTGGGACCACAAGGCTGTTTCCAGTGGAGTTCTGGATGGCTCAGCACAGGATTCCATGCTTCTGTGGTATATATCACTGCTTTAGACTTTAACATGGGGACATGATTAAGACATTTTCAACCTTGTCATTAACAGTGAGAAAGAAAGCTGTAGACTGTCGGAAGGTGTCAATAGAATGATCAGGTGGGCAGAAAAGTAGCAAATGGAGATCATCCTCGAGAAGTGTGAGGTAATAAATACATTTGGGGAGGGCAAACATGGCAAAGGGAAAGAATATTACTGGTATGATGGTGAGAAGTGTAGGTGAACAGAGGGACATTGGAGTGCATGTCCACAGATCCCTGAAGGGGACAGGCGAGGTAGATAAGGTGTTTAAAAAGGCAGACAGGATACTTTCTGTTATTAACTGAGACATAGAATACAAGAACAGGGAATATTTCTAGCATTTTCGGTTGATGAAAGATCACAGACCTGAAACTCCTCTCTCTCCATAGATGCTGCCAGAGCTGCTGAGTATTTCCAGCGTTTTCTGTTTTTATTATATGATCAGGGAGGTTATACTAGAGCTGAATAAACAACTAGTTGGACCACAGCTGGACTACTGAGTACAGTTCTGGTCAGTGCATTACAGGAAGGATGTGTTCACACCAGAGAGGGTACGGAGGAGATTTATGAGGATATTGACAGGAATGGCGAATTTTAACGATAAGGTTGGGGTTGTTTTCTTTGGAACAGAGGAGGCTGAGGGGAGATTTAACTGAGGTGTATAAAATTATGAGGGGCACAGATAGAGTGGATAGGAAGGACTTATTTCTGTTAACAGAGATATCAATGACTAGAGGGCTTAGATTTAAACTAATTAGCAGATGGTAACCCCCAGGATGTTGATAGTGGGGGATACAGCGGTGGGCGATGGTTGGATTCTCTATTTTTGGAGATGGTCATTGCCTGACACTTGTGTGGCGTGAATGTTACTTGCCATTTGTCAGCCAAAACCTGGATATTGTCCAGGTCTTGCTGCATTTGGACATGGACTGTTTCAGTATCTGAGGAGTCACGAGTGGTGCTGAACATTGTGAATTGTCCTGATGAGTGCAAGACAAAAAGCTTAGTCATGTCTCTTTTTTCACCAATCTTCTGTAATGTGGCTGGTGTTTACTATTTTAATACATCAAATAAATCAGCTTTGTTTCAAATATACAGCGCGTCGTGTGTTTGGTCTCTCTGAGATATCACGAGCGTGTTCCCTTAAATCCACTCAGGAAATGTCTTTAACAGGAAACCAACAATTAAACACATCACATCAAATAATTGGCAAAAATCAGGAACCATTTTTTATTCAATAAGTTATGACCTGAGACGTTCTGCCTGAAAGGGGATAGGAGCAGATTCAATAACAACTTTCCAAAGTGAGTTAGATCTCCAGTTAAAAGGTAAAGTCTGCAGGGCTCTGGGGAAAGGGCAGGGGAGTGTGGGCTAATTGTCAGCTCTTTCAAAGGTGATCACAACCCTATAAGGCAGCTCTATGTCGACAGGAGAAAGGCTGGTGTTCAACTCTCTGAGATAACAAGGAAGTTATGAGAAATCAGAACAAAACACTGGTTCAACCTCAACTGGAGTATTGTGTCCAATTCTGGATACCACACTTTAGGAAGGATGTGAAGGTATTGAAGAGGATGCAGAACAGATTATTGAGAATGGATCCAGGGATGAGAAACTGCAGTTATGAGGATAGATTGGAAAAGATGGGGCTGATCTGTTTAGAGAAAAGAAGATTCAGAGGAGATTTGATAGAAATGCTCAAAATCATGAGGGATCTGGACAGAGTAGACAGGGAGAAACGATTCCTAGTGGCAGAAGGGCTGAGGACCAGAGGACATGGGTTAAAGATGAATTGAAAAAGAAGCAATGGTGACATGAGGAAAACCCTGTTTATGCAGTGAGTGGTTAGAATCTGGAGTGCACTGACTGAGAGTGTGGTGGAGGAAGGTTCAATCATGCCTTTCAAACAGAATTGGATAATTATCTGAACAGAAAAAATGTGCAGGGCCGGGGAGTGGGACTGGCTGAGTAGCTCTTTCGGAAAGCTGGCATGGGCAAGGACGTGATGGGCCGAATGACCTCCTTCTATGCTGTAACCATTCTATGATTCTAATGAAGGCTGTGGGGAAAGGGCAGGGGAGTGGGACTCATTGGCAGCTCCTTCAAAGGTGGTCCCAGCCCTACAATGCAGCTCCATATTGAAAAGAGGCAGTCTGATGTCCAACTCTCCAAGAATAAAGAAAGATCTCAACTCTTAGCAGGAATAGGCAATTCAGCCTCTCGAGCCTGCCCCACCATTCAATACGATCTTAATTGATCTCATTTCGGCCTGAACTCCAATTTCCCGCCCTCCCCCCATAACCTTTCAACTCTTTACTAATTAAAAATCTGTCTATCTCCTCCTTAAATTTATTCAGTGTCCCGGCATCCCCTGCACTCTGAGGTAGTGAATTCCACAGATTCACGACCCTTTGAGAAAAGTAATTCCTCCTCATCTCTGATTTAAATCTACCACCCTTTAGCCTAAAACTATGGCCTCTTGTTCTACAATGCCCCACAAGGGGAAACATCTGCTCATGTCTACTTTGTCTACCCCCTTTAGCATCTTATATACCCCAATTAGATCTCCTCTCATCCTTCTACACTCTAGCGAGTATAGGCCTAAACTGCTCAATCTCTCCTCATAAGACAAGCCCCGCATCTCTGGAATCAATCTAGTGAACCTCCTCTGACCTGCCTCCAATGCAACAACATCCTTCCGCAAGTAAGGGGACCAAAACTGTGCACAATACTCCAGGTGCGGTCTCACCAATGCCTTGTACAGTTGCAACAATACTTCCCTATTTTTATACTCTATTCCTTTAGCAATAAATGCCAAAATTCCATTTGTCTTCCTTATTACCTGCTGTACCTGCATACTAGCTTTCAACGATTCATGCACGAGGACACCCAGATCCCTCTGCACTGAAGCATTCTGAAGTTTCTCTCCATTTAAATAATAAGTCGACTTTTTATTCTTCTGACCAAAGTGGATAACCTCACACTTATCCACATTCAACTCCATCTGCCAAATTTTGGCCCATTCACCTAACCTGTCCATATCCATTTGTAAATTTTTTATTTCTTCATTGCAACTTACTTTCCCACCTATTTTTGGTGTCATCTGCAAAGTTAGCTATTGTACCTTCTATCCCTGAATCCAAATCATTAATATAGATTGTAAATAGTTGGGGCCCAAGGACTGAACCCTGTGGCACCCTACTAGTTACAGCTTGCCATCCAAGGAGCCCTTCAATTCTCTGTGAATGTCTTTCAAATGCTGACAAATTCCTTCCTTCTTTTGAAATTCCATTTCCTTATGCCTGGGATGCAGACAGTGCTGGACACAGAGGGAGCAGCAAACCTGGTTCAGAGTGGACACGCTGGGTATATCCCTCCTTAAGTAAGGAGACCAAAACTGTACACAGTACTCTAGGTGTGGTTTCACCAATGCCCAGTACAGCTGTAGCAAAACTTCCCTACTTTTATACTCCAACCCTCTTGCAATAAATGCCAACATTCCAGTTACCTTCCTAATTTCTTGCTGTACCTGCATGCTAACTTTTTGAGATTTATGTGCCAGGACCCCAAGGTCCCTCTGTACTACAGCATTCTGCAGTCTCTCTCTACTTAAATAATTTCTGATTTTCTATTCTTCTTGTCAAAGTGAAAACCCTCACATTTTCCCAAATAATGCACCATCTGCAAGTGTTTTCCCATTCACTTAATCTAGCTCTTTGTTTCCTCACAATTTGATTTCCTACCCATCTTTGTATTGTCAGCAAATGTGGCTGCAATACACTCGGCCCATTCAACCACGTCATTAGTATAGGTTGTAAATGGTTGAGGTGACAGCACTGATCCCATAATACCATAAGACTTAGGAGTAGAAATTAGGCCATTCGGCCCATCGAGTTTGCTCCGCCATTCAATCATGGCTGTTAAGTTTCTCAACCCCATTCTCCCGCCTTCACCCCATAACCTTTGATCCCCTTACTACCCAAGAACCTATCTATCTCGGTCTTAAATACACTCAATGACCTGGCCTCCACAGCCTTCTGTGGCAATGAATTCCAGATTCACCACTCTCTGGCTAAAGAAGTTTCTCCTCATCTCTGTTCTAAAAGGTCTTCCCTTTACTCTGAGGCTGTGCCCTCGGGTCCTAGTCTCTCCTACTAATGGAAACATCTTCCCCACGTCCACTCTATCCAGGCCTTTCAGTATTCTGTAAGTTTCTGTACAGTTCTGTTGAAGGGTCATGAGGACTCAAAACGTCAACTGTACTCTTCTCTGCCGATGCTGCCAGACCTGCTGAGTTTTTCCAGGTATTTCTGTTTCTGTTTTGAATTTCCAGCATCCGCAGTTTTTTGTTTTTATCTCTATGTATTTAATTTCTTGTTAAATTAATAAACATTTATGTTAGTTTAGATTAAAAAAAACCTTTTGAGACTGTGGTTTTATTTCTGAATTCAGAGCTGCATCTCAAAACATACCAATTGAAAATATAGGTTATGACATTTGTTCAAGTTTCTATCTGGGATTTAAACAACTCAGCCTTTACCAACTGCTGTGTCATAACATCGCTGCAGTACTACATTACACGACTAGAAATAATAATAAATGTACTTTATTACAGAAGCATAAATAATATATCTAATTTGTACAATATTACACCACTAGACATATCTATGTTGTTACAATCCCCTTAAAAGAAACAAATTCCCAGACAATCCTCAACGGAATAAATCGAAGGACAAGGTTAACTTTTAAAACTTATACTGTAACAATCAAACTAAAATCAACAAAAATGAAGCATGCATTAAAAGACAAATATTATTTGAATAGATAGGATAAATTTGACTTTAAACAGTTTATACAATAAAAAACAGGCTCCACAAAATCACCAGCATTTCACCCCTCAGCATATTTGGCACTAATTCCAGTTACAGAGTCCCACAACTCTCTGTACTTCCCAGGGGAGGGAAAGATAGTGTTTTATTCACAGATGTTGGACAGAGGAGGAAGGTTAAGTGTCTGTGTGAAGTTAATAACAAACGCTGTGCTGTTTAAAACCAAACTCTGGAGAAAATGAGGGGAAGATGCATAGTAAACTCCCCTCCCCCCACTCCCTCAGCTGGCAGCCCAGCGCGCAGGCGCAGAAAGCGCTGCTGACCGTATTGTCCGGAGCAGGCGCAGTGCGGCTGCCACGAGCAGCCGCTCTCAGTAGCTTTTTGTTTTTATCTTTCCACCGATGCTGCCAGACCTGCTGAGTTTTTCCAGGTAATTCTGTTTTTGTTCTCGATCTCCTTTTGGGCCGCCGTAGACAGCAGCCATGGCCGTGGGGGTTCGCTCCGCGGCTTCTCGCTCTGGCCGGAGCCGCCAGCCGGTTGCCTGGAAACCTTGGCTCGAGAAGGTGCAGGAGGAAGGGGAACAATGGGTGGGGGTGGGGGTGGGGGTGGGGCTCTCGTGTCCGCGCGCCTGGCCTGCCCTGCCGCCTGGAACCCCAGCACGTCACCGCGGAGCAGAGTGATTCCTAATTGGCTGATTCAGGCAGGGTTCCATTGTGGACATCACAATGCGGAAGTTGGACAATGAGCTTCAGACTGAAACTTCCTCCTCTGGGCAACATCTGTGAGGAAATCAGTGTTTCTCCCTTTCTAATCTAATTCTGGTCTTAAATTGTTGACTTGCAGGAACTGAAGGAAATGAAGTTAATCCTGGGAGGGTGCAGACTCTGGAAAGGTTGCCCCAGTTCTCTCAATGAAAGGGGTGGTTTGCCCAGTAGTTGGCCGGTATTTAATGAGAAAGTACAGTAATATAGACATTGAGTATTGCTGTAAAAAGAGAGAATCTGTCGAAGCTTTTCATTTGCACGCATCAAAATAGATGTGAGAATGTCAAATTTCAAAGGGAACAATAATTCATATTGTAAAACAGTGAGTGGATTGTTTTGCAAGTGTACTCAGGTCAAGTTGTTGCTTTGGGGTATGCACCAGGGAACAATCATGGCTAGCTTTTATTTAAATTCAGAAAATCCGAATCAAATCCAGTTGGTTGAGAGATGCCACTGGGGGAAATGACAAGGAATAGTTGTCCATGTAGCTTTTGTTCAATTGAAAAGGCACAATGCCTAGACAAATTTTCCCGGCTGAGGCCCAGGCCCAATAAAAGATTATCAGTTGGGCTCACAATGTGGCTCACTTACACTTGCTAGAAGCTCCATTTATCCCTATTCCAGGTCCGGTCCACTGCACATAAAGAAATTTTTTAGGAAGTCTTACTATAGCTGCACAGGGCATTGTTGAGGCCACACATTGAGTATTCTGCACAGTTTTGGATTCCTTCCTTAAGGAGGGATATACTGGCTTGGAAGCCATTTGTAGAAGGTTCACTAGGCTGATTCCTGGGATGAAAGATTGTCATCTGAGAAATGCTGAGCAGGTTGAGCCTTAACTCATTGGAGTTTAGAAGAATGAGAGGTGATCTTTTTGAAACAAATGGCATTCTGAGGAAGCTGGACAGAGTAGGTGCTGGGAGAATGTTCCCTCTCATGGGGAAATCTAGAACAAGGGGACACAGTTTAAAAAAGGGGTCTCCTATTTAAGATGGAGATGGGGAGGAATTTATTCTCTCAGAGGAGCGTTAGCCTTTGGAATTCTCTTCCACAGAGAGCAGTGGAGGCCGGGTCATTGAATATATTCAAGGCCGAGTTAGACAGATTTTTGATCAACAAGTGAGTCAATGATTATGGTGGACAGGCAGGAAAGTGCAGTTAAGGCCACATCAGATCAAACATGATCTTATTGAATGGCGGAGCAGGCTTGATGGTATGAATGGCCTACTGCTGTTCCCATTTCTTATAATCTCCGTTTCCAGGACAGGAAGCGGTGAACATGAATCTGTCGATCAGCTTGAATCGGCACCTTTAGGAAAATTGGGAGGGTGTATAGTCGGTACAGCAGAATGAGAATGTAGGGAAAGTGTGCGGGATGGAGATTCAGAGATTTTGGGGAATGAAAGAGGAAAGAATGTTCGATCAAAATTACAATTGTTTGTTCTGAATTTCTCCCCTGTACTGACAGCAATGACTTTTGTAAACTCCTTTTACAGGACATTAGAGGGGGAGGATTTGCAAATTGAAATCTCAAACCAAACGTCACGTCAGCAGTCACTCGGTTCATCACGATGTGAGTATCATCGGCCTTTGAATCTAGAAGGAGAACTGTTTGTCTGTTTTGTCTGCTTCAAAAGGTTTTTAACATCAGTGTGACTGGAAAAGCACCGAGACACACAGGCCCAAGTGAGAGTGTTCCAGTGCATTGACTGTGGAGAAAGCTTTAACAGGTTACACAGCTTGACAAAAACATGAGACCATTAACAGCAGGGAGAGACTGTACATGTGTTCTGTTTGTAGAAGTGTTTTCAACTGATTGTTGAAACTGGAGAGACACAAGGACACCCACACAATGGGGAAACCATGGAAGTGTAGGGACTGTGGGAAGGGATTCCAGAACCCATCTGCACTGGAAAATCATCGACGCAGTCACACCAGGGAGAGACCATTCACCTGCCCTGTTTGTGGGAAAGGATTCACTCTCTCAGGCAACCTGCAGATACACCAGCGAATTCACACCGGGAAGAGACCATTCACCTGCTCTGAGTGTGGGAAGGGATTCACTCAGTCATCTTCCCTGCAGAGACACCAGCGAGTTCATACTGGGCAGAGGCCGTTCACCTGCTCTGATTGTGGGAAGGCATTTACTCAGTTATCCAGCCTGCTGACACACCAGCGACTTCACACTGGGGAGCGGCCATTCACCTGCTCCGAGTGTGGGAAGGAATTCACTCAGTCATCCGCCCTGTGGATACACCAGCGAGTTCACACTGGGCAGAGGCCGTTCACCTGCTCTGACTGTGGGAAGGCATTTATTCAGTTATCCAGCCTGCTGACACACCAGCGAGTTCACACTGGGGAGAGGCCTTTCACCTGCTCTGACTGTGGGAAAGGATTCACTCAGTCATCCAGCCTACTGACACACCAGCGACTTCATACCGGGGAGAGACCTTTCACTTGCTCTGAGTGTGGGAAGGGATTCAATCAGTCAACTAACTTGCTGACCCACTGGCGAGTTCACACAGGGGAGAGGCCGTTCACCTGCTCCAAGTGTAGGAAGGGATTCACTCATTTATCCACCCTGCGGAGACACCAGCGAGTTCACACTGGGGAGAGGCCGTTCACCTGCTCCAAGTGTGGGAAGGGATTCACTCAGTCAACCGCCCTGCAGGCACATCAGCGAGTTCACACCGGGGAGAGACCATTCACCTGCTCTGAGTGTGGGAAGGGATTCAGTGATTCATCCCACCTGCTGATGCACCAGCGAATTCACACTGGGGAGAGGCCGTTCACCTGCTGTAACTGCGCGAAGAGATTCAGACTTTCATCCACCCTGCTGAAGCACCAGCAAGTGCATGCTGAGGAGAGGCCATTCACCTGCTCCGCTTGTGGGAAGGGATTCACTCAGTCATCCAGCTTGATGAGACACCAGCGAGTTCACAGATGATTGCAGGGATTCCGCTGTTATTGCTGTTGTTAATCACATCCAGGACTGAACCATGTTCATTCTGACTGTTGGTGAAGTAGGAGGGTCAGAGGGCTTCTTTCCGCTGGGCTGGCTGGTCTCACGGCTTTGCTTCCAGTGAGCTGATGCTCTTTGAGCCTGGGAGTGCACATTCCCACTGAAATGAGCCACAAAGCTGATTAAGTACATTCATTATATCCTAAATAGTAAATAGTGTTTTTCCTACCACTACAGATAGATCACAAATAAATACATTTGTCTCTGTTCCATTGAGTCTACAGCACGGGGCCAGGCCAGTCGACTCAATTGGTCTATGTCAGTATTTATGCTCCACATGAGTCTCCGCTTCATCTCCCTCCATCAGCATATCTTTCTATTCCTATCTCCCTCGTGTATGTATCTAACCTCTGCTTAAATGTCTTCATGTTTTTCACCTCCACCACTCGCTGTGGGAGCAAGTTCCACATTCTCACCACTCACTGGGTAAAGAGGTTTGTCATGAAATCCCTATTGGATTATTGAATCCCTTCATAATCTTAAAGGCTCCCACCAGGTCACCCTTCAGTCTTCTCTCTTTTTTTCTGAAAAGTGTCAGTGAAGAAAATGCTTTCGGTTCTGGTATTGTTCTTTTTCTAAATGGAGATCACTAATGTTGACAGTACTCCCAGTTAGTCTAACCAAACAAGTTGAACAGAAACTCCTTGCTTTTCAATTCTATCCCTCTATAATGGAACCCTACATATGGACCATACATTAAAGGAAAGATGTGAATTCTTTGAGAGGCTGGAGACAGGATTTATGAGAACGGCACCAGGGGTGAGGGACTTCAGTTAGTTGGAGAGACTGGAGTAGATGAAATTGCTCTCTTTAGATCATAGAATTATGCATTCGGCCCATCAATTGCATGCCAGCTCTCCAGAGTGAATCAGTTAGTTCCATTGCCCCGTTCCATCCTCACGTACCTATAGGTTTATTTGTCCACCCAATTATCCCCGCTTCTCTTACCCTCGAGTGGAAGCAGATTCCAGGTCATGACCACTCACTTTAAATGCCTACGAGGCTCACAGAGCAAAGAGGGAGGCCATTATGCCCATCATGCTCATGGTGGCTCTTTGAAAAACAACCCAATTAATCCAGTCGCCCTGCAGTTTTCTTTTCCTTTCAAGAATCTGTCCAGATCCCTTTTTAAAGATAGAAGTGAATCTGCTTCTCGCACCATTTTCAGGCAGTGCGTTCCAAATCACAACAACTTGCTGTGTTTTAAAACAAATAATTCAGGATATTGTGTGTTTGAAGTTTCACATAGTATTCAAAATGGTGGCAAAGATGTGGTTATTACACAAAATTAAGGTTCAATCTTTATCAATGATCTTGACGAGGGGATTGTGTGTAATATATCCAATTTTCTGGACAATTATGAAACAATACGTTTCTATAGCACCTCTCAGGACCACAGGACCTCTTAAAGTGTTCTGCAGCCAATGAAGTAGTTTTGAAGTTTCATCATTGTAATGTATGAAACTATAGACAGGGCGGGATAGTCAAATTTCATTTTAAAATTCAATCACTTTCATCCTCTATTCACTGTTATAAGTAACAAGGTCAAGGAAGCCATTTTAAACTCTTAACATGTGGCTTCTTGAAACTTTTGTCCATTGTATAACTTTTCTTTATTAAATACCTATTGGTTTTGTATTAATAGCCAGTCATGAACCAGATGATTATTCAGTAATGAACCTTGAATAAGTTACCACTTAGTGAATCAATGTAATAGATAATTATATTATAAAGGGTGCATCTGCATTTTAAAAATGAACACCATATAAACTTATTTTTTCTAGAAACTGCAGAGCTAGCAGAAATTGTTTAAACAAATAAATTATTTTCTAATTTTGATAAGCTATAGGACATCATATTCTGCCAAAATCCAGTTTAAGAATAAGGCTCATGTTTAATCCAATCAAGATTAGTAAAAAATAAAGCTATTGTTTTCCATAATCTGTTGTTTTGAACCACTGTATCTTGTATTAACCAAATGTATTAATTAAATATTACTGTATTAACTATCAGTCAGTAACAGATGTTTAAGTAGTGAGCCTTAATTGAGTTACAATTAATGAATCAATAATGAATCAGTAGTTATAGTAAAAGACTGAGTTTTATTCACTGTAAAGATGTGAAACCTTCATTGCTGTGTATGTAAAGAATGTGCAATGAAGATAAATGTACTGGCAAGAGAGACCTTCAAGCTCTGATTAGCCTCAACATTTGAAACTGTCTGAAAACCTGTCATTGTATAGAATCAGATAAAGGGATAGTATGAAACAGTTCTATTGTCTTCCTGTCGATGATAATGAGAGAAGGTCGTGTAAGTAATTGTGAATACAATTAATCTAGCAACTAAATTGACCAATTGTCATGTTACAACAAGCCCCACTCTGATGTGAGGTAATGGTCACTTTGGGGATAAAAGTAGAGGTTCCAAAGGTCTTCCTTGCTAGCCAAGTACTGGAGATTCCCAAGGCTGAGTTCCAAGGAAATTACTGTCAAAGAAGGAGCCAGAGAGGGTGACGCTTCTACAGACTGATCACCCACATGAAGTTGTAAAAGTTAATGTCTTAAAATCGTTAAGTAAACCTTTATCTTATAATGTCTGGGGGAGGCAATGGTGTAGTGGTATTGTCGCTGGACTAGTAATCCAGAGACCCAGGGTAATGCTTTGGGGACCAGGGTTCAAATCCCACCATGGCAGATGATGGAATTTGAATTCAATAGGAATCTGAGATTAAAAGGCTGGTGATGACTCATGAAACCATTGTCAGGGAAGGAAATCTGCTGCCCTTACCTGATCTGGCCTGCATGTGACTCCAGACTCTTAAATGCTCCTCTGAACAAGGGCAGTTAGGGATGGGCAATAAATGCTGGCCTAGCCAGCGACGCCCACATCCCATGAATGAATAAAAAAAGTTTTTTTTTAAGTTTACTATCCAGAGAAGTCTGCCTTTGCCTTAATTGGTTAAAATCTTGTTTGGACCAAAGTGAATTTATTAAGTGGCAGGCTGAAATCAATTAAGTTACAGATCGCAAGATCAGATAATATAAATCTTAAATTTAAGATATTACATTTATATAGTGTCTTTCACAACCACAATACATCACAAAATGAAGTACTTTTGAAGTGTAGTCACTGTCGTAAAGTTGGAAACATGGCAGCCAGTTTACACACAGCAAGACCCCACAAACATCAAGGTGATAATGAGCAGATGATCTGTTTTTAGTGATGTTGAATGATAAATATTGGCCGGGACACCTGGGATAGCTCCCCTGCTCTTCTTTATTGGCCATGGGAACTTCCATCTCCGCCCAAAGGGGTAGACAGGGCCCTTGAGTTAGCAATTCATCCAAAGAACAGCAGCTCCAACAGTGCAGCACTCCCTCAGTGCTCGCACTTGGAATATTGACTTTGCTTTTTGTCCTCAGGTCCCTGGAGTGAGTCTTCAGCCCTCAGCCTTCTAACTCAGAGATATGAGTGTGATCCACTAAGCCATGGCTGACAGTATAGACAATACAAAGTTAGGAAGGGAAAGTTATCCTTTAAATTCCCCACATTTTGCCTCTAGTGCCTAAATCTAATAATCAAAACTCCAATATAAATAACATGTATTTGACTGACAAATGTTAGTGTTGGCTTACAGCCACAAGTTTTGAGCTCCCATTTGAGCCTCTGGCTCCTTTCTGTCTCTTGCTCATGTCAATGATGGAGCTGAGGGCTGAATTTAGCTGAGAATAACAGGGTCTGCATCGCATTTCAGAAATTGCCATGGGTGTTGACTAATAGGAAGATGCTGGAAGGCTGATTGGGAAGTGGGCCTCCAACCAA